>NC_045427.1:419395808-419700451 GCF_902635505.1 Sarcophilus harrisii | reverse complement strand
AGCTAAAGGGGCCTGTGGGTGGAGTCCCAAGTTGGCTCCTCAATGGATTTCAGAGGGGGCTTGAGTTTGCTTGGTGGGGTTTGGGAAACTTGAGCAAAATGGGGGCTGGGACGGCCCAATTTGGCTCAGATCCGGGTGGGGGCTGGGACAATCTTCTATTGGAATTCAAAGGGACCAGGATTTGTGAATCAAAGGTCCTAGCTTCCTGGATTGATAATCCATCAGCTAGAAGGGGTTGGAAATCAGAAAGAAAGGAATAAATCAATTCTTAAAGGGTCCACAACCCGCATCATGTCCATGCAATAAGTTGTGAACTAAGACCTCAAAACCCAGCCAAAGGAGGGGCTGTAAATCAGGTACAGACAATAGATTTCACAATTTAATAGTTTGCATACTAGATTTTATCCCATACCCAACTAGTATATCTCCAACATTAGTGGGAGCAACTGAGGCATGTGCAGGCTAAGCATCCTGATTGCTGAGCTGTGATACTGCAACAGAACAGATACTGCATACTTAGGAAAGGACTATCTAAACCCAAGAGCCATACAGTTGCTTAGAAGGCTGGGCCTTATGGACCAATTAAAACATTTGGTGGGAAAATCAAACATTTCATTCCATCAAAGAAAAAGTGACACTTTAGCTTTCTGAAAACTTTAGGAAGACAATATCTGAACCACACAACTAAGAGCCTGAGATTGGGGAATAGGGGTGTCCCTGCCCATCACCTGGGAAAAAAGGCCATAGATTCTACCAATCACACTCTGTTCCTTTCTCATCTTCTGCCAGACATAGGCAGTAGCCACACGACTTATGTCCATATCTAGCTTCTTTTCCAGCATTTAAAGCCAGCCTGTGGCATCCATCAGCATATCCATGAGCAGTTCTTGCTAGAGCTTCAAATAATTCTTTTCTTCCTGCAATACCTTGTTCTTACCCTGGTGGACAGGAGGCTCCCAGTCGACAGTGAAATTCAAGGGTTGCAAATTACTTGTGTACCCCACTTCCATTCATCCACTTCCCAGCCTGGGAGATAAAGGCTTGGTCACTGAGCTGAGTGTGAGGAGGACTATAATTGAGACTTAGCCTGGCAAGTGTGGTGGTCCAAAAGGTAGAAGGTGGACATGGAGGACATACAGCATAGTGGAGTTCACCTGAGTGTGAAACAGTGGGATAAATAATCAGATGGAAACTGCCAGAGCTGATCCATCAGGATGGAGAATGAGCTCATTCTAGGAGTTCTGGTAGAGGAATCCCAGCTACCAAGGACTAATGGACTGATTGAGGGAAGAAGGGAGTAAAGACTGCAGGGCCCACATACTGGCCATGGTTGCTGAGGGGGAGACTGTCTGGAGGGGAGCCCCAGAATGGAGATCACTCTGAAGGCCAACAGCTGGATCCTGGGTAAGTACCAAAGGTTTCTGTGGGGAAATAGAATCAGGATGAATAATTCTCCCTGCTCTTCTGTTCCTAAAGATGGGAAGCTTCCTGTGGCTGCTAATAGTAGCTCTTATTTTATTCCCTGTTCATCGCAGCCTTTTTCTTCTGCTTCTTTCACCTTTTTCTTCCTTTCCTATATTTTCCTTATAGATAAGGATGGGGCTAGCAATCAGGAAAACCTAGATCTAAATTACACTACAGACACTTATTATCTAAAATCATCTAATCTTTTGTATCTCTGTTTCCTCATCTATAAAAGGAAGGGGCTCAAGGTAGCTAGATAGCATAGTGAATAGACTATCTGAATTCAAATGTGACCTCAGCTACTTAAAACTTACTTGATGTGTAACCCTGGGCAAGTTACATAACCCCAATTGCGCCCCCCCCTCCCTTTGATGCAGATTGTGTTCCCTTTAAGAATTGATTTATTCCTTTCTTTCTGATTCCCAACCCCTTCTAGCTGATGGATTATCAATCCAGGAAGCTAGGATCTTTGATTCACAAATCCTGGTCCCTTTGAATTCCAATAGAAGACTGTTCCAGCCCCTACCCGGATCTGAGCCAAATTGGGCCGTCCCAGCCCCCATTTTGCTCAAGTTTCCCAAACCCCACCAAGCAAACTCAAGCCCCTTCTGAAATCCATTGAGGAGCCAACTTGGGCCTCCACCCACAGGCCCCTTTAGCTAAATCTCTCATTATAAAAGAGCCAAACTAAGATCCTCTCTTTGCAGAGGTTCCAAACATGTCAGCTTTATACCTGGTATGCCAGGGACCTCTGTCACTTGGAATCCTGTTTCCGGTGTGCTCCTCTTTTTATCCTTCACTTATTTCCTTAACTATACTTTAACCTTATTTCCAAACTCCATAATAAACCTCTTTTATCAATCTGAGTTTTCGGGCTTGTAAATTCCTTTGCAGGGGACTCCCGCCACTTCTAGACCTCATTTAACTTTGTATCCTTTCACCAAATCCAAAGGGGTTACAGGGGAGCTCTATTTGACTTCCTGTACTCCAAACCTGCCACTAGATCTCAATTAAACTCTAATTTCATTTAGGTACCCCATATCTAGACCTCATCATCTTCTCTGTCTCTCTCCCTCTCTTTTTCTGTCTCTCTCTCTCTCTCTCTCTCTCTCTCTCTCACACACACACACACACACACACACACACACACACAAACAAATTAATAGTAAATAAAAATATAAAACAAGAGAGCAGGACTCAATGGCTTCTAAGGTTCCTTCCACTCTAAATTTTTATGATCCTATGATCTCAGACTACCTTAAGTCTAGACCTAGAGCACAGTGTAACCCTTGGGCTAAGAAGGAATACCTTATTGACTTCTAACAAGCCTGATCTGGCTCCCTTAGTCCCATCCATATCCCTTTAGCTTCTTCTGTCAGTGGTACCATCATCAGCCCCTTGACATTCCTGTATTCTCCCACTAATTCTGCTATAAAACATGACACTAGAATTTGTGATATGTATAGAATGGTTTCAGGAAGTTTACACTTTCAGACTGTCTAAAACTCAGGAATCATTTAGACTTGTCGTTGAGGGGATAGACCACTCCATGAGAAACCTAATGAAATAGTTGCTGCCAGGTCACCATAGAGATATAGATTCTCTCTAAGATATGACTGGGAAGAATGAGGCTGGGACTGAACTCTCAGTAAATGATGCTGATCTCATTTGATTACTAATACTTCTAGGGATATATTCTACTGAGCTACGTTTATTTAAGGGAATCCTTCTTGTACTCAAGTTCACAAGACTGTGGTTCTGCTGACATGATATCTTTCTCCAGCCAACAGGCAGGACAGGATGAAAGACACTCCGGGGTTTGAACCATCTCCTCAGAAGAGAATGCCGATTTCTGATCCATCTCTACCCCTTGTAGCTCATCTATAATACTCAGCTTCAGCTTCTTTCATGGGCCCCACACCCACAGCTCCCAGGTCAGCCAAACTCCTGACCACTTCATATGAGTTACAACAAGGACTAACCACTTACCTGGCTTTGTGGAGCCCACTACAACTGCAGATTAGCTCACAGCCAGTTACATTGGGAAGTCCAAGCCTTTCTCCTTCCTCACATCCCAGGTGGTAACATCAGATCTTTTTACTCCTTTTAACTATAACTCTGGACTATTCTTTCCAAAGCATACTTCCATCCTGGAACCTTCTGCTCAAGTCCTTCAAGATATGTTGAAAATTAAGTATTGGGATGGGGAAGGGGACCAAAAGACAAGATGTAGTCTTGAAACTTCAGTGGAGTTGGAAAAGGAAGGCTTATATGCACAAAATAAAAATTTCCTTCAGAAAGAGCTTTCCAACTACTTCAACTCACATGTTCTCTCATCTATTTATAGCATTCAGGATTTCTCTCAGTCCATGTCTAATGGTATTACTGTTAGAATCACAGATTTGGAACAGCAAACTTAGAATCTTAGTCATAATTTACTTCCCAAATTCTTAAACTGTGGGTCACAACCCCATATGGAGTCTCATAACTGAATGTTTGATTTGTATACCTATTTTATATACCTATATACCCAGTGTTACATAAAAATTTCTGGGGTGAAAAGGGGTGAAAAGTTTAAGAAGGCAACATCACCATACCATTTTGGAGAAGCCCAGATATGGGAAGAGACCTGTTCAAGATCACACACCAAGTGTGTGACAGAGTGGGGATGAGAAACCAGATATTCTGATTGGTGTCCTGGTCTCTCTATTATACTATGCTACCCATTTTCCAAAGTGTTTGTAGGTGAGCAGGAAATATTGGACTAAGAATTTAAATCAACTTCTTGAAGTCTAAAGTCAGTGTGGGCTCCCAGAGCCTAACTGTGAGGGAGACCCTCATCCAGGGAATCCTGGTATCAGCTTGTGAGAACCCATTGTTACATTTTCAAAAGGAGCATTTCCATCTCAAAAATTGGCAGTGGGTACAAATTAGGTCTTCATTTATTATTTTGTTGATTGTCTAGCCTTAAAGAGTTGTTAATAATGCAGATTAACTTTAAAAGAATATGTATGTACATATGTAATCTGACCTCAGACACCTACTAGTTGTGTGACTCTGGGCAAGTCACAATCCTGTGTGCCTCAGTTTTCTCATCTGTAAAATGAGTTGAAGACCGAAATGGCAAACACTATAATATCTTTGCCAACAAAACCCCAAGTGGGGTCATAAAGAGTTGGACACTACTAGACAATGGTAGTGTTACTTGTAGAAAATGCTTGCCTGTGAATGTCCCTTTATATAGAGTTGCATGTGTGCCCAAAGTTAAGAGATTTTCTTAAAAGTTCATCCTCAAAAATCCTCATTAAATACTTGTTTACCCAGATAGCCCGGAAGAATATCATCTATCTGCTTTAATAGATCTTGAATTAATATTTGGAAAGGAGTGGTTAAGTTATATCCCCAAATCTTTTTCTTTGTGGTCAACAAGGAGGTTGAGATTTCTGGAAGTCATTTCCAGTATAGAAACAAAATCACAAAACCACTATGAAACAAATCCAAAGATCCCAGTTTTTGGGATAAGAATGCGTTATTTGACAAAAATTGCTAGGAAAATTGGAAATCAGAATGGCAGAAACTAGGCATTGACCCACACTTAACACCGTATACCAAGATAAGGTCAAAATGGGTTCATGACCTAGGCATAAAGAATGAAATTATAAATAAATTGGAAGACCATAGGATAGTTTACCTCTCAGACCTGTGGAAGAAGAAGGAATTTATGACAAAAGAAGAACTAGAGATCACTATTGACTACAAAATAGAAAATTTTGATTATATCAAATTGAAAAGTTTTTGTACAAACAAAACTAATGCAGGCAAGATTAGAAGGGAAACAATAAACTGGGAAAACATTTTTACAGTCAAAGGTTCTGATAAAGGACTCATTTCTAAAATATATAGAGAATTGACTCTAATTTATAAGAAATCAAGTCATTCTCCAATTGATAAATGGTCAAAGGATATGAATAGACAATTCTCAGATGAAGAAATTAAAACTATTTCTAGCCATATGAAAATATTCTCCAAATCATTATTAATCAGAGAAATGCAAATTAAGACAACTCTGAGATACCACTACACACCTGTCAGACTGGCTAGAATGACAGGGAAAGATAACGCGGAATGTTGGAAGGGATGTGGGAAAACAGGGACACTGATACATTGTTGGTGGAATTGTGAACACATCCAGCCATTCTGGAGAGCAATTTGGAACTATACTCAAAAAGTTATCAAACTGTGCATACCCTTTGATCCAGCAGTGTTACTACTGGGCTTATATCCCAAAGAGATACTAAAGAAGGGAAAGGGACCTGTATGTGCACGAATGTTTGTGGCAGCCCTTTTTGTAGTGGCTAGAAACTGGAAACTGAATGGATGCCCATCAGTTGGAGAATGGCTGAATAAATTGTGGTATATGAATATTATGGAATATTATTGTTCTGTAAGAAATGGCCAACAGGATGAATACAGAGAGGCTTGGGGAAACTTACACGAACTGATGCTGAGTGAAATGAGCAGGACCAGGAGATCATTATATACCTCAACAACGATACTATATGAGGATGTATTCTGATGGAAGTGGATTTCTTCGACAAAGAGAAGATGTAATTCAGTTTCAATTGATCAAGGATGGACAGAAGCAGCTACACCCAAAGAAAGAACACTGGGAAATGAATGTAAACTGCTTGCATTTTTGTTTTTCTTCCCGGGTTATTTATACCTTCTGAATACAATTCTCCCTGAGCAACAAGAGAACTGTTTGGTTCTGCACACATATATGGTATCTAAGATATACTATTTAACATGTATAGGACATGTATTTTGCCTTTTGGGGGAGGGGGTGGAGGGAGAGAGGGGGAAAATCGGAACAGAAGTGAGTGCAAGGGATAATGTTGTAAAAAATTACCCTGGCATGGGTTCTGTCAATAAAAAGTTATTAAAAAAAACAAAACAAAACACTATGAAGTTTTCTCTTCCATATACTGAGCTCCTCAAATGAAAGACCCATTTTCAAAGTTCTGACCTTCATTTTCTGTTCTTCCTCTCCTTCACTTACTTTCCTTATTAATCCATTAATATAGGGATCTAACTGATATCTTTAGGAGGGCAGCTCTGAAAACATCCACTAGTCCTGAATTCTCTGGGACCATACAGGCTGTTGCTAGGACAACTGGGAACAGGTGTTGAATGAGATGAGGTGAGATCTTTCAAACAGTTGTGAAAATTGAGTAAGGCTTCATCTACTTCAGAGTTTGAGTAGGCCTGAAGCACTTTGAGTATTGATCCAAAGGCATACTGAAGTCCCCTTCCTGCTATCCTCTCATGACATCATTTTCTCCCTATTTTAGTCAAATATGGGCAACTATGTACATATTGGTCAAGTTCAATTTCTTGAGTAGTTCCGGAGTTTAGAATGTAAGATTCTCAGCCAATGAGAATGAGGGTCAGTGGTGGGAGGGGGTATTTGCCCAGAAGGTGCTTCCTCCCTTCAGTCATCTACTCAAAGGGTGGGTCGCCCTTATCGGGAGAATGTATAATAAACTTTGCTTTTCTTCTAGAGATCTCTCCAGTTTTTTTATTAAATGGTGACCCCTCACCATTTCTGAACCACACAGTATGAATCACAGAAATCTCTCATTAATGAAGCATACCTTGTCAGATTCCTGGGATAAGAGTCTCAGGGATACCCCAGAGAGATCCCATTGGTTTTATCCTCCCCATTATATTCTCAGCTCCATACTCACCTAGGCAGGTCATTTATGGGGCTGATGGAACTAGGGGGAGGCTCCATGGTCACTTGATGAGGAATGTGGTCGCTTCACTTAGTGGAGTCAATGCAGTCAAAATAGGGTCAATGTGACTTGCGGAATGGTCATCTCAGTAGGACATTTAAAGTTAGTGAAGTTGGTGAAATCAGTGGGCTGCTACTATTTTAATCACTAAAAACTAATTTAAATCATTAGACCTCTAACTTTACCTTAAGCTATACCAGGAAAATACCCATTCTGCATTATTTTGGTTCTAGATCTCTTATCAAAAGGCTCTATGGTATTCAGCAGTGTTGAAGAGTAAGCCCAGGACAAAGTGCCCCTGCCTACTGCTTCCCCAGTTGCAAACTAATCTAGGAGTAGCATTACAATCAATGTTCTTTTATAGTGAGGGAATAATCTTTTATTTAGTGATATTCATGAGAAGCAGGTATACTCATGGATGTGACACCAGGGATACTGAAGCAGGAACAAGCTTTATATTATTAGTTTGATTTCTTACCTCCCTCCCCTCCTTTCAAGGTTCAGATTGGTTGAATTTACCACTGGTCAAATTTACAATCAGAGTTAGTATCAATTGGTCAGATTTACAATTAGAGTTAATTACAGTTGGTCAGATTTACAATCTGAATTACAATTGATTGGATTTACCATCCGAATTACAATTAAATTGGATTTACAGTCAGGTTTACAGTTGGTCGGCTTTACAATCCTTTTTATTCACCCATTCCTTATGTCAAAAGGCTTGTACTCTGTCATTGACCTTAGATCCTAGGTTTGGGCCTAAGCTTGGGCCCTTTTGTCTGGAATTTTGTTGTTAAACCAATTCCCTTGATTCACACAGTGATTGCCTGGAGATATGTTAATATGATATTTTATCTCTCCTTTCATCCCGTTTTTGACAATATCTGTGGAAACCCAACTTCTCATACTCCTCACATCTCAAAGGACAGGAACACAGTCTTCAATATCAATAATATACAAAACCAGAGACAAAATGGATAGTAGGTGTGGTGATCAGATCAATTTTGATCACTGAGAAAGAAAACAATACAGTTAATTGCAGAGTAATCTGTATTCCCTGGGACAACAGACTAAGTGGTTCTAATAATTCACTGCTGTTTCATACTCAGGAGGATATGTAGGGAGCTATAAAATCTTTTAAATGTACTAATCTTTACTTGGTCAAGCCCAAATCACCAGAATTCTCAGTAATGCTGATTACTATCTCCTATATACACTTTCTCTGATTTATATTTTACTACCAACTTGGGTAGATAGGTTTCTTTGCTATTTGCTATATGTGTGTTCTTTGGAACTAATATTAGTGAGAAAGAGATCATTGCAGATATAGAGCTTGGTTCCTATTCCTTCTTCATTAACAAATAGTGAACAGAAGTTAAGTTTGAGGCTGAAAATCACCCTAAACTAATAATATTTAAGGGAGCAAATAGATATTCTAGCCAGTTGCCCTGTCTCCCTAAATAGAGAAAAGGGTCCAAGCTTTTGGCCCTAACTTCTTCCCTCCCTTGGAGATATTTATTCTGCCCCCCTGTAAACCGCACAATGATACCCTATGCTACCTACATGCCAGAGATAATCCTCACTTATGTAAAATTAGGGGTTTGGCTTAGATCATCTCTAAGGTTTCAACTTTCAATTCTAAATCTATGACTTCATAAATCATGAGTAAGCCAGATAAGGATACACACAGGGCTAAGTAAATTTATACTTGTCCATAAAATTAGGGGTTGGACTCTGATTTTGTGGTGGAAAAAGAATTCTTCATCTTTACCTAAAATTTGCCTTGTTTTATCATTTATTTTATTATGTTTCTGTATGCTGATCATAGACGTACATACAATGCACATAGATAGTTTCTGTGTTTAAAATAAGGAAAGGACTGTTTGATCTGTTTTATACCAAAGAAAATAAAATCTATGGTTTCCTCAGATAACCAACATTGGTTATTGGTTATGAGTTCCCATAAATATTATCTTATAAATATTTATTTATTATTATAAATATCATAGGACCCTAGCTCCTAGATATGAGTCACTTTATTTCTTAAACTCACAGATGTCTTTATCTCAGTTAGGGAGCTGTATTATATTATAATTTCATCCCCAATCCCACTCTTTGCCTTAATTTTCAAGTCTGTGCATCCTGAAAGTAGAGTCAAATGTATCTTTGAGATTTCTTTCCTCACTCTGTTTCTCAAATCATTTGTTGTGTGATTCAGCCCAATTGCCCCCAACCCCACATAGGACAGTCTACAGATTTAGGACCTGGGTTAGTAAAAATTTGAATATTAATGACTAATTTAGAATTTTACTTGAGTCCCCTAGTAGCACAGCTGGGAAAAAATAAACTGAACAACCTGCCTACTATCTAAAATGTGGTCTTGTGTGAATTTCATTGCAGTTCCCTTGCTGGGGAATTAGTATCTTATATTGTATCTTACATTACATCAGTCATACACAGTCTGAGGCCAGATTTGAATAAGGGAAGATAAGCCTTCCTGACTACATCCCCACACTCCATCCACTATGCTACCTACCTCCCCCCCGTAGAGTTACTCTTTCCCAATTCCTGAATAGGTACTGTCATGTTTCTGTGAAAATATCCAAATTATTTTTTTTTAGTAGAACTTAGAAATTCATCAGTGTAACTCCCAATAAGAAAACTCCTGCTTATAGTGCAGATCAGCAGTTGTTCTGAAAAGTATAATTTCAGAGAGTTTTGACTAGAGTCCAGAATTTCTTGATCCTGAAGTTAACTCTCCATCCAGTATTCTATGATGCCTCTTCCTTGTTGAAATGGATTAAATACCACATTTCTGTGTTTCTAATCTGACCTGATCCAAGTCAACATATATATATATATATATATATATATATATATATATATATGTAATTATCATATGAAAAGTACCAGCTACAAAGACAAAATAGAAAATAGTTCCTATCTTCAAAAAGCTTACACTCTACTGAGGGAGATACAATGTTTAAATCTGTCAATATTTATCATTTGAGGAGGAAACAAGCACTTATAGTTAGGAAGATTAGGAAAGGCCTCCTGTAGGAAGGGGCACCTGAACTGAGCCTTGAAAAAAAATAGGGATGCTAAAAGTCAGAAGTGAGGAGGGAGCAAATTCCAGGCAGAGAGCACCACTTGGAGATTCTAGGAGTTAAGTTCCATTGTTCCAGAACCTAGCACAATGTCTGGCACATAGGAGACACTTATAAATGCTTACTGACTGATTGATTAAAAAGTAAAAGCTCATATTCAAATCAGACAGGTTACCTAGGTGTCTGAGGGAAGAACTCGGAGTGGGAACTAAGTCTCTTGGATCACATTCCAGGAGAGAAAATGCCAAGTTCAGGGAAGAGTCAGTAGATCTGATGTATGTTTCTTAACATATGCTCCCATAAACTATTGTGATCAGCAGTAACAAGTTTCTGGCCCGTGCTGTTCTCTGGCAATTCAAGAAATCAAAGATCCCACCAGTACCAAATTCATTAGAAATAATTTTTATTGCTACCAAAAAGTGAAATGCAGAATAACAGAATTTTTCTATTTTGAGATTGTGCCAATTGTTGCTCATAAATCTTGCACACAAAAATTAAGTCAATACATAACAAAATTGTTTCTGTGAAGTCTCCAAAGAAATTAAACTCAAAGTTGGGAATCTAGTACTGCCAGATAGATGATTCCAAACAACATATGGTGTCTCCCTATTGGGCAGTACTGGCCCCTGCACTGAAAAGAAATCCTTTATATAAATAAACTTGCAGCAGAAAACCCTCCAATTTAGCAGCATCATTATTATTTCTTAATGAATCTATAGATAAGCAGTCCATAAAAAGTTTGTTAAGCACTTAATATGTGCCAGATACCATGCTGAGTGTTAGAGATAAAAAAAGAGGCAAAAGACAGGGTCTGCCTTCAAGAAAGTCACAATCTAATGGGAAGGTTGGGGCTGAGGAGTTAAAGGGAGAGAGGAGCAAACCAAGCTAACAAATATGCACAAAGAAGCTCTATAAAGGCTAAACAGAAAATCATTAAGAGAGTTATAGAACTGAGCATACCAACTGGCCAGTGGGACTAAAGAACTTGAATTATTGTTTGTTTGTCCACATATAATAAACCTTATTTGACGGACTTTAAAAAAAAAACAAACCCTGGATTTATATTTTCTTTGCTCCTATGACTAATGCAGATGCTACTATGGTGTAACCAATTAATATAATATAAGCATTATAACCACAGTTCACTGATAAGCAGTTAAATGATTTGCTCAATGTCACACAGCCAGAATATATCAATGGAAGGACCTGAAATCACATCTCACTGTCTCTGAGACCTGTTCTCTATTATGCCACATTTCCAGAATGTCAGGGCAGTCAACAGGTATTTATTAAACACTTAACATGTGCCAGGAACTATGCCAAAGGGGATCCAAAGAGAAGCAAAATATCATCTCCCCCTTAGAGAACTCCTATCTTATACAAAAACTTCTTGAGAGTAGGGAGTTTCGTTCTTTGCATTTGTAACCCCAAGCTTAGTACGATGCCTGGCACATAACAGATACTTATAAAACCTCATGTTAATGTCAGTAATTATTATTAACAATAATAATTACTTATATGTCTAAAGGGTGAAAGAAAAGTAGGAATCAAGTCTCTTGGATCAATAAACCCAAAATTATGTGTCCCCTAAAGGGACACCTTTAGTGAACTTTGATAGATGTGTTCCATGTTCCAAGTGTATGACCTTAAAACTCAGATAAAGTTAGGAATAATAGCAGATTCCTCTGTTGCCTTCTGTGCTTGGCACATTCAGTTTAGTAGAATAAATGACTACCAATACTGGTTAGCATTCAAGGGTTCTTTTTTTTTTTTTTTTTCTTTTTTTTGCTCATGGTGGGAAGAAGGGTAAAATACTGAACGAGGTAGGAAGAAATGGGAAATCAATTTACAATAATATCTCATTATTCATATATCATAATTAATTGAGCTAAGACAACTCTGAGATACCACTGCACACCTCTCAGATTGGCTAAGATGACCAAGAAAAGATAAGGGTGAATGTTGGAGGGGATGTGGGAAAACTGGGACACTGATACATTGTTGGTGGAATTGTGAAATGATCCAATCATTCTGGAGAGTAGTTTGGAAATATGCTCAAAAAGTTATCAAGCTGTGCATACCCTTTGATCCAGCAGTGTTTCTACTCGGTTTGTATCCCAAAGATATCATAAAAAGGGAAAAGAACCCACATGTGCAAAAATGTTTACAGCAATCCTTTTTGGAAATTAAATTGGATGCTTATCGCTTGAAGAATGGCCGAATAAGTTATGGTATATGAATATAATGGAATATTATTGTTCTATAAGAAACGATTAGCAGAATGATTTCAAAAAGACCTGGAAAAATGATCTGATACATGAACTGATACTGATTTTAATGAGTAGAACCAAGAAAATTATACACAGCAACCACAAGATTATGTGATGAACAACACTGGAGGATTTGGCTCTTTTCAACAATGAGGTGATTCAGGCCAATTCTAATAGACTTGTGATGGAGAAAGCCATCTTTATCTAGAAAGAGGACCAGGGGGACTGAATATGGATCATAACATAGTATTTTTACCTTTTTTGTTGTTTGCTTGGTTTTTTTTCTTTCTCATATTTTTCCCTTTTTGATTTGATTTTTCTAGTGCAGTATGATTAGAAAAAGGAGAGAGGAAAATCAAATTATTAGTCTTAAAAATGAAAAGGGAGAACTTTCCACCAATGAAGAGGAAATTAGAGAATAATATGGAGTTACTTTGCTCAACTTTATGCCAATAAATTTGATAACCTAAGTGAAATGGATGACTACCTCCAAAAATATAGGCTTCCCAGATTAACAGAAGAGGAAGTAAATTGCTTAAATAGTCTCATTTCAGAAAAAAAAAAAAAATAGAACAAGTTATTAATCAACTCCCCAAGAAAAAATCCCCAAGACCAAATGGACTTACATGTGAATTCTACCAAACATTTAAAGAACAATTAGTCCCAATGCTATATAAACTATTTGAAAAAATAGGGACTGAAGAAGTCCTACTAAATTTCTTTTATGACACAGACATGGTACTGATACTTAAACCAGGTAGGTTGAAAACAGAGAAAGAAAATTATAGACCAGTCTCCCTAATGAATATTGATGCTAAAATCTTAAATAAGATATTAGCAAGAAGAACATAGGACAGTTTACCTTTTAGACCTGTGGAGGAGGAAGGAATTTGTGACCAAAGAAAAACTAGAAATCATTATTGATCACAAAATAGAAAATTTTGATTATATCAAGTTAAAAAGGTTTTGTACAAACAAAACTAATGCAGATAAGATTAGGAGCGAAGCAATAAACTGGGAAAACATTTTTACAGTCAAAGGTTCTGATAAAGGCCTCATTTCCAAAATATAGAGAGAATTGATTCAAATTTATAAGAAATCAAGCCATTCTCCATTTGATAAATGGTCAAAGGATATGAACAGACAATTTTCAGATGAAGAAATTGAAACTATTTCTACTCATATGAAAAGATGTTCCAAATCATTATTGCTCAGAGAAATGCAAATTAAGACAACTCTGAGATACCACCACACACTTCTCAGATTGACTAAGATGACAGGAAAAAATAATGATGATTGTTGGAGGGCATGCAGGAAAACTGGGACACTGATGCATTGTTGGTGAAGTTGTGAACAGATCTAACCATTCTGGAGAGCAATTTGAAACGATGCTCAAAAAGTTATCAAACTGTGCATACCCTTTGATCCAGCAGTGTTCTACTGGGCTTATATCCCAAAGAGATCTTAAAGAAGGGAAAGGGACCTGTATGTGCACGAATGTTTGTGGCAGCCCTCTTTGTAGTGGCTAGAAACTGGAAAATGAATGGAAGCCCATCAACTGGAGAATGGTTGGATAAATTGTGGTATATAAATGTTATGGAATATTATTGTTCTGTAAGAAATGACCAACAGGATGATTTCAGAGAGGCTTGGGGAGACTTACATGAACTGATGCTGAGTGAAATGAGCAGAACCAGATCACTGTACATGGCAACAACAAGACTATACAATGATCAATTCTCATGGACGTGGCTCTCTTCAACAATGAGATGATCCAAACCAGTTCCAATTGTTCAGTAATGAAGAGAATCAGGTACATCCTGAGAGAACTATGGGAAATGAATGTGGACCACAACGTAGCATTTCTACTCTTTCTGTTATTGTTTGCTTGCATTTTTGTTTTCCTTCTCAGGTTTTTTTTTTTTCTTTCTTTCTAAATCCGATTTTTCTTGTGTAGCAAGATAACTGTATAAATATGTATACATATATTGGATTTGACATATACTTTAACATATTTAACACGTATGGGACTACCTGCCATCTAGGGAAGGGGGTAGGGGGAGAAAGAGTGGAAAAGTTGGAACAGAAGGTTTTGCAAGGGTCAATGTTAAAAAATTACCCATGCATAGGTTTTGTAAATAAAAAGCTATAATTAAAAAAAAAGAAAAAAATTACCTCTTTAATTCCTTTGACCTTTTACCAACGAGGGACTGGCTTTCCTTCTTCTAAATCTGAACTAATTCTTTATTCATTTTGGAAATGAGGACTTTATCAGAGAAATATGCCACAGATTTTTTTTTCCCCTCAGTTAAAGTCAGTGGCAATGGAGTTATTTGGGCAAAACCTTTTCAATTTTATGTAATCAAAATTGTCCGTTTTATTTTTATGATTTTTTTTATCTCTTTTTAGGTCATGAACTCTTCTATCCATCATTACACTAATTTCTTTCTTGTTCTTCTCATGTTTTATATCTAGTTGGTTTGTATATTTGGAACTTTTCTTGATATGTAGTTAGAAGGTGAATTAAAACTAATTTTTTCAGACATTTGCAATTTTTCTCAAATAGTGAGTCCTTTCCCTATAACTGGAATCCTTGGGTTTAGGTTATTAAGCAAATTATGATAGTTATTTTATATTCTTCAGAGACTGTTGTATTCTCAGATAGGCAGATTTCTTCTTAATTTGGGCAGGAAGAAATGATACAAGCTATCAGTCAGTGACCTAAGTGGTCCTAAGATGGTCATCTGCTCCTATTGGACAAATGGTCCAGAGGTACAAAAATATTTTGGGGGACTTGCCATGGAGATGTGATCTCTGCCAAACTAGGCTTGATCACTGTCACAAGGCAAAACAAGGGTGGAGGATCTTTAGCTAACTTCCTACAGTTAAGCAATTGAACTTAGATCTTCAGCTCACAGCTCTGGGGCCTTGAGTAGAATGCTGATATAATTCTATCAAATTGATTAATACTGATTGGAATAGAGTAGGAGTCCAAATGAATTACTTCTCTTACTATCTTACATCAACACAAGTAGAATGATAATATTTAAAAGAGGGGTCTTTGGTTTCATGATAATCTTGGGTCATTAAAAATGTTTTGCAATTTTCAGAAGGCAAACCAGTGTTTTCTGTGTGCTCAACTGTAGGCTCAAATCATTGTCCATCTGTATTATTTGAGATAGATATACATACTTGTGGACAGATATACATATTTAGTTCTATAGGTGTCCATTCAAATTTATATTTTAACCTGGAGTAAAAGACAGTCTTCACTCACTTGGCTTTTCTGGTATGGATAGTCAAGCAAAACTCCTTTGACTAATCATTGAGTTAGCTATTGGAATTCTGCCTCAACACATTCTGGTTATGTAACCATAGGCAAGTTACTTTACCTCAATGTTTCTGATTACAGAAATTACAGATGAGTTACTTCATTATAGGCCGTTGTCATAGGAGAGTTCCCCACACTGATGAAATCATAGGTCAAAAAAATCTCCCCTAAATTTTCTGTTTTGTAGTCTAAACATGTGTAATATCTTCCACTTTCATTTTAAACTTTCTTTACCATCCTACTTTCCAGACTTTATTTCAGTTTGTTAATGGGGTTCCTAAAATATAGCACCCAGAATTGGACACAATAGTTAAGATGTGATCGTACCGGTGCAAGTACTGCCAACTCCCTCATTCTATTAATGCAAGCCAACTCTGTCCTGTTTTGGCTGCTATGTCATACTGTTGATTTAGCCACATGATCAGGGCTGTGCATTAGGGAAATTGCTTTAGAAGAGTACACAAGTGTGCAGAATGGATCGGAGAGAAATCTGAGGCATGGAGAGCTATTAGAAGGCTACTGAAACAGCCAAGAATATGGGCCTAAAATGGTGAGGTAGCAGAAATGGAGAGTTAACAGATGTGAAATATTTAACCAAATACAAGGGAGAGGGAGCATAAAAGGAGGTCAAAGGTAACAACACGGGTTTCAGTCCTGGATAATAAGAGTGAAAGGCCATACCATAAGATGTCGAAACAGTCAGTTTTTAGGGGAAAGGTGACAAGTTCCAATTTAGACATGTTAAATTTGGAGCACAGGTCTTCTAAGTAGAGGCATTTTGTAGACATTTAGATAGGTACTAATTTTAAAAAGCTGCACCAAGTGGAAGGCAGAATAATTGGGAAACATCCCTGCTTCCTTTCTAACTCCATCAACAATAGACATCAAATAACAAGAGTATCTCTTCTCCAAAGCAGAGAGGAATCTTGGGTAATCCGGTGTGTTTACTTCACCTAGAGAAAGCAAGCAGGAGAGGACCAAGATGTAGTCTTGTTGCTTATTATAACATAATCCAATAAAGGATAGTATTTCAAGGGAAAATATCTCAACCTTAAATGTTTAATTTCCTATATTTTTTAATTTAAATTGCTATATAAACCTGAATTGAGAACACTGATTGGAATTATTTTTAAAGTTCCATATTCAAGTTCTGCTTCTATAAAGTATTTGTCAAATTGTAAAATTCTAAGCTACCATGAAGCTGAAGTGACCTAAAGTTGTGGGGAAGTTTCTCCTAATCCACTCTTACTCCCAAAATATCATGGGAGATCTACAAAAGAAATGTGATTAGCCATGGATCTAAGCTTTGTCCAGTTATATGCCTACAAATAAATCCAAGTCGTCGTTTGTTACATATACTTCTGATGCCAGGAGGGCTTCCCGCAGGAGGCAGCACGTGCTCTGCAGGAAAGCGGGAATCAAAAGGCCGGTAGCAAAGAGTGCACTACAAACATGGGATAGAAACCACTTGCCCAAAGGGGGTCCGCCTAATATTCGAATTCTGGAAACCTCCTTATTGCACGCAAATCACTTAGCCGCCGTCAGAACTTTTGCCTCCTTCACCCCGTTTGCTCATTTGCAAAAAGTATTAACCTGTATCGCAAGGAGGTGGATTCTGGGACCTTAAAAGTGATCTCAGCGCGGGTGCCGAGGGAGCCACGCTAGGCCAGAGCCCCTCCACGCCAGTTTTCTAATCTACATAACGGGTTAATAGGAAAATGGGAGAGAGTCGGGAGAAAGTGCCGGCTTCAGAGCCCCCAGAAAAGAAAGGAGTGACCCGGGGGAGGCTGAGTAAAGTTGGCGGGAGCTCCGCGAAGAGGGCTAAGGGAGTTTATTTCTTACACTCCGCCCGACCCAGGAAACAGCGCCGGGTAGCCTTTCTCGACCCCGGGCCAATCATGGACGCGGACGCACGCGCGCGCGCGGGAAATCGAAAGGGAGGAGTAGAGAAAGAGTGGGGGGAGGGGAAACTAAAATCCTGGGGAATTTGCACTCGCGCCAGGCCGAGGACAGGGCAACCGAACCCCTACTAATCTCCCAATCCCAGGCCTCCACAGGAGGCCGACGGGTGGAGTCCAATGCTACATTTCAAAGGCCATCACCGCCCAGTCTAGTCTATTTCGGGCCAACAGTCAGTCAGGAGGGTCTTCCCTCTTTGCTCTTATTTCCCCTCCCCCCCACTAGCGGTCTTCAGGCCAATCATCAGGCACTTCCTGTCCTCACTTCTAGCCAATCCGCACCCTCCACGAAGAGTAGCCCTAGGAGGCGTGTGGGAAGGTATCTGGAGCGATGATCATACCAACCAACGGAGCAGTAGCACGAGAAGAAAGAGGCGGGGTTAAGATCAAGCATTGTCCAATCATCATCTAGGGGTGGATGCCGGGCAGGGCGCCGCGCGCGGTGGGGCTCGCTCGGCGTCCTCCTAGTCCTGAGGCACGTGACGTTCGCTTCGGGCCGATCCGCTGCAGCATCCGCGGTGCTGGGCGTGGGGCGAGGGGGTGGGAAGTGGCGCCGGCGCCGGCCGCGAAGCACGAGGTGAGACAGACGCAGCTGTCCTAGTCCCGGGGACGGGGACGGCCGGAGCCTGTTAGGTCGGCTTCACGTCAGGGTCGGAGGAAGGATAGCCTAGACTGACCAGGTGGGGCGGCGGGGGAAGAGGCCCGAGGGCCTGGGGACGGGTGGGAGTGATGCGGCCTGGGAGCCGGGGTGCGGGGCTGCCTAACGGAGAGCGGGGTAGAGCTGGGAGCCGGGTCCGTGCCGACATTCGTGGGAGCTAGGCGGCCTGTGGAGAGAGGGGGGAGGTCAGCGGGGCTGAAGCTCGAAGGGGGGCGTGACCTCCGGGCCGGGCTTGTCGCTGCGGGCGGTGGCCCAGGCGCCCCGGAGGCCCGCGTGCCTCTTTTCCGCTCATTCTCTGGCGGGCGGTGCGCGGTCTGGCTCAACCCGAGTAAGAAGGCCTCTGGGGAGAGACACAGGCCCGGGGAGGCGCGGAGCAGAGAGAAGCCATCTTCCTAGTCTGGGCAGGAACCGGGAACGTACGGGACCAAGAAGCCAAAACCTCCCGGGCACGAGGTGGCGGCTGGGGTTTGGGGAAACTAACGATCTCGAAACGGGAGGAGGGTGGGGAAAGAGCCTCCATCGTGAGGTTAGGTAACCTGTTGGGAAAAGAAACTGCTAGAAGACAGGCCGAAAAACTTGGCCGTAGGGTTATGAATATATACATCCATCTAATTAATCAGAATTCGTTTATCTTTAGAGAACCTTAAGTGTGCCACAGAGTTTGAAAAATTAACTCTGGAAGGGCACCTTTCTAGGTCCAATTCCCATTTTAGTGGCCCAGAGAAGGGAAGCAACTTGCCCAAGGTCACACAGCCAGGTAATTGTCAAAGCTGGAAATGGAACTAATTGTTCTAACTCTTTTATTAAGTGCTCTTTAAGCCCGCATCATTCTCCAAGCTCTGACAAAATACTAGAAGTAATATTCAGACCTTACATTTCCCTTTCTCCTCCATTCAGTCCCACTACGATATGGGGTATTCCCCATGGGACTTTCTGTCCTTAGACTTCCTTTCTACAAGTTCTCCCTTGGCAATTGCCACTTTCCAAGCTTCTGACCTTGTGCAGATAATTACTAAATTTATAGCTCCGGACACAACTCCAAATCCTTAAGGAATATCTTCACCTGTTTATCCTGCAAATACCTAGAACTCTACGGGTCCATAAGCAAATTATATTTTTGTTTAAACAACCTCCTGACCACTGCTTTGTATTACCACTATTTACCTAGTCTGCCCTGTTTGTAATTTTAAAAGTCCCCTGAGGGCAGAAGCCCTTTTGTACTGGCAGGTGTTTAATGTTTGTTGAATTGATTCAAGTTTTTTGAGTCAATCAGTGACTAGGTTCTCTAGAATCCATTCTTGAGCTCTTAGCCCTTTTTGATTCTTCATTCCAATTCCAAAATGATCTTTGAAAATGGATCTATATGTAACCAAAAGCTATTTTTAAGTGGCTCCCCATTGCCTACTGAGTAAACTTAAACAAATCTTCCTGGTATTTAAGATTCCAATCCTGGAATCATTCTCTTAACATGTTCTGATCCAGCCAAACTGGGCAACTTTGTGTTCCTGAGCACAGTAGCACTCCCAACTTTGTGCCTTTATTAAAGTTGTCCCTCGTTCTTCCTAGACACCTTTAGAAATCCTATTGATCTTTTAAAACCCAATTTAAATGTTATCTCCTCCTAGAAGGAAACCTTCCTTGATAAACACATTTTCCTCAGACTTCAGGTGGCATTTTGTTTTCTAATTCTTCAAGGTATTTACATGATATTGTATTGTATTTAAGCTGTATTGGTGTTGTATTTCTGTAGATTTTGAGAGGATAGATACTACCACACCCCATTGCTATTAATTAGTTGGTGCTTAATGTTTGGGGAAGGGAACAAGCATTTATTGAGCTCCTTCTATGTGAAGCACTGTGCTAAGTATTTTGCACATATCTCATTTGAGATGTTGGGAGAAAGGATGGATAGAAATTGAGATGCTTACTACAAGCAAAGGTATTTTTGCTGATGAAGGAAAAATAAATTTGGGGTTGGTGTGAACCTTACTTTGCCACTAAGGGACAGTTTGAAGAAAATTTCATGTGTCTACAATGTGGGAAAAGAATTATGCTGAAAGGGAAACTCCAGATTTCTTTAGCTTTTAATTAGATTTTTGTGTGATTTTTGAATAGTGCTTTGGAATCAACTTTGTTGAGGTTTTTTATTAAAAAGTGGGAAAATATTGTGATAATCTGTTAGCAAATATAAAATGGATCTTTTTTGAGCCATGGATCGAAGCAGTTTTTTCTTTGGCTTTAATCAGGGCTTAAAAGTGGGGACAGCTAGATTGCCCAGTAGACAGAGTCTACTACAGTCCTGGGGTTGGGAGGACCTGAGTTGACATCCAGCCTCAGACAAGCGACTCTGGGCAAGTCATTTAACCTCAATTGCCGCAAACCTCAACCTGGCTCTCCCCATCCTCCCCAAGAATAATTGTAAATTTCATGGTATTGTCTTATCTTACACAACCTAATGTAGGTAAATCAATTTTGGTTTAAAAAAAAAAAATCCTAAAAGTTCAATTAAATTGAGTTGCATGGCTCATTTGCATTTAATGAATTAAATTTGAGAATTGTAGACAGGATTTTCCCCCCTTTTAAAGATGGGGAAATCTAAGTATTTTATAGATGAGGAAATTGAGGTCCAGAGTTAAGGGAACTTACCCATGACCACATTTGTCAGGCAGAGAACCATTACCTGAACAAAATTGCTTTTTTTTTTTTTTAATTAAACAGTGATGTTTCTTAAGAGGCAGATACTGAAATGTCTTGCAAGCATTGAATTAGTAATGTATAGTGAGCTATAATTAACATTCCTGCAAATATATTGTTATTTTAGACTTAAAGCTTCCAGAGGACAGTAATTCTCTTTTGATTAAGTATCTAATTATGTTTGATTAGTCAATTGTAGGGGAGAAATCTTGCTACTGGTGGAGAAAAGATTTTGTTGTATCTAATCTAGCTCAGATTTTTTACTGTGTTTAAAGTGTGATGTCAAACTCAAGTAGAAGCACACCCACTTAAGATTTATGGGGGCCACAGATTAACTTAGAAAAACCACATTAGTTTTATGTTCTATTTTTATTTATTTTGTTAACTATTTCCCTATTGCATTTTGATCCTTGAGTGCATTTTGAAGTGATATGGGGACTTTGTATTTGACATTTCTGGTTTAGAGGACCCAAGATTTTTTTTTTTTTTTTTCATCAGTTTATTTTGGTAGCTTAACATTTTTAAAAAGTCACCTTGACTAGATCAGTAAATCATTTCTGAGCTTCCAGAATACTTTTCTGGGAATATATTGGGGGTGAGGGATAGGTATTTGTTAGCCACATAAATTATATTAGTTTTTATGAGAACTTGGCTTTTTCCCCCCTAAGGAAAAGATTGGTAGGTGGGTCATCAGTGCCATATGAAATGTCTTTGACATTATTGTCTAGGCTTGAACATTTCCTTTCAAAGATCCCACCATCAAGCAAATTGCTTATCTAAATCTCGTGTTAATTGGACAATTTTCTAAATTTGAGGTGTAAGAAAGGCTTCTATGAGAGAAAGTAATTTATAGTTTTAGAATTAAAATACCCAGGTACCACCCTCGTATATCCACACTCAACCATCTTATTCCCATAACTAACCAATCTAGAATTTTTATGTTGTGGATTATTATGGCTTGGGATATAAGATATTTTTTCCATATCTTGATATCTTCCTCTCATTCAGTTATCTTGTATATTGGTTCCTCAGTTTAACTGTCTCTGGCAAAGAGTCACTTTTTATACACTTGGTTCAATCTGGTTACTTTCCCAGTTTTGTTATTTTTATATTTTTATACTGCCATTTTTAGTGCCATTTCTCTCTAGCCCAGAACAGTTATGTTAGGGGTAATATTTGTTATAATGTCTTTTGCAGTTCTTTACCATTTTTCTTCCATATCCAATCCCTGAATGTCCTTGGGTGTCTGGCCAAGCTTTCTTTAAACCTCAAATGCTTCTCTGCTTTATGAAGACAACCCTGCTCATAATCTATAATCATTTGTAAGATTTTGCAAAGTGTCTTCCAATTAAGTAGATTCAAGGGTCTCTCTTTTAACTATAAGGATCAAATATAAAGTCCTGCTAGGCATCGGAAGGCCTTAAACCTACATCCTTTTACAACTTTATTGAATATTTCTCACCCATGCCATGTAGTCTAGCCACACTGGCTGCTTTGCTGTTTTACAAGACACTACCTCACCTACCTCTCTCTGCACTAATTGTCCTCCATGAACACACATGATGCACTTTTTTAATTCTAACTTTTATCAGCCATCTTTCTCTATTTGGCACGTTGTCAGTTGTTTGCTGACTAAGGCACTTTCTAGGCTATTTTGGTGTCCTGTGGCCATTAAATTTCTTTATTAAAAACGTTTATACTCAATATTATTTTTGTTATCTTCTTAATTTTTGATTTTCATTTGCTTTTTTTTTTTTTTAATGGTTCAAGATTAAATTGACTTGCATGCCTGCCTTTTTCCCCATCCCCTTCTTCCCCATTTGTCTTGTTTTTTGCTTTTAATTCTGATTTTAGCTCTGACTAAGACAGTGGACTCTCTGTACATAACTGCCTTAAGAAATAACTCCCACATAATTATTAAGTCTTCCTATCTGTTAATATATAATCTATTTTGTTCTTTGTGGTATTATTTGGTGCTCACTATGTCCAGTGCCTACCAATTATCTTCTTGAAAATAATATATAGAAACCTGAGGCTTTGGCACAGTCTACAAGTCTTCAGTATCTTCTTTTTCCTGAACTATGCTTTCCCACTAAGAGCAGAAATTTCTTGTTTCTTTGGTTCTAAATTCCCTAAGAACATTTTTATCCTGTCTTTTCCTATAGACCCATTCCCTCTCACCTTAAGTAGGTGTTTAGTAAATAAATATTTGCTTAATGAAAACTGTTAAAGAGAAGTTCAGCCAAAATTAGTAGGCAACCCTTAGCGAAGGTTTTCTAATTACTTGGAATTTTGTCTTCATTTATTAATTAAGCTATGTTCTTGGTTGGACTGCTGGCTGTATCAGGATGAATTAAGCAATGTTTTGAAATCATTGACAAATAAGTATTCAATTCAACTAAATTACTTTTATTGGTTTTGTTTTGCTTAATCAATAATATCATAGCATTAATACTTTCTTTTCATTTCATTATGAACTAAATAAGTTTTTGTGTGCTGATCCAGGAAACATAATCACCCAATATATTTCCTTTTTGAAAAATACATACTAGATTTTTCTGAAAATGTTTTGCCTAACTTCACACATACCTTCTTAACAGGGAAGGGTAGGGAAGAAAGGGAGAGAATCTGGAACTCAAAAAGTTTTAAAAACATGTAAAAAAAAATTTGGTTTCACATGTAATTGGGGAAAATAAAAATATTTGCACATGCACAACATACAACATAAAAAATACTGGGTTACAATTGACAAAAAATTTTGAATGTTGTTTGACTGACTACAGTAGACTGTATAAAGCAGGTGTGACAAGCCTTAGTAATTATTTTGACCATGTAGACAGTGGTAAAATATTCCTAGTGAATGAATATGAACTTCACTAATTAATAGTTCATGGTAGTCTAAAACAGTGAAAAATAGCAGGGTGTTTGTGGAATGAATGTTGGACTTGGAATCAGATGAAACTTAAGTTCAAATTCTGCCTTTATGCAACAGAGGGATGCCCTCTCGGTGACTTATCTATAAAATGGGGAGGTGAGAGGTATTACCTGTAGGACAAAGGATTAAGTGGTTGGCTATTTTTATAATTATATTCAGACTGTCTTGAAAAAGTGTTTCATTTGTATAAAATTTTTGGCAATCATGTGGATGTAAAGATGTTAACTGCTTACCATAATGGGCTTATAATTAATGAATACAGCTTTAGATTTGAAGTTGGAAGATCAGCTACTCTACTTCATTCTGGGAACTCAAGGTAGCTTAATAAAAGTACATCCAACTTAAATCGTCTTTATGTAAATGTGTAATTAGGAAGCAGAACTTTACTCACTTTAAAGAGAATACTTAACTCTTTAGGGCAATCTGTTGAATTCATCAACTTCCCATGATATGTGTGGAGTAATCTGATTTACACAATCTAAAGTCCCACACCTCCTCCAAGCTGTGAGAGTGAATGAAAAAAAGATATTAGTACTGTCAGTGGAATGAGCACAAGATTTTGACAGGTTAAATATGAGCCTAACAGTGGACATTATGCTATACAGAGACTGGCCTAGCTAAGTAAAGAGCCTTATCACCAGAGGGTTAGGCCATAGAAATACATCAAATTTGTCTGCTTAATTATAGAGAAGCAGTAGGGGAGAGAGTACCCAAACCTTTTAAACATGGGTCTTTTGAATTATCCAAAGTTTGCACAAACTTTTTAATGACCCATTTATTAAGTAAAACAGGGAAGTGCATTTTAGATAGATTTTAGATATAGTGTGAATCAAAACCCTGTACTCATGAAAGAATAATAAATTACTTTTAGATATCTTCCAGATAAAGATCAATAGCAGTATTTATTCTGTGATTGCAACCTCCTTGAGAAGTTAGGGTTTTTTAAGATTTGCCATGCCAAAAAAATTAAATCTCAATTAACTTGGTAATGAGGTCAGTAACAAAACCCTTCCAGTTTGTACCTGTCAGAACTTATGTTGGCCTACCTTTCAAGAATCTAGATCACCTTAGAGTGGTGAACTTAAAAGTAGTAGAGTTAAAGTAAACTGGAGACTTCTGTGCTGGTTTAACATTTTTTTCAACTTTTATATTACCTTTCTTTGCATTTATACCGTTAGTAGTTAGAATGGAGGATTGCCTAGAAAACTAATTTTAGAAAAATGTGGTGAGCCATGGAAACCAAAATTTAAGTGGCCAAGGTTAATTGACTTTTGAATGCTTTTTAATATTGTAACTATTAAAAGAGGCGCAATGTAAGCCAGAGTTCAGAGATTCTTCTATAACACCATTGGATTAGTCTTTAAATCTAAATGAATATAAGAGATGATGCCCAGCTAGCTATTGCTTTTTAGGACTTGAATCTAAGCCTCATTTTTTGAATCAGGCTTCTGGTCAGTGGGACTAGAAAGCAACAGGGGCATGACTCATTTTTCTCATACTTTCAGATTGATTTATCAAAACCTACTCAAATTAAAAACTCCTCTAGGGCATTGTATCTGATAAGAGGGTATATTTCTGCTGTTGTGTAAACAGGTTGGTCTGTTTTTAACTAGAGATGAAACTTATCCTGAAAGAAAACCATTTTCAGTGTTCTCTTGAGATTAAGGCATTTGACCATCATTATGACTACATCAAAATACAATTTCATTAAGTTATTTGAAAGCTAATATGGAAATGAATTTTTAGTAAATGGTGCTTTTAACAAGACTGGATGTGAAGCTTGTGAACCAAATTGTACCTTACAGAGCTGGGGAAACTTTTCGTTAAGATATTTGTCTTTTAAAACAATTTATGTAGTGGGAACTAGATTGTTTTACCCAAGGAGATTTGTAATTATAAAAAAAACTCCATGGGACAGTTAAGTGTTTTGTTGTGCTGGAACTTTATGGTATCCAAAAAGTTAATTATTTTTGTAAATGAGAAATTAATCTGTTGGATAACTTACTTAAGGAAAAACAAGAAAAAGTAATAATCTCCCAAAAATAAGCAATTCATTTTTAACTGTTAAGGAAACCAACTAGTTCAGGGTGGGATCCTTTCAGCACTTTGAAGAATTTATATTTGGCTCTTTGGCATACACTTAAACAGCCTTTCCCTTTTTAGCCTTTGGGGTAGTGTGGAGTGAATGGAATGAAGCCCTTTGTTGTCTGCCAGAGTCTGGCCTAGACAGAGCCTCCATGGTGTTTGAAGCCTTCAGTTTTCAGAAATTGGCTTATTGTTTATTGCCTGTATTAAGTTCATTCAATAAATATTTCTGCCATCTACAATATATCTAAAGCACACATAGGATTCTGAAGCCATCAGACCATTCTTACCTTAGAAGTTTATGTGCTAACAGAGATGATACCAGTATAAAATACTTGAAATGTTTTTCATCTTATCTAGTTGGAAAGAGATTAAGAAAGAGAAATTGTATTAGAACGGGAATTGAAGTAATGAGAAAACTATATAAAGGAAGGACATTTAGCAGTGCCACACCCTAAATTTTATTATAAGCAATAATCATCAAACTATGTAGTATATCTAAGAAGTAGAAAGATTGATCAGTGGAATAGAGTAGATGTTCAATACACAGTAACAAAATGATTATAAGTAGCCTTGTGTTTGAAAAATTCAGATTTCAGCTTTCAGGATAAAAATTCATTGGTTAAAAAAAAATGTTGAAAACTATAAAGTAGTCTGACAAAAACTAATTGTAGACTGATGTTTTTACACCATTAAACAAGGTAAAGTAAAAATGGATACAGGACCTAGACATAAATGAGAGATCATAAATAAATTAGAAGAACATGAAATATTTCTTACCACATTTATGGATAAGAGAAGTTTTTAAATAAACAAAAGTAGAGAGCCTTGTGAGATGGTCATATATGGAAAAAATGCTCTAAATCATTATTGATACTTTGAGATACTGTCTTGCATCTCTCAGATTGCAAAAATGATATATGTCGGAAAAGAGGTAAAAAAAAAAAATGGGATACTGACACTGATGGAGTTGAACTGAATCAATTGTTTTAGGGAACAGTGTAGAATAATGTCCTGAGGGTTGTAAAGCTGTATACCCTTTGGCCCAGAAAAAGTATTTCCCGGTGTGATTGAGGAAAAAGAGAAAGAAGCCTATATATATATTTTTAAAAATATTTATAGCAGCTCTCTTTATGGAATGACAAGGAGTTGAAAATTGAGGAGGAATGCCCATTTGAGGACTGGTTAAATAAATTGTGGTATGTGATTCTATTTTATGAGAAATGATGAGCCGGTTGATTTTAGGAAAACACGGAAATCTTGCATGAAATATGAAGAATGAAATAAGCAGAACCAATGAGCAGAACAATATTGACGTTGTAAACAACATCAATATTGTTCAAAGAGTAATTGTGAATAAGTAAACTTTTCTAAATTGTGAATATTCAGTAGTACAAAGAACCTATAAAGGAAGATGATTTCCACCTCCAGAGAGAGGATTAATATCGGTTTTTATTCTTTCACATATGTCTGTGTCAAATGTTGGCTTTCTCTAGTGTGGAGTTTGGCTTAGAATAGCTTAGAATTCAAAAAATAAAACAAAAAAAGTGAAATTTTGCAAATGCAATTTTTTTTTAAAATGGGATTATCAGATTTTTCAAGTTAACAGAGAGGTAGGAATGATATTCTTGTGCCAAGAGATAGTTTTAATAAAAATACATAAAAAACCAAAAGTCTCTTTTAAAAAATGTTCTGTAGAGTATAAGCTAGCCAAAACTTAATGGAGAAAAGACCGGGAGGTTTTATGTGAACTGCAGACTTAGCATGATTTTGGTGTGACTAACTTTGTCAATTAAGAAAACTAAATGGTTTACCATGGGGGGAGAGGGAAATGGTGATTATGATCTTAGAAAATGACTGGTTAGCTATGGGTTAAATTATGGTGGAAATCTTATAAAGGCTATTTTTTTCCGCCAGAAATGGACTGATTTTGATCATTTCCCAAGTTTTTGCCGCCTGTTTTTTCTATATATTATAGATATGTATATTTGTGGTATATATGCAAAATTGTTGATGTGTTTGCTTATTGCATTTTCTACCTGACTGTAACCTTAGACAAATAATTTTTTTTATGATCCTCTGCTATCTCCTGTATCATAAAGGAGTTTACCTAGGTGAACCCTAGGATTCAGCAAGAAAATAAAATGGAAAAGAGGTTTAAAGTCACATTCTTAGCTCTCTCATTTGCCTCTACAGACATGGAACCAAAATGGTGGTTATTTATGGTTTTGCTGCTCCTTGGAACAGTGGTTCAGGCACATGATGGACATGATGATGACGATGAGGATGATGATGACGATGATGTGATTGATGTAGAAGAAGACCTGGAAGATGGCATTGAGGAAGTAGAAGACTCAAAGCCAGGAGATGGTGCCTCTCTTCCACCTCCATCACCAAAGGTTGGGACATCTTTAACAATAAATATTTTTCTTTTGTTGTAATTAGTACATTAAGATAAGCTGGGATCTTTGTATTTCAAAGTTAAGAATATGTATTGAGGATCTATAAGAATTGTCCTGCAAGAAAGCAAGCTTAGATTTTTTTTAAAAACCACCTTTTGTTGTTATTGTTGTTGTTTTGTTTTTAAAATAGAGTTTTGAGTTTTCTTGAAAACAAGCAAAGAAAGTACCAATTGCCACCCGAATAGATCACTAAGGATTTAGTATTGATTTTTATTTGTTATTGTTAAATTCAGGTTACCTACAAAGCCCCAGTTCCAAAAGGGGATGTTTACTTTGTTGATGCCTTCGACAAAGGAATGCTGGTCGGGTAAGCATGATGGGGGGAGGGGAGTTTAAGTATTTACATAATATATATTGAAGTTAGAATGGTATGATATGAAGTTTGGATTTTTTTTATATGTTCAGAATTTTGCAAAATAACCTGAAATTAAGATTCTTTTCAATTTCTTTTATTTTGAAATGACTTATTTATCCTAGGGCTTTGTTGTATTATGTTAGTACACAGATAGTGAACTCTGCTGATAAGGATATGTGATCATTTTATACTTTTTTAAATTTAGAATTGTGTGGTTGGGGAAATAGAGGTTTTTATCTATAGTGTGTAAGATATTTTCTCCTTTCCCAAATATAACAAGGGGGGGGGGAGGGTGAAGTTAGTAAAAACCAGTGTATCAATTGACTCTGGTAGCACTGTATGTTACTATTCCACATGCTTAGTTAGCCCTCTGCCCCTTCAGTAAAGGAAGGGTGATGCTTGTTTCCCCTACCCCCATCTCCTTCTTCCCCCCCCAAAAAAAAAATCTTTGAAGCTAGTATTAGTTGGTTTAGATTTTCTTTCCATTAAGTTGTTGTGATTGATGGTACTTGGTGTGTTCTTGGGTTTGCTTACTTTACCTGTATCATTTCACATATCTTCTTCAAAGGTTTCTGAACTCTTAATATTTTATTGTTTCTACAACACGGTTAGAAATGCATTACTGTAATTTGTTGATCCTATTCTTGATTATGGAAAACTACTTGGCTTTTATATCTTTGCTACATTGAAAAGTTTATTTTAATTATTTTGGTTGGTGAAAGGAACCTTTAAACCTCTTAAAATAAATTTCTAGCAGTGGAATTACTGACTCAAAATATTTTTAAGAATGGGAATAGCAGAAATGTGGATATTTCTACAATTTGCTTTACCAGCAATGGATGCTGGCATATGTAACAAATTATTTTCAAAGATTAACTTTCAGGTATATCTTAATGTTTGTTTGGATTTGTTTTTACTGCAGATGGGTTTTATCCAAAGCCAAGAAGGATGATACTGATGATGAGATTGCCAAATATGATGGTAAGAATTCCTTCTAACTTAATACATTGAAAATTTATGACTTACATCCTGCCATCTGGGGGACGGGGTGGGAGGTAAGAGGTGAAAAATTGGAATAAGAGGTTTGGCAATTGTTAATGCTGTAAAGTTACTCATACATATAACCTGTAAATAAAAGGCTATTAAATAATAAAAAAAAAAAAGAAAGAAAATTTATGACTTAGTAAAAATAACTCTTTGCCTTTTGGCAAGTGGTATGGGCAGAGAAGTTGCTCTCTTAGGCATTAGTTTAATCTTTATTGTATTTTTGTCTTCCTTATGTGGTAGAATGAGCCATTGCTAGTTTAAAAGCATAAAACTCAAAGCTTATTTTTGTAGCATGTGATGTCAAAAATCTTATGATCTCTTAATAGAATGTATTACAGCCTCCTTTGTAAAATGAGAAAGTCCAAAGGATTTAGAGTTGGAAAGGGATCTTAGAAGGCATTCAGTCCAATTGTCTATTTTACAGATAAGCAAACTGAGAGTCAGGTCATATGACTTGTCTATCACTGACAAGTAGCTGAAGAAACATTTGAACCCAGATCCCTTTCCATCCTTCCCCCTTCTTCTCTCCCTTTACCCCCATTTTAAAGCCAGTCCTCTTTGCATTTCATCATGCCTATTAATTAGGATAGGTGTACTCCAAAATGTCCTTGGAGTTTAGATTCTATTATTCAGAAGAAATAACATGACTAGGAATCCTTAAATTCAAGGAAATGCATGTTTTGTCTTGCAGGTAAATGGGAAGTGGAAGAAATGAAGGAATCTAAACTTCCTGGCGATAAAGGGCTTGTGTTGCTGTCACGAGCCAAACATCATGCCATCTCTGTGAGGCTGAACAAACCTTTTATATTTGACAATAAGCCCCTCATCGTTCAGTAAGTGAAAACTAACTTGATTGATGTTGGAGGTGTAGGTTGGAGAGGGAGATACTTTAAAATCTTTGACTTAAAAATTGTACATTTTAGAAATGCTCGTTTTATTCTTATGGGTTTTCACATTTAAACTCTTAATTGGCCTTTCCTACTCTTCCCAAAAATAGGATTAAAAAGTCTGATATAGAGCACTAAAATAAGTATTTGAGGGGTATAAAAATAAAATTAATTCATGGAATAATAAAGGATTTATATATATATATATATATTTTTTTTTTTTTTTTTTTTTTTTTTACTTTTGGAGGAGTATTTATTAGTGTAGAAAATCCTCTCTACTGGTATAAATGAGCATATGTTCTCTGGCTTAATTTTAGATTCCTGGAGCAGTGAGCATTTAAGCAACTGGATATAATCAGACTAGATTTGAACCTCCAAGACTTTATTACACTACAACTGACCCTCTATCTTCCCCCTATCCCCCATTTGTTAAGATTAAAAAAAATTAATAATAGCTTTTAATCTTCAAAATGCATGCAAAGACCCTATGTTCCAATTTTTTCTCCCTCCTCCCCACATTCCTCTACATAGCAAGCAATCCAATATATGTCAAATGTACAGTTTTTCTATACATATATCCACAATTATGCTGTACAAGAAAAATCAGATCAAAAAAAATTTTTTTTAAATGAGAAAAGCAAGCAAACAACAAAAAAGATGAAAATACTATGTTGTGATCCACTAACATTCATATACTATAACTTATTCAGCCATTCTCCAACTGATGGGCATCCACTCAGTTTCCAGTTCCTTGCCAATACAAAAAGGGCTGCTACAAACATTTTTGCACATGTGGGTCGTCCTTTTCCCTCCTTAAAGATCTTTTTGGGATATAAGCCCAGGAGAAACACTGTTGGGTCAAAGGGTATGGAGAGTTTAATGGCACTTTGTAACCCTCTATCTTCCATGTCACGATGCCTCTCCAAAATTGTATTATTAGTATTCAAGTTAGAGTGCTTTTTTTATGTCTTTTCCTGTGAGACTGCTGAATTTGTGAGCTTTGAGACTTTCTCCTCCATACGTATAGAGCTAGGGTTGTGTTGTTAAACATCATCCTATAACTAGCAGCATATATTTGTGAGATGATTTGTGAGATTCACTTGTTGCCAGCAAAAGGAACAATTTTTTTTTCCAAACTGCTAACGCTAGAGAGGACAAAGAATCTAATTTCAAAATTACCTCCTTTTCTCTATCCCAAAAAAAAAAAAAAATGTTTATGTAGTCTTCTGGTTTTCTATTTTAAATCAGGTATGAGGTAAATTTTCAAAATGGAATAGAATGTGGTGGTGCCTATGTGAAATTGCTTTCAAGAACCCCAGAATTGAATCTGGTAGGTATTTTTCATTTCCTGTAACTTGATGGGAAAGTTTTTCGTTGGGTTTTTTTCCTTCCAGAATTTCTAGGGTTAGGAAATATTTTAAGTCACATGAGAATGCTAACTTCATAACTATTTTTTAAAACAATTTATGACTTCCCTCTTTGAGTGAAACAAATGTTTTAAGCATTAGGAGGAAAGAAATGGTGACCTCTCTGCTAATATGGATGTCTAAGGTTTTTTTCTATGTTTCTTTCCAGTTAGAATGGCTTTAACATTTTGTTACATACAGTTGCTTGTGTAATCGTTGTTGATTGCTTTGCATCTTTGGGTTGGAGGTGACTTTGGAAATATGTTAAAGACTCACCCACTAACTTTTTGGTCTTGTCCTCCATTTCCTTTCCTTTGCATCTTTGACAACACAAATTGAGGTTTAAAGAACAGAATAGTAAATTGAATAAAGGGAAGGGTAGGCACTTAAATTATAATATAATCCTTCATAATTAATTTGCTTTTGTCTCTAAAGGATCAGTTCCATGACAAGACCCCTTACACGATTATGTTTGGTCCTGATAAATGTGGAGAGGATTATAAACTGCACTTCATCTTCCGGCATAAAAATCCAAAGACAGGCATCTTTGAAGAAAAACATGCTAAGAGACCAGACACAGATCTGAAGGCCTACTTTACTGATAAGAAAACACATCTGTATACATTAGGTAATAGCCATGAGACTGAGTCTAGTGGGAGTATCAGAAATTTTCTTAGATGAGAGCCACCTAACAAGGGAGTAAGAAGTCTATATTGACATTGCTGCTGTTGTTTTCCTTTAATTAAGTTTATTTGATAGAATCGAATGGTCAGTAGCTTGAGGGGAGAAATCATGGTATGTTTGTATTTTTTAGAGATAAAACAACAGTTGTCTTAGCACTGAAAATTCAGAATAGCAAGTACAGGTTAGATTTTAAGCTTTTGAAGAACAAACTTCTTGTCCCAAAATGAATTTTTTCAAGAGAGCACTAGGTGACCTGTCTTATTCTTTTGTTGTCCATTTGATTTTTCAGTGATGTCCAACTCTTTTGTAACCTTGTTTGAGGTTTTCTTGGCAAAGATGCTAGAGTGCTTTGCTATTTCAGATGAGGAAACTGAGGCAGACAAGATTAAGTGACTTGCCCAGAGCTAAGTAATAGAATTACATTTTTGTGTAATATTTATGTACATGAATATATATTCATGCATTCACAACTAAGCCATGTCTAAGGCCAGATTTGAACTTGGGAAGATGAGTCTTGACTTACAGATTCAGCGCATTATCCATTTTGCCACTTTAACTTCCATATCTTAATTCTTAATTGACTTTAATTCCTTAGACTTCACCTTAATTTCTCTTAAATTTTGTTGTTGTTGGTTTTCAAATAATGTTATGGCAAATTGAATGTGGTTACTTACGTGATAGAAATATGCAAGAGTATTTTTCCCACTGTTTTAAAACAAAAATTTTTTTTTTTTTTTTTGCCATTACTTAATTTAACATTAAGAAGATGAGTAGTGCAGTCAAAACTTAGATACTTTTTCCCTCTAGAGCTATATTGACTTAAAAATTCCCTCCTCTTGCCTTGGAGAGTAAGTTTGTGTTGTGTTGGTAGTGTGAGAGAGGTAGAATATAAGCCATCCTCCATTCTTTAGATTTTCTGTTGGATAAACACTTGTACAAGTTTTGTATTGATCAGGTCTTGCACGGTATATAAATGTTTAATAGATACTTCAGTGATAAAGTCCTTTTGTTTAAGAGGGAAGCAGTAGCAATAAGGACTATTATATTTTGAGCAGTGGTTGGAAGTGTTAGAAAAGGCAAAATTCCTCTTACATAATATTTTTCTATAATTTTTCTTCATAGTCTTGAATCCAGATAATAGCTTTGAAATATTAGTTGATCAAACAGTTGTGAATAGTGGGAACCTACTGAATGATATGACACCTCCTGTGAATCCTCCCCGGGAAATCGAGGACCCAAATGACCAGAAACCTGAGGACTGGGATGAAAGGCCCAAGATACCAGATCCTGATGCTGTCAAACCAGATGACTGGTGAGTGAGGGCTTTGTGACTTGAAACTTTTTTTTTTAACTCCTAGGATAGTCAGTTTTGATTATAATAAATACTTGAATATAAAATGGGAACTTTTGTTGTGTAAATTCATGATTTAAAAAAAGAATTCTGTGATTTGAATTTCTTTTTTTCCTAATCTTTTCCCAATTACACATAAAGATAATTTTTAACATTCATTTTTATAAAGATATTGAATTAAATTTTTCTCTCTCCCTCTCTTCCTTTGGCCATCCCTACGACAGCAGGCAACCTCATAGGTTATACTTGTACAATTAGGTTAAACATATTTCTCTCTTAATCATGTTGTGAAAGAAGAATCAGAACAAAAGAAAACATCCATGAGAAAGAAGGGAAAAAGTGAAAATAGTATGGTTCAATCTGTATTCATTCCATAATTCTTTCTCTGGATGTAGTCAACCTTTTCCATCAGTCTTTTGGAATTGTTTTGGATCACTAAATTGCTGAAAAGAGCTAAGAATCATACTTGATTATCACATAATATTGCTATTACTGTGTACAATGTTCTGCTTCTGCTCACTTTACTCAGCATCAGTTCATGTAATTCTAGGTTTTTCAGAGATCAGTCTGCTCATCATTTCTTAAAGAACAGTAGTATTCCATTACATTCATATGCCATAACTTGTTGAGCCATTCTCCAATTAATGGGCGTCCCCTCATTTTCCAATTCTTTGCCACCGCAAAAATTGCTGCTACAAATATTTTTAAGGACTCTTTGAACACCTCCATCTTGCACATTGGGAAACTGGCTCCCCAAAAGATGGGAGTTGTTGAAGGTCACTTAGCTAATTCAGTAGCAAAGTAGGAATAGAGTGGCTACAATCATTTATATTTTACTGGCTTTGGAATTATATTTTTAGAGAAACTAAGCAAAACTAGATTATATCAATAAAGCTTTTTTATCTGTTCTGATTAGCTTTATATAAAGAACATGAATGTTTAGGTTACTTAACAAATATTTATGATTTTCAGGGTAGTCTGCTAGATGCAAAAAAAAAAAAACAAAGTTATTCTCTATAAGAGTATATGTGAGGGGCAGCTAGATGGCACAGTGCACCAGCCCTGAAGTCAGGAGGACCTGAGTTCAAATGTGGTCTCAGACACTTAACACTTCCTAACTGTGTGACCCTGGGCAAATCACTTAACCCCAACTGCCTTAGTGCAAAAAAAAAGAGTATATTCTCAGGAAGGAGGGTGATATGAAGCATTTATAAATGATTTCTATATAGTAACACGTGTACACCAAGTATACAAACAAAGCTGACAAAAGAATGAGGAGGGTACTTGATTTGGCAGGATAGGAAAGAGGTTCCATGTAGAAGGGAATACTTCGGTTAAATCTTGAAGGAAGTTAGGTATTATATGAGGACAAAGAACTTTTAGAGGCATGAGGGATTAGCATGATGTGAACAGATAGAAAGGCAGTTTGCTTAGACTCAGGTGGGTTTCTTTGAGCAGAGTATATAATGAGACTGAAAAGATAAATTGGACCCATACTGTAAAGGGCTTTTAAAAGACCAGACAAGTAATAGGGAGCAGATGGAATTGTTAGTGACATGGAAGCTATATAGGAAAGTCATTTTTAGGGGCTATATGAAGGATTGGATTAAGAAAAGATTTGAGTCTGGGAAATCAAGAAGGAAACTATTGAAATAGACCATACAAGATGAGATGAAGAACTACAAAGATGGTGACTATACAAATAAGAATTATACAAATGGATTGTGAGAAGGTCAGGATCAAGTGTTAAGAAAATTTGAGTAGTCTAGGATGGGTCAGGGCAGAAAAGCTCATAAAGGACACACTTGATTTTCTCCTATTGTATTCTTTCCTTGAATATAGCTTTAAAAAAAATTACTTGGTGTCCTAGAAGGAATGCTCAATTTAGAATCGGGAGAGCTGGAATAAAATCCTGTCCTTGATAACTTAACTGTATAAATTTAACTTCCCTGTGCCTGAGTTAGCTTCCTTATCTTTAAATTGAGTATAATTTTGTACTGCTTTATTTACAGGGGATTTCGAGAAAAATGGTATCAGTAGATTTGGGTAGAGCATGATACTAATACTATATTAAGTAATCTTATATGTGTTTCTCCTTCCACCTCACTCCCAAACCCCCTTTTAAGGGATGAGTCTGCTCCTGCTAAGATTCCAGATGAGGATGCTACAAAACCTGAAGGCTGGTTGGATGATGAGCCTGAATATGTATCTGACCCAGATGCAGAGAAACCAGAGGACTGGTAGGTCTAAACTTCTATTCCCTATTCCTTTCTTTTTTTTTTTTTTTCTTTTTTCCCTTTTATTTTTTAAAACAATTCTTAAATTTTTCTGGGATTGAGAATGTCATTAGAAGAGTATGTTTAAACTTGAAGCAATGCAGCACTATAAAGAAAGTTAGGTTATTTTTTAAACAGTCTTGTGCAAAAGCTTTGAGTACTCCACATGAGGCAGAATATATTTAAAATACTAAAATTTTATCTCTAGGGATGAAGATATGGATGGAGAGTGGGAAGCTCCCCAAATTGCAAACCCAAAATGTGAGTCAGCCCCTGGTTGTGGTGTCTGGCAAAGACCTACTATCGACAATCCCAATTACAAAGGCAAATGGAAAGCTCCTATGATTGACAATCCTAACTACCAGGTTGGTCTCATATTGGTTTTATTCCTTTTGTCTTAGGGACTTGGAAGATGGTTATTTTGTTGAGAAATGCTGTGTGGCTTTCATTGATTCTGAGAGTATTCAAAGTTCAAGATGAAGCAGAATTTCATGTTATTGCAGAGACATAGTTGAGGTTTTAAATCTTATCCACTTAGACTATGACATAACACTTTATAATTTACAACTACAGAACAGATTTGTCCCCTTCTTCCTTTGAAACCCATACTGTTTGTTTAGGAATGCTACCACCAGATGGCAGTGATGCCTCAACTTTGTAGCTTAGCTCTGGACTAGAAATCGGGAGGTCTGGATTCTTATTCTACCCAATCATTCAGAACTGGGCAAGTCCTGTCACGTCTTCTGGCCTTTATTTTCTTTTTTTACTTAAAAATCAGGAAGATTTCTATCAGGGCATACATTATAGTCAATATGAGGATCAAATTAGACTATGTATAAAATTGTTTTAAATTCTCATTTAAAAGCTACCTTCCTTAAACTGAATTTAAACATTATCAAATAATAGATTAAAAAGAGATATATACTTGCTGAGCAGCTTTTAGGCAAATAAAATATATTTGGATTCATTCTCATATAGTAATTTTGTTCATTTGAACAACATTTGATTATTTGACCTTAAAATTTTTCTGAATTCTAAAACTATATGTGTTCATAATACAAGAGTCTTGAGAAATGCTTTCCTTTCATTACCAGAAAAAGAATGGTTTTATCAAAGGAATAAAAGTAAGATTATTTGAGAAGAGAGAAATGTTTGAGTATGGAAAATAAAATTTTCAATATCTTTAAGGGTTGTTCTGATTTAATGAATAAGATCTTAAATTTAAAAGTAAAACCATGACTTCTTTGTGACATAGATCTTAGGTGACAACTTTGTTTCATTTAAACCACATAATGAAGGCATTTCCCCTTGAGAGTTTATATATAAAGTATAAGATGTTAAACTTTGGTGTTCTTTTTCTGTCGCATATTCTAGTGATTGAATCAGATAGGGTGGATTAAAAAAAAATACACTGAAAATTCATTACTTCCTAAGTTACTGGTTACTGTTTTAATAATCTCATAAAGTTACTTGCTCCTTTTTTGGGAATACTTAAAATTCTTATTTTCATGATGAAAGATGGTTTTCATTTATATGTATTTACCTTGGTTATTTTACAAGGAGTATAAAGAGAAGTTCTAACTTTAAATTTAATTTCCTTGTGTTTTTTATTATAGGGAATCTGGAAACCCAGGAAGATTCCAAATCCAGATTTCTTTGAAGACCTAGAACCTTTCAAAATGACACCTTTCAGTGCTGTGGGTCTGGAACTGTGGTCCATGACCTCTGACATCTTTTTTGACAACTTTATTATTTGCGCAGACCGAGGAGTTGCAGATGATTGGGCCAACGATGGGTGGGGTCTGAAGAAAGCTGCTGATGGGGCTGCAGAGGTTTGTGCTGTGTTTTTTAGAAGACATAAGTGCACAAAAGCAGATGTTCCTTCCAAAAGAGGGGAAATGGAGGAAAATTCAGTTGGACCTTCTAGAACTTGAAACTCAATTGTTGAATTTCCATCAACTAAATTGATTTGTGAATTAACACTTGGAAAAGTCAAAAGCTCAAGTTGAATACTAGTTCTCTTTAACATAAGACTTAATACTAGACATTATAGGATTCAAGCAGAATTGAGTGAACTTCTCAATCAAGAAGCATTTAAGAATCTCTAGTGTGCTGTGCTTAGCACCTGGGATACAAAGCCCTGCTCTCCAGGATATTATTTTGAGAAACGAGCACATTTTTTAAAAATACAGAATATATACAAGTTAATTTGTGAAAGGGTAGAGATGACATATGCAGTTGGGAATAAGAAGAGTCTTCATATAGAAGGTAGTGCTTGAACTGAGTTTTGGAGGACCAAATGAGTGCTGTGAAGTAGAAGTGCGAAATTTAATCCAAGAGGGAGACAAGCTAGTTAAATTATAGGTTGGGAGGCAGCTAGATGGCACAGTGGATAGAGCACCAGCCTGAAGTCTGGAGGACCCGAGTTCAAATCTGGCCTCAGACACTTAATGCTTCCCTAGCTGTGTGACCCTAGGCAAGTCACTTGATGCCAATTGCCTCAGCAAAAATAAATGAATTATAGAGTATGGTGATAGCCAAAATTTAAATTGAATTCTATCTACTTCTATTTCAGCCTGGTGTCATGGGACAAATGCTTGAAGCAGCTGAGGAACGTCCATGGCTTTGGGTGGTTTATATTCTCACTGTGGCACTGCCATTGTTCCTTGTGATCCTCTTCTGCTGTTCTGGAAAGGTATGGGATTTCCTTAGAGGAAATTGTTTGGAAAGAAATTTAAATTGGTGACTTAGCTAAAGATAAAAGAAGATTCTCCTGGACAACTTAAGAGGAGAAATAACAAGGCTAAAAGGACTGTATAGTTTCTTCCCTAATCTGGCTCATCAATTTAATAAGTACCTTTATAATTTAAATGATTTTGTCCTAGTAATGTGGGAATGTGTAAACCTTCAGTCAATTTTATGAGAATTTTATTGTTTCAGAAACAGCCCAGTGCTGCAGAGTATAAGAAGACTGATGCTCCTCAACCTGATGTAAAGGAAGAGGAAGAGGAGAAAGAGGAGGAAAAGGATAAGAGAGATGAAGAAGAAACTGAAGAGAAAATTGGTGAGAACACATTTCAGACTGGTAGCACTAAATAGTTTAAATTGAAATGGAATTCAAAAGCTAATAAAATGCCATATTTGATTTTTCCAAAAGTTTTTTTGGTCATAATTCCATGTGGTTTTGCTTCTAAACCTATTCTTGCTTTTGCTATTAGTCTGTGACAATAATATTCATTTTTACAAAATTTGATACCCAGATTCTCTTTCCCACCTCTTCCCTTCCCTTGAAAAGACAGGCAATGTGAAGTCATACAAACATTTCCATATTAGCCATGCTGCAAAAGAAAACACATTTTTAAAAAAAAACAAAACTCCCAAGAAAAAGTTTTTAAGCTTTTTCTTTTCTGTCCTCAAAACTGCTACTAGATTAATTTCTTGCTCTCAAAAAAAATGTTTCATGGTTGCCTATTATCTGCCAAATAACATTTTTATTCTTGTTCATTCTGGTACCACTCCTTTTTTGTCCTCATCTCATTGCTCACTCCATGCTTTTGCTATATTCTCCCTCCCTGATCAATTCTTATTCTTGACTTCTCTTTACCCCACTCCCCTTTATTCTACAATTTCCCTAATGGCATTTTGTCATGTAATGTCGTTGTATTTGTTTTATCTCAGCCTTCTCCTGAACTAAGTGCCATGAAGGCGGCAGGAACTGTATCTGATTTGAACTTCTTATATCTTTTAAAGTCTGGGCACAGAACAGAGGCTCGTAGCAGAGCATTGATGATGTTTACTGAATTTGTTTCAATTTCTTTAATTTCACTACCAGAAGAGAAGCAAAAAAGTGATGCTGAAGAAGATGCAGGTACTGTAAGTCAAGAGGATGAAGATAGAAAACCTAAAGCAGAGGTAAGTAAAAGCCAGTTTGGAGGTAACAGCAATTTTCATTTCTTTAAATTAAATAATTATGGTTATTTTATAAGTTGCATTTAGATCCTGTTGAATTCTGCAGATTATATGTGTAGTAGACTAGTCATGGAAGGGATCCAATTTTACTTGTTTTGAGGTTGTACAGTTACAGTATAAATACCAAAATCAATTTTCACAATAATTGATATGAAAGATAAAGCCTTTAGTTTTCTTAAGATTTTAAAGATTGATCTCAATCTAAATGAAAAAATTCAGTTCCTTCCATTATATTTCTTTCCATTTAAACTTCTTAGTCCTAAATTCTGGCCAATGTCATTATAGTACAGCCTTTTACCACTGCCTAACAGATAAATCCAGTCTTTTAAGTGCTTCATTGTCCCCTTAGTGTTCCATAAAAGACTCTTGCTCTTAAGACTTTGTTCATACTAATACCTTCTTGGTTTTGACTAAATTCTGTCCTTATGTCCAAATCTAGCAGAAGTCTTATTTTTTCTGTGAAACCCTTACTGATGACCCTAGTCAACAGTAATTTTTACCTTTAAAATTTTTTACTTTGTCTCTTCTGACCTGGCATAAGAAGCCCAAAGCCTTTGTATTGCTTATTTCTTTGTGTGTTGTTTCATTGGTCCCAGATGCTCCCTTAAGTGCTAAATGACAGACAAGTACAATCAAGCACAGAACCTAGCTGTCTGGAAAGGTTTTGTTCAAGCATGGACCCAGTGGACTCCTAGTATTTCTAGCATAAATCATTTATGAATACAAATATTCATTGTTGAAATTGGTCGTTGATTCAATGATGGAAGTCTTTCAGGTGACAATTCTTCACCTCTCAGACTTTAGAGAAAAATAATGTGTATTATTCAGATTAATAGGATATGATCTCTCTTCTTAACTAGATTGAATGACCCTTAAAAGTAGATTAATCTTTAATCACTTAGGCACTTAAATACTCTAGCAAGCATTTCACTGTTTTGTTAATGATAATGATGGATTTCTTATGAAATTCTTTTCAACCAACAGGAAGATGAAGTTTTGAACAGATCACCCAGAAACAGAAAGCCACGAAGAGATTGAAAGAATTTAAGAACTTGATCTGTGATTCCCTTTTTCCCCTTATCCTCGATGTGATCCTAGGAGAGGACCTGGGATACACCTTATATGTTGAAACCCAGAAAAACCTCAAGACTTCACTATCAACAGATTCCAGTCAAATACTATCCAATGAAATTTTGAGCATCTAGCAGTAATTAATTGCAATTGTGATAAACAAACAAACCCACCATTCCTGTAGAAAGAAAGCATTTATTGTATGGGCTATGGATTCTGGATGTGTAACATGAAGCAACTAACCTGTTGGGTTTTTTTTTGGTTTTTGTTTTTTTGGTTTTTGGTTTTAGAACACTTTTAAAAATTAGAATGTTAGAATATTGCCAATCTTCAAGAACCTTGGCTTAATTTAATGTATTATTAATCTATTCATGGAAAAATAACAGCAAAGTTTAGAAAATATGCTAGGTGATGAAATGCAGTTTTTATAACATAGGGTTTTTTTTTTTTTTATAAACTTCGATATTCTAAAACGTTGAAGTGTCTATGTCCCTTAAAATTGATAATCATGTTTAAAGTGAAGTCATTTGTGTGGATAACATTGATTACTCCCACTCTTTCATTCTACATCTTCTGGAGATTTGAGATTGGGGGAGAATTCCAAACCATAATAGATGCTGTTTGATTAAGCTGTATTAAAAACAGAGCTACAAAAAAGGCCCTTCTTTTTCCACTTTGTTGGAAAGGAGCATGATTAGGCCACAATATGTGCGTGTTGTGTTGCCTTTGGTTACTGCTAAGTTCCCAATGTTCCATAATTGACACCAAGAATAAATAGGTGGGAAGACTTCCCATTGGTACTTAGGCATTCAGGCTTCCCAGGCTGGTTGTCTGGGCTCAAACCTTATGTGATTTCTCTAGACTGAGCACTACTCATTGGGGCTGATAGGGGATGTGTGAGTGTGTTATGTGTGGGGTTTTAATAATTTCTTTTTCCATTCTGTTGATAGTTTACCCCATCCCAGGCTTTTCCCTTGCTGCTATGCAGTTTCTTCAGAGTGCAGCTTGCCCTCCGTTGCTGGAAATTATTTTATGCTCAGCACAGTGTTAAACTCGAGTGGTATATATATATGGTTTTTTTTTTTTAAAGACCCAATATCATCAGTGTCCAAATACAGAGTAGAGCATAGTCAATCCCACATTTTTCCATTTATGTCTTTAGAGATCTATAGTGGTCAGAACAAACATGCTGATTCATATTTGATTTCAAAATGAATGCAGTTGTTCAAAGTATTTGGTTGAACACAGTGGGGTTGTCTGAGGCTTAGAGCATGAGCTACCTGGTATAACAAATTTTTTCAAGTCTCTTTGCTCTTGATGTAACAATTGCATTTTTTTTTAAGTACACTGAATGTAGGGGAATCCAATTTAAACAAAAAATTGCTAAATGGCTTAGTGTATTACTGGTCTTAGAGGAAGGGGGAATTAAAATTCAGTGAAGTTTATCTGAGCATTTACTCCAAAGAGTTAGTGCTTTGTATTGACATCATATTCTACTGAAATATTGAGAGCTGGATGTTAATATTTTAGCTCTACTTGTTTAGAATAGCTTGAAATGTACTGATTCACTGTCCTTGCACTGAATATGTAAACACTCCAGTGTTCTTATTGGGAACAGCAGTGGGCAATATTAGAAATTTTCAAAAGGAATTGTGGTGTTAGTTTATTTTGTAGACTCCTGCTCCATGACTGGCACCTTTAAAAGTTGAGAGGTTAACTAGTGGAAGAGTAGACAATATTTTTTCTGCCTATTCAGTTCTATCTCCTTTCATGTTATCTTGCTAGGTCAAAGTGGCCATAAATGTAGCAATGAAGTCCAGTGCAAATAAACCTTTGTTTAGTAAGGGCCTGAAAGCATGTTTACAGGTATCTACTTGAAGCAAAAGTATGGGACCATTGCACTTCCAACTGTATTTTCAGAACATACTATGTGCCTCTGGTTGAGTTTTGGTAATTATCTTCCACCTGGGCTATTGAAACTTGTTGACCCTTACCCTGCATTATTTTGATTCTTTAAAAGACATCTTTGTGCACTCTACATGACCAGGAAGTTTTTAGGACTTGTCCCACTACTCCATATTATTTAACAAGTGTTTTTGCAAATAGTGGCTCTTCCTGGTTTTTCTCTCTACTCTCCCAGTGTAAGGTGAGGCCTGCTACTTCAGTATCTGACAGCTGGATGACCAGCAGCACTTTGCACAGCAGCTCAACAAGAGGCAACAATATTTAGTTATTTTACACTCCAGTGTCTGATTCATTAATGTGCAAATTTCTGTCCTCCAACAGATGTGCTCCTCAGTTTCTCCCATTCACAGAAAAAGTGCTATTTTCCATTTGTCAAGCTACTAAATGGTGTTGCATTAAAGCTACATGTTAATCTCTTCTGCTTTTGACTAAGCTTCTTTACCTTCATTTTGCATGTTTTCTCCTCTAGTGTGCACTACTTTGAGGGGGAAAGAGTGTTTTAAAGTTAGTCTTCCCCTTAATTTCCAAAACACTGTGGGAAAGTTAATATAGCTCTCAACTCAACGGGAAGTATTAGGAACTATGTTAAAGTTTTTATTTTTATGTAGCTGGAATTTGGGTTCAGGAAAGGAAGCTTGGGAGCCTGAACAGCAAAACAAAGGAAAAAAAATGCTTGTTTAGTCTTGTTGGTTAGATCATAGAATTCAAAATATTTTCAACTGTTAATTTGTAGGTTGTAGGATTTAGGGGGCCAGTTATGACTTTTTTTTTTTTTTTCCAAAAAGTAACCATTGTTAATTCAAACCAGATACTAGACTCCAGTTTTAGTTTCTGATACTAGGAGTACAAAACTATGCCAAAAGGAAGCTTTCTATGAATGGAGGGATTTTTTATGTTGCTGTACTAAGGGGAGGGGGGGGTGCATATAGATGCAGCAAAAATGATTTTTATTACTGGCTTTCATCTGGTTTTATCTTTAAATAAAGGAAATGGAGACCATTTCCAGCAAATTAATAGGAACTCTGCCCTGAGATGTATCTTGACCTTAGAAAGGTTGGAGAACAAGGATGGTGTTATTGACAAAGGTGGTGGTCATTTGCAACGTATGTTCTTTCTTATGCCTCTACTTAGGGCAGTAAATAGGGTGCTCTTAGCCAGTGACTTTATTTTATTTGACTTGATTTGGGCCCACACAGTCTCAAGCCAGTATTGCCTCCATGAATCCTTGAGAGCAGTTTCCTTGTATTGCTAAACAGGAACTGTTCTTTCAGCAACCACTCCCATGTCTGTTGTGGAAGGATAATTATAGATGCAATATGCATATATAACTATATTGGATAAGTTATAATGTAACAGTTTAATCTAATAAAGAAAATTTAAATCTATTCAGCTTTTCCCTTTTTATTTCGAATCGGCACCAGACCTGAGCAATAGGGGTGTGCCTAATATTCCAAGGGAGGCAAAGAAACAAAGTTTTTAGTTTTACAGGAATAAATTGTCTCCCAATTTAATGAAGTAATCTCATACCCCTAAGCTTTTGTTTCTGCACAGAAGCAGCAGATGTCTAGTTTAATTCATCTCTTGTCTGCTTCTATAGAGGAATGGTGTAGGCCCCTTCGCAATCGCCCCTTTCTGGATGGAATTTGGGGTTTTGAAAGACAAAAGTCTCAGTTGTCTACCTATTCATTTAGAAAAAAATAATTCAGACTTAACAGTATTTGCAAGTTGATTCTTGAAGTCGAGCATTTCTAGGCGAAGTAGATTGTCACATAAAACTACTAAGGGTTTCCATACATTAACTTCCAGGAGAGTTAAATGGACTTACCGCTCTCCTCATTCTCCCGTTAGCGTTTGCCCTCAGCTATACGAGACATGTTTTTCCTTGCATGGGATTGATGGATACCTAACGATGGTGTTTTCCAGTCTCGGGAAAATCGCGAAAAGAAGAAACCCCTCCTTGTTTGGAAATGGGCCGTACACCAGGTTCAAAGTGGAAACCTTGGAAATTGGAGTTACCTTATGCCAGAGTGACGGCCGCAAAAGGCCAGCTTTTGCACGCGCCTTCAGATTATAAATCCCACCAAACCACTATAAGGAAGACGCCTTTGGAAACTGATAAGGGAAGAAGTTGCTCTCGCTCGCTGCCAACCACGTCAATCATTTCCTAACTCAACCAGTCCCCTCCCGTCTCAACCCTTAATTAGTTCCAGACTCTCATCGTCTTATTGGCTGCCTTCCTTTTCCTATTCTTTTCAGTTCCTTTTAAACACTATTTCCGTCCCAAGCCTTTTCCTTCTCATTGGTTGCCTTCCTTTCCCTTCTTTTCAGTTCCTTTTAAACGCTATTTCCGTTCCAGACTTTCGTCTTCTCATTGGTTGCCTTCTTTTTCCTTCCCTCCAGTTCCTTTTAAACGCTATTTTTCCGAGCCTACGTCCCGCCCCGTACACATAGTTCCAGGTGCGTAGTTGTCCCGCTCCTCTTGGGTTGGTCAAAGACCTGTCTATCAAGTCATGACGCCGAACGTCGGCTCAGTCGCCGCCGGCGGAGGGCCCGCCCCCTCCCGAAAGCGTCCCGAACAATTTCAAGATGGCGGTGGCGGAGGCGGCGCGGAAAACAATGGAAATTGGGCCGTGGGGGTCAGCCAGGCCCTGAAGCGGGGGATTGCGGCCTCCGCCGGGGAGACGCTCAGCTCCCGAGCCTGCTGGGCCGCCGCTTCGTCCTTCGTGCGCGGCGCCGGCCTCGGGGTTATGGCCCCACTGTAAGGACAGCTGCTGCCGCCACCGCCGCCGCCGGGGAAGGGAAAGGAAGGGGAAGGAAGCAACCACAGGGCCCGACCCGGCTCGGGCCGCTCGGGTGGGACAGCAGAGGAGGCGGCGCGGTCCGGCGCCCGCGGCGGCCCATGGTGCTGCTGCCGCCCCCCTGCCCCATGGCGGAGTTCGCGATCCCGCGGCACAGCGCGGTCATGGAGCGCCTCCGCCGCCGCATCGAGCTGTGCCGGCGGCACCACAGCACCTGCGAGGCCCGCTACGAGGCCGTGTCGCCCGAGCGCCTGGAGCTGGAGCGGCAGCACACGTTCGCCCTGCACCAGCGGTGCTTGCAGGCCAAGGCCAAACGCGCCGGTAAGCACCGGCAGCCCGCCCCGCCCGCCCCGGCCCCGGCCGCCGCGCCGCCGGCCCCGGCCCCGGCCCCCGCGCCAGCCGTCGAGGGCTCGGACAGCAGCGCCGCGGAGCAGAGCCGCACCAGCAGCGCCCTCATCGCGGTGAGTGAGCGAGCCGGGACAGGGGCGGCGGGAGGGCGGACCGGGCTCCGCCGGGGGGCACTTCCCGTCTGCGTTCCTCGGCGCTTTTCGTCGTCCCTATTCGCGGAAGGCTGCGAGGGGAGCGCCGCTGCTTTGTGCGCCCTGGGATAGCGGAGTGCAGCGGGGCGGGCGCAGGGTCCGGAGTGAGCCGCCGGGGCTCAGGGAAAGTGACGAAACTGATTCTGATTTGAGAAGTGGGAGGCTGCCCCTGCCTGATGCGGGGTGTGAAGTCCTCCAGGGCTGGAAGGAAGCCGGACCCCGGGAAGAACAGAGGCGCCGGGCCCGGACCGGACGTGTCGGCAGGCGCTCCCGGAGGGCTTTGTCCAAGGGGACGGCTCTCCGGACTGTTTCCGCAGCGGAGGTCGCGGTTTCGTAACCGACCCTAGATTGCATGGAAGGTGGGCTTAGCTGCTTCATTCCCCGGAGAGGGGGATTGTGTTGATTAATGTGTTATTCCATACTTGTTTTTTACAAGGTAGTTTCACATTGATACCCCCTTTGAGGGGCTGTGAGAATACCTTCTTTACGACAACCCCAGTTGAGGTAGTAAAAATGATCTCCGTTTTACCAAGGAAGAAACTGAGTCCGAGAAACATTGTTCTTGTCAATGTCAGACTTTTAGGAAATTAGGGACTGAAACCAAAGAAAATCCTTTGAGAACTTTTTTTACCTACATTTTACCTACGTTTTCCCATAGACATTGAAATGAACTTGGTGTCATTGAACAGTTCTGTGAATAGTTTTCTTTTAATGTAAAGATTGCCCACAACGTAAGTAATTCCTACACTGTATGAACTGAATTGTAGAACAATTTCAGAACCTAGCAGTACTAGTTGAGTGAAAGAGGCTTGTAGGAATAAGACGATATGAAATATTTTGAAAGTAAGTTGCTTAAATGTAATTTTATTGCAGCATCACAGAAAACTAGGATGCTACTATTGTGCTAAAGTTCCTGATAACATAATTCCCCTTTTTAGAATCAATGTCAATTTCAAGCTTTGCGTAGAATGTAATTTCCACCATGATTCAGTGGTGACAATGTAACATTTATAGGTACAGTTAGAATCCCTAGTGTGAAAGATAATTTGTAGTCACATTTATAACCCAGTGTTCAAAGATAATTTATAGCCGTATCCTTTGGGATAACAGCATATATTGGTAAACTTTGTTGATGTAGGATTTTTTTTTCTTCCCAGGAAAAAATAAAATAAAAGTGCAGAAAAATTTCTTGGTTATTTTGTTTTTTAAATGATTTAGTAATTGCAAAGAAGGAACATGGAAATACAATCAATAGTTGTAATATAAGCTTAATTAATTTTATTAATATTTAAAATTAAGTTCACAATTTATAAAATGAGGAATTCTTGACCAAATTTGGCATTTGTTCACCCTCATTCAATTAACAATTCTGGATCAAAACATCATAGTGCCTGGCACTTATTAGGTACTTAGTAAAGTTGATTGATGAATTGCTTACTCATTCTCCTACTTGGTATTTCTCCCTTCACATTCCAGCTGTACACTAAAGCCAGAATAATCTTCATAAACCACCTATTTCATCAGAAAACTTGCTGACATGATAATGTTCAAAATCTTTAGTCTGCAAGACTTAAGTGTAATCTGGCCTTGATCTTATCTTTCCAATCTTAGTTTTCATTACTTGTCTGTCTGTCCACTTCCAGCCATCCTGAAATACTTTGTTCCTTCCCCATTATGTCTTTCCTATTCCCCACATCAATCTTGGCCCATTATTCCCTTTTATTTTTGCTTCTCTAACTCCTACTCTGCTATAAAGCTCAGCTCACTTCCTATCCCAACTTTGGAGTCCACAATGATTTTTTCCTCCTTCCTTTCTATTCCTGTAGCTATCATTTACTCTACTGTGCTCTACTCTATTCTAATCATTTACATCAATCTTGTAACTGTTTTGTCTTTCTAGTTAGATTGTAAACATTTTGAGGGCAGAAGGTAATGTGCATCCTTTAATCCCCTCCTTATAATGCAACTACCTCATAACTCTTTGTTGCTGTTAAGGATTTTCCTTTTATCCAAGAATTATACTCAATGAACAAATGCTCTCTACTAACTTCTGAAAATGACTTTTCTCTGTAAGTAGCACTTGTGTTTAATAATAGATCACAATGTGTACTATGATGTGTGTTCTTTTATAATGGTACTCTTCAGACAAATACTTGTAAAACAACATGGCACCTAGAAGGAAACTTGCATGGGAATTTTGACAGACAAATACCAGCAATATTTTGCTGCTTCTACAGTTCTACAACTGTAGCTGGAGCTACACCAGCAATGTGATTTGGGGCAAGTTTTTTAATCTCAAAATGGAGATGATAATAATATCTCCACTACCATACAATGTTATTAGGAACAACCTTTAGCAAATTTAAAGTGCTATTATTAAAAACTTATTACCATTTATCTCTAATTAGAAGCAGATGGTTATAGCCTTGAATGCAGTTTAGACAGTTTAAACAATAATCACATTTAGTAGATTTGATAGATTCTTAAATTTAGCTAATTTAGTAAATTCTAAAAAACAGCATTCTTTGTTAAAGTTATTGTCTGAATTCAGCCTCTACAAAATTTTCAATCAGAAATTGTTCCAGAAATTGATGAGGTTTTTTTTTTTTTTTAAGACAACCAGAAATTATTTATTAAACTCCTGTAGTGACAGGCATTGCGCTAAGAAAATATACAAATCTACAAACAACTTACATTGTAAGGGATATGGGAATGCAAAAAGAATATATGTATTTGTAATATTAAGTGAATAAATAGAAATATTTACAAAGTAGTTACATACAAGATAACTGTGGGAGAGAATATTGTTGGGAGAATCAGAAAAGGTTTTGAGTAGAAGACTGTATCTTAAAGGAGGAGAGAAAGACCTTCTGAGGTGGGTTCAAGGATGAGGAGGCAGGGTATTCCTGGCAGTGTAAAGGCACTAAGAAAGGAGACATGGAGTGTCATGAGTGAAGAACATAAAGAAGATCTGTTTGACTGGATCCAAAGAGGAATGTTCAGTGAAGTTGGAAAGATTGATAGATGGGTACTAAGTTGCAATTGGTTTTAAAAAGTTAAAGAAAATTTATATTTTATCGTAGAGATAATAGGGAACCACTGCAGTTTATTCAGTGAGGAGAATTATATGATCTGATCAATGCTTAAGGAAAATTATTTTGTCTGAAGTGGACTGGAATAGAGAGGTCTTTGAAAGACTGGGAAATAGCAATAAATCTAGGTGAAAGATGATGAGAGCTTAAATTAAGATAATGAAAAGAAGAGGTCTCTTGATAAGTAGAAACAAGATCTGGTAACTTAATTTCATATACTGGCTATGAAAAGAGTGAGCAGTCAAGAAGAATGCCAAAGTTAAAATATAGGAGCCTGAAATAGTGCTTTCCACAAAACTAGGAAAATTTAGAAGAAGGAAGTTTTGAAAGGAAAGATAATGAGATCTATTCTGGACATGTTTGAGATATTAGGACATGCAGTTTCAAATGCCCATTAGCTAATTGGTGGATAAGGCTTAAGAAAGTCTTAGAGTGGGGGGAGGGGGGGAGAGGTGGGAGGAGTATGTGGGGATGTGGGTGTGGGTGGGGGTGTCTATGTGTCTGTGTCTTTGTCTTTGTCTCTGTGTGTGTGATCATTAAACCCTTGGGAGCCTTAAAAGCAAAAAAAGATATGTGATTGTATGTAGTTGGTTTTTTGTAGGTGGTGGATTGAATTCGGTTGAATTATGAGTTTTTAGAACTGTATTAAATATTATTTTGTCATCCCTGTAATGAGCTACCTTATGTTGTATTAAATATTTCATTTCACTGGCTTAAGAGCTATGTATTCTGGGTAAGAATCTTTCTGATGCTACCCTAAGTATATCTGTGATCAGAAGTTGAATTAGGTTTTCCTTGCATTTCATACCCAGAGAATTAATGGGTATCAGTAAGGAGCACTGGAACTGGCAATCACTTAATTTCCTTTAATCTTCATTTTCCTCATGCAAAATTGGGAATACTACATATCTTACTAGCGTGTTATAAAGAACACCAAAGTGTTTTAATGTGAGCTGTTGTTAGTAATACAGTGTGGCAGAGATGTTTCTCGTTTTTAGAAATTTATTTAGCACCTAGAACCTATTTCTGATCCTTGAGACTGAAAACTGAAGATATCTTTTGATTCCTTTTTTTTTTTAAAGCAACTTCATGTATGAATTTGATCATATTACTTTTCTTTTTAATGAGACCTCATTGTTTGTTTGTTTTTTAACCTATTACCTCAGCTGTAGCATTAACAAGCAAACCATTTTACACAACAAAAAAGGGCATAGCTTTTGAAAAACTCCTTCCTGTAGAGCCTTTAACTTCCTTATATCACTAAAATGAGGAGGTAGAGACTACTTAATGATTGCTTAATTCACTAGCAAGTCCTGAGTCAGTAGCAGATTTTAGTTTAAGTTTTTTTGTTTTAAAGTGCTTGTAGTGTATGTCTATATTTCCCTTTTTAAACAAAAAGCCAGAGAAGCTCACTGAGAGTTAAGGTTTAGTTGTTTACAATGGATCTAGTAGATTGTGGAATTTTGCCCTGGAATGTTCACCAACCTTCCCTCTATAAACAAAAAATAATAATTCAAAATATCTTAAGCACTTCCTTTTAGTAAAGTGTTACAAAAGTCTAGAAATGGTCTCTTCAACAACTCTTCAATTCTGAAGATGTGGGATTTACTGAATAAAGGGATTGAACATAAGCAAATTTCCTTAGGAAGATAGTGTTGTCTTTTCTTAGTTTTCAGTTCACAAAACTTTGATACTGATTCTGTAAAGCAGAAACATTTTATTATTTTAATTTAATTTTTTCGACTAACAAAAATTTGTCTCCGGCCCATCTTCCCCTTTCCATTGAAAAAGAAAAAGAGAAATAAAAGCCTTGTAATAAATATGCATAGTAAAGGAAAATAAATTCCAGCATTCACCATACATACATATATACAAATACATGTTTCATTCCACTTTGAGTCCATTACAGGAGGAAACATTTTAAATAAATAATTTGCAAATAAACTCACAATTTCTCCAATGGGGAGAACTTTCTAAACTGTTCCACACCTACTGAGTCTTCTTTATGTAAAATAGTAAAAAGAGTGAGGTTGTAGAACTACAGAAGTGTTTATTAAGGATTAGCAGTCATTTAAGGAACTGTAAGTGTTGGGGGGGGGGGGGGGCTTTCACAGAATTTGACCCCTAGTTAACAGCAACTCATAAAATCATGTACTAAGAAAGTTTTGAATGAATTGTAAATTATTAAGTTGAACATCAAGATCTTTTGCTGTTTATTTCTGGAAACTGGATTTTAACAAAAAGAGCCACAATGGATAATGCTGTTCTTAATAATGTGGTGGTGTTGGTTGGGGAAATTCTGTTTTACAATAATAGCTTAGAAAATATATTTTGAAAAGAGTTATGTCAAGAGAAAACTTATAGTTCTGCATCAAGTAAAGATAGAAACAGTACAGTTTTCTTTTCCATAAAAATCTCTTCTACTACATTAAAAGTCAAAGGAATTAGGGGCTGTTATGACCTTTCTTCTTTAAAAGGAATAGTTTTAATAGTTCCAGCCTTCAAAAGCTTCAGAGTATTTACCTTTGTACAGTGACATGATTTCAGTGGTTTGACTTTGATCTTTAAAAAAAAAAAAAAAAACGTATAAATCAACTTAGATAACCACATGATCCCTTCCGGAGAAAACATTGAAAGGAAAGGGAAGATGGGGCAGGAGGTATGTAAAGATGAAATTTTATTAGCAGGAAAAAAGAAACCCTAAAGTTAAATAGAAAGAATTTTGAAATTTAAATGATAAATACTTGATATAATGATAAATATAACTGCTCAGTATTAATCTCTTTCTGAATGAACTAGAGTAGAGGGAGTTTCTAAAGCTGTTCCTGTCAAAAACTTGTGATAGTCATAGAAATTAGAGCTTAGAGTGTTTCAAAATTAAGTGCTTGAGAATCATTTTACAAACTGAAGCTTACAGTCATTTGATCAGTGCCATATAGTGAGCTAGTAATAACACCAGAACTAGAATGAAGGTCTTCTGACTCTTCAGAAAGCCCAGGGTTTTTTCAACTATACCATAGACTTTTAATTTTCCAGTGCAAAGTACCTTAATATTTATTCTGAAATGAACTGCCTGTATATCCCTAATTTCCATAATACTTTTGCCCAATCTTGAACATGTGATATCCTAGGAGTTAAGTGAAAATGGAAAAGTCTAAGAAACCTCAAAAATATGCAAATCACCATTAGTTAGAATTCATTTCCAGGTACCTTCAGAAAAAAAAATATATAGCCAAAAATTCTGGATTCCATATTAGTCTAAATAAAAACTAGACTTTTCCTTTTGAAAGTATCACAGGGTGGTCTGTATTTGAGATAAAGAAGGATACTAATTGTAAAGAGACTCCTAAAGAGATTCATGAACTGTTCCTAGAAAGGGCAGAGGATTCAGTAGATTCAAAAGGCCGAAAGATTGCCTATGGGTTATATTCGTAATGAAGAATACCAACAGATCTATGATATTCAAAAATCTGTGAGAAGTAAATTGATGCTTGGCAATAAAGGATGTAAATGATAGGAATTAGTCAACATACAAATGTATGCATCTTAATCAAGTCACACAGGATGTTAGCTGGATATGAAGTTGCCCAGGTTCTGATTCCTCTTGGTCTCTAGGAATTTAGACCAATGATACACAAATAATGAATATATGACAGTATAAAACATTAATTTACAATTCTGAATGCAATATGTTCTATTATTATGCATACTTTCTTGAAATGGAAATTTATTATTACATATTTTGAATCCTCTGTTCTGCTGTACACATGTCAATTTTTTCCTTTTTTAAGTTCTAAATAAATTCATTAAAACATTAATTTAAATTTTTATATTAAACAAAGATTTTTAAAGATTTCTTCTGTTTCTTTTCTTTTGAACAAGATGTCCAACAGTAGAGATTGATGGTTTTTATTCATTTCTCTTTCCCTTTTTCAATCATAAGCTGCAACTTTTTAAGTCAAGTCATCATGAGTTCTCAGTTTTATCTCCATTAATGGATACATCCTAATGAAGTGGAAATAGGAATTGAAATCTGAGAATCCCTGTCCAAATCCCAGCTTTGCTCCTTGTTCTACGGGGTATCCCAGGCATAGCTCTTAACTTCTCTGTATTTCAGTTTTCTCATCTATAAAATTAGGGTGTTATATGTAAGATTTGAAGTCCTTTCCAATTTTCTATGAACTTATGGTTCTTTCCTCTTAACTCATATATTTTTGTATCCTAATTCCTAAATTCTTCCTAGTCTGCACTGTTTTTTGATGGAGAACAAGCACCAGAGATTTTCAAGTCCAATTTTTTGCATTTTTTTTAAATATGAAAATTTTTACTACCATTTGAACCACTTTAAAGTAGACAGTTATTTGCTAGGTAACATATTGCTCCATCTGAGTTTGTCCATTTTGTTCCATATTTTGATAGTTTGTTTCTATGATAATCATGGTAGCAATTAGAACAAACAAAAGGCAACTATTTCATACTTTACTCCAAAGATCTATGGATCTTTGGCTACTTCCTGTACAAATTGCACATCAGAACCACTCTGTATCCCTAGTAGACACAAGTTACTGTTACAAAAATAAGGAATTACCACTTTGTGGGAATAAATGTTTCCATTTTTAAGATTAGTTCTCAGATGTTAGATCTGCCAATTTGTACTCTTATGGAATAAGCTTTGAGAACAAGGAGGCATCACAATGGAGGATTTTGTGCCTTATTCACTGTTTAATCATTAACTTTATTGGGAAAAGTAATGTAGTCATTCCAAATAAACAAATTGTTTTCTATATTCAATTTCTGTATATTTGGCTAACACCTATTCTGCACATTTTTGGGTGGCATATCTGCATTGATTGGGTTAAACAAAGTTGTTAACTCACTGGAGAGGTTAGAAGTTTTCAGCATTTAGAAATCAACTAGTGTCTGGGCTTGGTGAGTTAAAATTAGTTATGCATTCTTCTCATTTGGCCAGTTTTGCAGGTCTAATCCTATCCACAATTTAGTAGAAGGAACACTAGAATGATAGATCACCAATCATGGGTTCCCTTGGAGCTTTTACTTTAAATAGTTAATCTTGGGTAAATTTCTTGTCTTTTGAATGGGACACCTCTCTCCTCTCAATATTGTTATAAGGATAAAAATTAGAAAGAACTGATTACTTATAGATACATCATGCCAGTCTGAAAACTATTGATCAAATTCAGATCAATCCTTTGTTTTTGAGAAAGTCGGTGATTTGGTGATAGTAAAAGTTGCTGAATTAATGCAGAGCTCCATTTCCTTTAAAAAAAAATTTTTTTTTTAATTTGCTTTAATCAGTCAAGATTCACATTCGCACCCTTGCTACTGCCCTCTAAATTGAGAACATAAGAAAAATAAAACCTATTATAAACATTAGTTATTGAAAACAAATTTTCACATTGGCTGTGTTCTCCCCCCGCAGTCCCTAATTTGTCTGATTCTTCATTTTGATTTTCACTTCTCTTTTATGAGATGGATAACATGTTTCCTAATTAATCCCCTGAAATACAGGTTGGTCACTTGCTGATAAGAGTTCAGCACAATAGTTTTCTACCACATTTATATGCAGTAACTTGTTTATTCCCCATTTTATGGGTATCCTCTTAGATTTTCATTCTTTGCCACCTCAAAAAAAAACTATTATTTTATAGATTTTTAGAGTTTGTTTTGCTGCCCTTTTGTCATCTTATTTTCCTGTTTGAGTGAAATGTATTTCTGTACCCAAAGTGTGTTTGTCTATATCTGTCTGTGTATTTAAGTGTCCTTGCTACCATAATAGGTCTTTATGGTGGGATTCTTTTTTTATTTACTCATTCTTCCAGTCTGCTTCCTGACTTTGGACTTGATGTTAGAGCTGAACTTTGCCACATTTCTGTACAGAAGATTGGTTTCTGCTTTCTTGAGTTATTGAATACTGTATTGTGTTTCTCCAGAATTTCAGGGACAGCTGGGGATCAAAAGCTTTCATTACTTCCAAAGTAGTCTGATCCAGTGCAAAGTCTGTTTTCTGCCCCTCAATCTGAGCTCTATAAATTTCTCACCTGAGTTTGGGTCTATGCAAGACTAGACTGATTGATTCTGCCTCCAGTAGCTAGCTGAAAAGGTCTTTTGGTTCAGTGATAATCTTAGACTTCCTTTGATCTGGGTGTCACTTGATGTTTATTCTTCTACAGATTGTTAGATACTGGAAATAAGACTGCTTCCAGCATGGGGTCTGAGGCCCACCACAACTGCTGCAGGCTTCTTTTTTTTCCATATGGAGCCTAGGGCCTTCCAACCTAGAAACATCACTCCTCTGATGCACTTCCCTGAGGAATTCTCTAAGGAAGAGATAACAAACAAATACATACAGACAAGCTGTATACAGTTTTAAATATCTTGTATAAAAGGTAAATAGGACAAAATTAAGAGAAGGCACTAGAGTTAAGAGAAGTTGGAAAAGGTTTTCTGTGGAAGATGGGATGTTAGTTGGAACTTAAAGCAGGAAGAGAGCATTTCAGGTTTGGGGGCAATCAGAAAAAATGCCTGGAACCAAGAGATGAAGTGTCTCATTTGTGAAAGACTATATGGCAGGGGAATAAGAAGAATAATTTTAGTTTTAGTTGTGTTCTTTTTGTTATTACTGTGTTACTATAGAATAACCTTTCTTTATCAGTTCTTTGTAGCATCTTTCATATAAATGAGTGTTATAATTGGCAAAGAGTTTTTTCTGCATCTGTTTTATAATCACATTTTCTGGGCACTTGAAAAACCATCCCTTTACTGATATATTTTTGCCTGAAATTGAAATTGAACTATCCTATAGTTTGAAAATTACTTTTTCTCTCCTCTTTGAAAATTAGGATACTATTTTCCCACTTCAAATTTTATAACATTTTCCCCTCCATGATTTTCCAAAGACCAAAGGCTCAACAGTCATATATGTCAATTCTCTCAGTATCCTGGGATATAGGTTCTTGGGACCTTGGATTCATTGAGGACAGATAGTTAGGTAGAAGATAGTTCTACCTTCACGAAATCTCTATTATAATTCTTCTGTAGTTCCCAACATGAAAATTGGTCTTCTTGGTAGAGAAAACAAGCAAGTGGAACATTTGTCCATTCATCTAAATAATGGTCTTGAGTTTTTTGCTCTTCTAGCCTCTAATATAGCTTTTTTTTGGGGGGGGGGGGAGAGTTTAATTTAAAATCATAAGTGTGTTGGCCTTAAATAAAAGGTGAAGAAACAGGATTCATCTTTGATTTTAAATTTTTAGTGTTATCTGACTAGAGAGTTAAAGGGTGAGCTAATAAATTCTTCATTTATGCTTTAGTCAGAAATTATTTCCTTGGGTTTCTTTTTTCTTTCATCCTAAAAGAGAGAAAGCAGTTATATCACAACAAAAATCTGTGTAAAGATTTCTTTGCCTTCAGTAAACTCAGGTCCTTCACTGAGTAGTAGGCCTAGTTCAATCCTTTATCATCTTTTGCTTGGACTACTACAAGCCTTCTAAGTGAAACCCTTGCCCTCTTTTCTTCCCTGTCCAATCCATTTTCTATTGTGATATTCCTGAGTCACACATCTGATTATGTTATTCCCCTGCCAAGGAAATTTCAGGAGCATAGATCAAATACAAAGACTTCTGTATGGAATTTAAAACTTTAAACAAACTCATCAACTTTCCAGGTTTACACATTTCATTCTATATTACTCCTCTGTCCATGTCTTTGGAGAGGCTTACCTCTCTATGCCTGGAATGCATTCCTACTTTAGCCCCACTTTTTATAATTACTAGCTTCCTTCAAGACTCAATTCAAGTGACACCTCCTCCATGAGGCCTTTCCTGATTTCCTTTCTCCCCTTCCCTGAAGATGCCAATACTCCTCACTAAGAAAGTTGCTTTGTATTTAATTTGTATATTTTAAAAAATAAACTGATGTTTATATACTGTTTCTCTCCTCTACTTTTCCCTGTAAGATGGTGCAAAATAGGCACTTAATAAATGTTTTGCTAACTGATTAAGTCTCTTAAAGTTTATTTTTGATAAATTTTGATATGTAGAATGATGCCAAGATTAAGTATCCTCTTCACAATCTGAGGCAGATAGTTATTTCACAAATCAAAATGATTATGTATTTTTAAAAGCATAAAGTGTTATACGAAATCTGAATGTTGCCCCTATATGTACATATTGAACAGGAAAAGAGGTAGCAGAAGGTAGCACAGGTAACAGTGTGGTGCAGAACTTCTAACTGTCCCAGTTCCTTCCCTTTTGTTTCCTTTGCTGAGGGATCATCAATTGGCCCCTTCTGACCCTGGCAATATCATAATCCATTTATAATAATGTTATACAAAAGAATCACATCACTATAGTTAGTTTCCTCATTATTGAGTTCTGCTAACAACTAAGTTGTAGGTGGTCAACTAATTTGGGTACAGAATGTATGCTTAGAGAGATATCTGCTTCCTGAGGCCTTCCTCCACCCTCCTTGTTTAGTGTGCTAAAAGCCTTTTCATATATTTCTTAGATTTAGTGCTTTCTGAAATATTCTTAAGATTTAAGAGGGAAAATTTGATACCATTGAAAGAGTACTATAGGTCCCAAGCCAGGCCCCAATTGATCATTTTTGGGGACCCAGTTGATTCAGAATAAATGTTAATATCAGTTATTTCTGTTTTAGCTCAAAACTCTAAGGGTTTTTCATCCCAGATTGATTATTTTTTAAAAGTAGGTAAAAGAAGCCAATCTTTGCCTTGATTCTTGCTTAATCACCAAATGGGCCTTGACCCAGTCAAACTGTTAAAGACCTTAGCTGAAAAAGGCCAAGTTTTCCCACTGCATCCAGTGCCATATCTATATTGCCACTGGATACAAATGACTAAAGGAGAAGATAAGAGTGGTTATCTTGCACAGTTCTCCTTCACTTAAATCCAACTCACTTGCATGTCATGGTCCACTTTGAGATCAAAGGATAAAACAACAGAAGGAGTACTGTGCTGAGCAGTTAAAAGTACTTTCTTATAAATTATGTGATCAGCAGTTTGTCTTTTTGCCCTCCTCCCTCTTTCTCTCATCTTCCCATTCACTTTATTTGGATGGCCCGAGGTCTCTCTTGGGCAGTTTCTATCTTTCTTGCTTTCATTCCCATCTCTATGCAGATAGCTCTCAAACCTGTATCATTCACACTGACCTGTCACTAAATTTAAAAGTTGAAAAGAACCTCAAAGGCTACATTATTTTCCAAACCCAGTTCGCAAACATTAATTATTATAACAAGTATGAACAAACATTACCTATTGTGTGCCAGACACTTGGGACATATAAAAGTGGAATAATCTCTTTCCTCAGAATAGGAATACATTGTGTTCACTAATAAGAACAATATAAAATTTTTAAGTCAAAAGGAAAAGGGACTCAACAACTGGATGAATCCTAAAAGACCTTTTGAAGGAGTCAGCATTTGCACTAGACTTTGAAGAGAATTAGGAATGCATCAAGTAGCAGAGGTGAGGACCAGGAACATTCTCTACCTGGGGTCATCTGTGTCAGGATTCTGAATCTTTTTGTGTCCTAGACTGTTACAGGACTTCAAAATCTGCTGGAATCATTGGATTCCCTAACACATAAAAAGACTTTTGCAGGACTTCAAAAACTCAGGGGGATCACTGGATTCCCTGACATGTGAAGCAATGGACAATAGATTGGTTTTGGACTATTTTTGGCTGCTGAAGAAGGTGTATGTGTGACTGTTGTTTACATACCCTCCTTCTAGGACTTCTGGTGATCTTTTCCAACACCATGCTGATTTATATTGTTTGCTATGCCGCTACTTGCATGTACAATTCATGTTTGTTACACCACATCGAGCCTGCACTGACTGTGGGGAAAGTCATCCCTAATAGCCTCTGCTTTATTGCTGTGTGCTTGTGTAATACCTCCCATGCTGATGGGTTTGTGCATAATAAGACCCTTCAGCCCAGAAACCCGCTAGCAACCCCCACTTCCCTTTGGTGCTTTTCATCTCCCTTCCTGAGATGTCAGGGAGGACGTGATCATCTCCTTTTTAGTGCTTTCACCGCCTTTCCTGAGAAGTCAGGGAGGCTGTGATTACCTCCTTCCCTGAGAAATTAGGGAGGCTGTGATCACCTCCCCTTGGGGGCTCTGACCTCTCTGAGGAGTCAGGGATGGCATGACCACCTGTGTTCTAAAATAAAAGAAAGTGGGAGATGTAATGGGCTGAAGTTTGAGTTGATGCACTGAGGTCTCAAGTACGTGAGGCTAAATAGTAATTGGACTATACTCTATTAATATACATGATTAGATAAAGAATGGTCCCTGCCCACTCTCTGTGCAAGTCCTGATGTGTTGTACAGGAAATGACGATTTTGGTGGGTGGAGGCAGAGAGAGGAACAGGAAGAGAAGCTGGGAGAGATTGGGCCTGGGTTCTTTTCTCCTAGCTGCTGGTCGTGTGGCTGCTGATCCAGCTAGCTTCTTGACTCAGCTGCACACATTGCTATCACCGATTCTCTTCCACCTCTGATCCTTCTTCACTGAGAATAAAGACTGACGATTTTCTCCTAACCTGAATTCCTGACTCCTGCTGATTTAAAAATACACGGTCTTCACACTAGACCCCTTTGAGAGTCTGGGAACCGCTATAAACTCCTCATAATGTGTTTTTAAACAGCATAAAATGACATGGATAGGATTACAAAAAAAATTCATTATACAGTTATCAGAATAGTAAGAAATGAAGAGCAAGTTCCAGGACCCCAGGTTAAAGAACTCTGAACAAAAGCACAGTGATGGACAGAGGATGTAGCATGACAATTATGACAGGCAGATCAATTTGCCTCTATGTAGAGCATTTAAGAAGAAATAAATGTATAATTGTCTTAGTAGAACAGGCCAGAGCCAAACTATGATAACCTTAAGTGCCAGAGAAGTCTGTATTTTCTATACGAATTGATTTGCCACTGAAGCTAGCACAGTCAGACCTATGCTTTAGGAATATCAGTTTTTCAGGTATATAAAGAAGTGGAGAAATTAGATGTAGGGAGAACATTTGGACAAATAGTTTGGTCTCTACTTGAAAACTTCTAGTGGGGGAAATGAATGTAAACTGCTTGCATTTTTGTTTTTCTTCCCGGGTTATTTTTACCTTCTGAACCCAATTCTTCCTATGCAACAAGAGAACTGTTCGGTTCTGCACACATATATTGTATCTAGGATACACTGTGACATATTTAGCTTGTATAGGACTGCTTGCCATCTGGGGGAGGGGATGAAGGGAGGGAGGGGAAAAGTTGGAACAGAAGTGAGTGCAAGGGATAATGTTGTAAAAAAATTACCCAGGCATAGGCTCTGTCAATAAAAAGTTATAATTAAAAATAAATAAATAAATCCAATTTATCCCGGGGGGGGGGGGGGGAAGAAAGAAAAAAGAAAACCTCTAGTGGGAAGACATTTTCTAACCCAGGGTTAACTTGGGATAGATTTGAGAGAATCCATGAACTTCAATGGGAAATAATTATATCTTTATTTTCAGCCTTGAAATTAAATTAATTATTAATGCCTTGCTAAGAAGCCCCAACCCTGGATTATTCCTCCTATCTACTTCTGTTCATATGAACCACTGAACAGGCAGCTTGACTGCCTGGCCACAGATTTATGTGATCTAACCTCAAATGAACAGAGAGACTAGTAAGAGACTTATTATTTTTTTAAATTTAATAGCCTTTTATTTACAGGTTATATGCATGGGTAACTTTATAGCATTAACAATTGCCAAACCTCTTGTTCCAATTTTTCATCTCTTACCCCCCACCCCCTCCCCTAGATGGCAGGATGACCAGTAGATGTTAAATACATTAAAATATATTTGATACACAATAAGTATACATGACCAAAACGTTATTTTGCTGTACAAAAATAATCAGACTCTGAAATATTGTATAATTAGCTTGTGAAGGAAATCAAAAATGCAGGTGGGCATAAATATAGGAATTGGGAATTCAATGTAATGGTTTTTAGTCATCTCCCAGAGTTCTTTCTCTGGGCGTAGCTGGTTCAGTTCATTACTGCTCCATTGGAAATGATTTGGTTGATCTCCTTGCTGAGGATGGCCAGGTCCATCAGAACTGGTCATCATATAGTATTGTTGTTGAAGTATATAATGATCTCCTGGTCCTGCTCATTTCACTCAGCATCAGTTCGTGTAAGTCTCTCCAGGCCTTTCTGAAATCATCCTGTTGGTCATTTCTTACAGAACAGTAATATTCCATAATTTTCATATACCACAATTTATTCAGCCATTCTCCAACTGATGGACATCCATTCAGTTTCCAGTTTCTAGCCACTACAAAAAGGGCTGCCACAAACATTCGTGCACATACAGGTCCCTTTCCCTTCTTTATAATCTCTTTGGGATATAAGCCCAGTAGTAACACTGCTGGATCAAAGGGTATGCACAGTTTGATAACTTTTTGAGCATAATTCCAAACTACTCTCCAAAATGGTTGGATTCGTTCACAGCTCCACCAACAATGCATCAATGTCCCAGTTTTCCACATCCCCTCCAACAATCATCATTATTTTTTCCTGTCATCTTAGCCAATCTGACAGGTGTGTAGTGGTATCTTAGAGTTGTCTTAATTTGCATTTCTCTGATTAATAATGACTTGGAGCATCTTTTCATATGACTAGAAATAGTTTCAATTTCTTCATCTGAGAATTGAAGAGACTTATTTCTAAATGTATATAAGCAGACAGGGGTGAAATTGGAAATCTTTCCACTGCAGAGATAGCAGTGGGTATTATGAACAGAACCTGTCAACACCCAGCTTCAGATGAATGAATGGTTTCTTTGTTTTTGTGGGACTATATTATAGCATATCAATAAAGTCAAGGAGGGAAGCAAAAGTTTAGAGAGGAGTGAGTGACATGCCAGCCTTAAATCAAGGACTAACAGTGAGAGGAAGGTATTCTCTGTGGTCAAAAAGAGAAGGGCCTACAAGAAGGTGGGTAAGGAGGATGGAGGAAAGATTGAAAAAGGAGGGGAAAGGAAAAAGGACTTAGATGTAGGAAGGGATTCCACTAATGAATGGTCTTTTAGGTAAAAAAAGATAGTCATTGAAGGGAGATATAGAGTACTTTACAGTGGATTAGGCTTGGGGGATTTGGTGCTTGTAAAATCCCCTTTTAGGAAGGGGAGGTGGGGAGGAGAGGAGGAGTTGAGATTCCTGTAGGCAACTGGAACCTGGAGGAGTGGGAGAACAGTCATAGAGAGGAGATTTCCAGGCAAATGTAGGAAGGGGGCAAGGAGAAGGTACAACAGGATATAGTTCTAATTTGCATAATCAGAAACCTGGAGGGGAGGCCATACCATAGGTATAAGTGACATTGTTCTGGAAGTGAAACATGGTAGAAAAGGAGAGAATCAAAGGACAAGACCTACACAGCAGTGGGAGAAAGCACCTAGAAGGGATACCTTGGAAGCTTTGATTGCATGAAGAAAACAGAAAAGAGTGAGACTGGATAATTATAGGGATCATCAATCAGAGAGTGAAGGTCTAGAGAAAACAAAAAGAAGATGGATAATGAATGAAGAGTGAAAGAAAACCTTTTTGAAAAGGGCCACAAAAAATTAAATTTGAAAAACTAAGGAATAGATAGAACTAGCTGAAATAGAGGAAAGGAAGGAGACTATTAAATGAAAAAAAGGGGCTCAGGGATGAGGGAGAAAGGATCATCTTTAAAAAAGAAAAAAGATTAAGGTAACTGAAGGAATATAATATTCTGTTTACCCCCAGAAAAGGGAACTTGAAACTGAAAAGTCTCTGCACAGATGACATTAATATATCTAGGATAAGAATGGAAGTAGTTGAATGAGGAAAAGAATCTTTATCAGATTTCTCTGATAAAGGTTTAGTTTCAAAGACATATAAACAATAAATGCATATGAAAATGATAGCCATTCTTTAATAGTCAAAGGATATTAACAATTCTTCTATTATTATTCCCCATTTTATTTTTTTTCAAAATACGTAATAGATAGTTTTCAGCATTCACCCTTGTAAAGCCTTGTTGAACAAACAGTTCTTAAAAGAAGAACTGCAAAGTATACATAACCACTTGGGAAAAAAATATTCCAAAACATCACTAATGAGAGAAATGCAAATCAAAACAATTCTGAGGTTTTGCTTCATATCCTGCAAATCAACAAAAATGGTAGCAGTCAGTATTGAAAAGCCATTGATAAGAAAAAAGTCCTATATTCCAAAGTACTTAAAGTAGCACTTTTTGTGATAACTAAGAATTAGAAACAAAATATTTTCATTACTTGGGAAATGGCTAAACAAATTTTAGTAAACAAATATAGTGGATTATTATGCTGTCAGAAATTATGTGTATGGTGAATACAGAAAAGCATAGAAAGAATTATGTGAATTAATGAGAAGAGTGAAATAAGCAGAATCAAGAAAGCAATATGCATAGTAATTACAATGTAAATGAAAAGAATGACATACCAAAGTATCAGTATTAAATGTAACAAAATTATAAAGATATCATAGGATTAAAATGAAGAAATATGAAGACACTTCCAACTCACTTCTGTGAAAGTAGGAGGCCTATAAGTATAGCACATTATACATGTTTTTGGACTTTTATGTATTGATCAGTTGTGCTTACTTTTTTTTTCCTCTACAAAAAAAAGTTGTCCTATGCGATGACTCTGCAAGGAGGAGGGATACATGAGATACTCTGATGTAATAAGAAACAAAAAAGATCATAAAAACTTGTTTAAAATTTTTTAAAAAATATTCTCTCATAGACATTTCAAACTCAATAGAACTCAAACCCAAAGAGAACCTCAGCACTATTCCTCTTCCCATTTTCCTTATTTCTCCTGATACCCACCACTCTTCTTCCAGGCTTCCAGATTCATAGCCTAAAAGTTGTTCAGGATTCATTCTCACCCCATATACCTGTGATGACCGTGTATTTTAAAATCAGCTGGAGTCAGGAATTCAGGTTGAGGGAAAATTCTGGGTCTTTCTTCTTTGCAGGGGACGGCAATAGGAAGTGTGAGCAGCCTAGGAACCTGGCCAGCAGTCTCTCTGCCTCTCCCTCTCCACCCACCAAAATCATCTCTATGTCATTTCCTATACAACACATCAAAACTTGCACAAAGAGTGGGCGGGGCCATTCTTTCTCCAAGCATATAGTAATAGAGTATCATCCAATTGCTATTTAGCCTCATGTGCTCAGTTCATCAACTGGAGCTTCAACCCATTACATATATCCATTCACTTGCTACATATTATTAATACATCTACAACATCTTTTTTTTTTTAAGTAAAATTTTTTTTATTAAAGCTTTTTATTTTCAAAACATGCATAAATTTTAACATCCACTCTTGCAAAACTTTGTGTTCCATATCTTTTCCCTCCCTTTCCTCTACCTCCTCCCCTAAATGATAAGTAATCCAATATATGTTAAACATGTGCAGTTCTTCTATGCATATTTCCACATTTATGCTGCACAAGAAAAATAAGGTCAAAAAGGGAAAAAAGTGAGAAAGAAAACAAAATGCAAGCAAACAATAAAAAGTGAAAATACTATGTTGTGATCCACACTCAGTTCCCACAGTTCTCTCTCTGGGTGCAGATGACTTTCTTCATCATAAGACCATTGAAACTGGCCTGCATCACCTCATTGTTGAAAAAAGCCATGTCCATCAGAGTTGATCATCATATAATCTTGCTGTTGCCGCTACAACATCTCTTATATTCAGCCCTTTCTATTTATGCAACCACCCCATAGGTTTAGACTCTGATCACCTCTTGTGTATTATAGTAATAGATGCTTCACTATCTCAAGTGTCTCCCCTTTCTATTCTATCCTCTATAGAAATATAGCTTCCAAAGTGATTTTCCTAAAATACACATCTGACCATTTTTACTCCCCGATTCATAGACTATTGTAACTTCTTTTTGTTCTAAAATATAAATTTAGTTTTCATTCAAAGCCCTTCCCCAAAGTCCAATCCCAGCCCATCTTTGCAGCCTTAATATATTTTCTTTCCCTTCCCACATGCTACAATCCTGCCAAAATTGTCTTCTTGCTCTTTTTCATACACAGTTTTGCATTGGTTATTTCCCATGTCAATAATGTACTACCAACTTAACTCTGCCATTAGAAATTTCCTTTTAAAAAAGAAAGAAAGAAAAAAGAAATTTCCTTCAAGACTTTGTTCAAGCATCACCTCCATGAAAGTGTCTTTTGATACTCTCCTTGTGTTTTTTTTTTTTTTAAAGTGTGCTAAAAGTTCTTTTTAATGGCCCATAGTTGGCATAACTACACTAGATGCAGTTATCATGGAGTCTTCTTCTTTCCACTGAGAAGTAATGGTTTTTAGCTGTGTGTAGAATTGGATGCCATTTGCCATAAAAATTGGTGTCACCTCTGAAGGAAGAGCGAGAACCCGTAAATGAGAACATTGGCAAAGGCACTGGAATAGAGACATTCACACCCACCTGCCCCACATCCACCATGTGAGAGTATTTTCGAGCAATGGCTCCATTGGTGGTAAAGATGGCAGTTCCATTTCCATATGGATTGTTATTCACCATCTTGATGGCTTCATCCAAAGTTTCTGAGATTACCAATAAAGATACTCTCCTTGTCTTGAGCCTCCTCCACTTCTAGTTCCATATATTCCCAAAATTATCTTGAAAGTTTCATATGTATACACACACACACATACATATATACATACCCTATATGCTTATTTGTGTACATGTTGTCTCCTCTGATAAACTCCCTGATTGTCAAGACTGTTTGATTCTTTGCATCCCTAGGACCTTTAGAATGCTTGGCATTTAATAGTCATTTAAATGTTTACTGATCTGTTTCAATTCTACTACTAGACTATACATTCATAAGGCAAGGAATAGCCAGATTGTAAAGGATTTGAATGCTAAAAAAGTTTGATTCTAGAGGCAATGGGGAACCATTACAGTTTTTTCGATAGGAAAGTGACATAATTAAACCTGTGTTGTAGGAATATCACTTTAGCTACTCTAAAGATGCATTGGACAGGGAAGAAACAGAAAGTTGGAAAACCAATTAGGAAATTATGTGGTAGCCCAGGTAAAAAATGATAGATGGCCTGATGTGGAATTAAGACCTTGTGAATAGAAAGAAAGGGAAGAATGAGGGAGATGATGTGAAATTAGAAACTACAGGACCCAGCCACTGACTGGATAATGGGATCTGTGGTTTAGTGAGGGAGAGTGAAAAATTAAGGCTATCTGGAAGGTGTAGACCAGGCTGCCTAAGGGAATGGTGATTGGTTAAGAAAAAGAGTGAGTTTGACAGGAAAAATAATGAGTTCTGTTTTAGACACGTTTGAGATATACAGTTCTTGCTACATTAAAGTCTTTATAAATGCTGAATGCTTTGTTTAGCTATTTGTATATCAACTGAACATTCAATAAGAAATGTGGAGTAGGAGTATTGTTGAAGTTAAGTCAGGAGAAAAACTAGAACTGGATATATAGCTCTAGGATTTCTCTGTGAAAGGATAATTGAACACATGAGAGTTGATGAGATCACTGAAAGAGATGTAGAAAGAAAGAATTCAGGACAGTTACCTTAGAATACACCCATAATGAAGAAGACTGATCAAAGGAAATTAAGGATTTTCTTTCTACCAGTAGAAGGTAACTGAGGAGAGAACAGTTTAAGGAATTACCCATAAAGAAGAATGTAATCAAGAAGATGGTAATGTTTTCATTACCCATTTAATAGGGCTATTAGGAAGAAAGTGTTCTATAAAGTGCTATGTATATGTAAGTGGCTTTTATTTCCTTTTACATATTAAAGGAAATAAAAAATGCAAGTTGACAATAAAAGAACACAGATAAGATAGCTAAAATGGATTGATATTGATAAATCCATTCTCAAAGGAAGGTTAATTGGTCTTAATGTTTCTGTAGTTATCAAACTGAATGATAATTTATTTGGAACATCTTTTAGCAATGTAAACCAGAACTTTGCCATTGTAATAAGACAATTATTAAACATTCCTTTCATCTCATAAAATTTTAGATTCTTCAAAATATCTAAATAATAGATATGAATGGCCATCAATGATACCATTGATGTCAGAAATAAATGAGCATCTTCATTTTTTTTTTATTTACAAAACATATGCATGGGTAATTTTTCAACATTGACCCTTAAAAAACTTTCTGTTGCCATTTTTTGCCTCCTTCCTCCCAACCCCTCCCCTAAATGACAGGTAATCTAATGCATGTTATATATGTTAAATCTAATATCTGTATACATAATAAATGAGTATCTTCAATTGTAACTCTAGGATCCAGTTGATATTTTCATTGGTTCACTGTTTTATTGAGCTTTGTAGATATCTTTCCTACCTTCTTTTAACCTTTTGTGCCATTCACAAACATTTGGTCTTCTTATTTCATCTCCATAAACTTCTTTTGCCTTATAAATGTTCTCACACAGGTTATATCACACAACGTTTGATATCCTTTGCTCTGAAGATCTAATATTTATACCTTCATAAAATGGACTCTGATGTTCACTTAGTGTTAGGCCTGAAAATACTGTTGCCACGAGTTCAGACATGTCTGTTTTTATTACTCTACCTTTGTTCTATTTACACAAGTCAGTGAAGGCTTTTGAGCAGATGGAGTGACATCGTCAGACTTTGTGCCTCTGAAAGATTACTTGATAGAGTATGAATTGAAAGAGGAAGACTGAACACAGGGAGATCAGTATTTTTTAAATAATCTAGAGAAAATCCCATGAAGGCCTAACATTGTGCTAGCTATGTGAGTACAGAGAAAGGAACATATGTGAGATGTTGTTGAACTAACAAGACTTGACAGTTAAATGTGGTGAGAAAGGGAAAGGGTAAGAGTTAAGGGTGATACTAAAAGGTTGTAAACTGAGGTGTCTTATATGAGGAAAGTACCTGAAACAAAAACAAAAAATAGCGAGGTTTAGAGGAAGGACAGGTTTAGGGTAGCGAATCCAGTTTTGAACATACTGAGTTTGTTATACCAATGAAACCTGAAGATAGAAATGTATAGAAGCAGTTGACACTGTGGGAATTAATTCGAAGAGAAAAGATGTATATAGATTTGGGAGTCATCTGTGCAGATATGATCATTTAATCTATATGCTTCCACTGATAATGAGATCACCAGCCAAAGAATGTAAAGACCCAAGATGGTACCTTAAAGAGAGGTCCATACCTAAGGAGTGAAAAATAGATTAGGTACTAACAAGAGTCTGAAAGAAAGTGGTCAAATAGGGAAGAGAACCAGGACATCTTATCCAGGAGAATGGAATGAAGGCAGCAGTATTAAAAGCTGCTGAAGAGAAGGGAATTGAATGGAACAAGCAATTAATAATTGCCTACTATATATTAATTATCTCATTTACTGACACATCAAGGAGAATGAAAAATGAAAAAAAAATTGGATTTCACAGTTGAGATCATGGATAACCTTAAGAGACAACAATGTGTCAATAATGGTGGTAAATTATTAAGAAAAGGACACAAAATAAAAGCCACTTTTTCTGGGCTCTTGGCAATGAAAGTAAAGAGAACTTTACAAAGGAACACTAATTTTAAAGAATACCAGAGTCAAGTGAAGTTTATTTGCTTGTTTGTTTAGTAAGAGATAAGGAAGAATATCTGGGCATGTTTGTAGACCAAAAAAAAAAAAAAAAAAAAAAAAACAACCTATAGAAAGGATCAGAAAACCTTTGGCACTTAAACCATGAGATTTATTTTGCTTTATATAGGGAATTTTGAACTAATGGGTCCATGAACTTGTTTTTTAGAATATTTTGATACTTTTAAATAAATTAATTTCATTTGTAATCCTATGCATTTTACACATTTAAAAATAATGCTCTGAGAAAAGGTTAATAAATTTTACTAGACTTACCAAAGAGGTTTATGACAACAAAAAGGGTTAAGAAATTCCTCCATTAAAACAACAAACTGGGAGAGGAGGGTTTATAGTCAAGGGTTCTGATAAAGTCCTCATTTCTAAAATATATAGAGAATTAACTCAAATTTATAAGAATTCAAGCCATTCTCCAATTGATAAATGGTCAAAGGATATGAACAGACAATTTTCAGATGAAGAAATTGAAACTATTTCTAGTCATATGAAAAGGTGCTCCAAATCACTATTGATCAGAGAAATGCAAATTAAGAGAACTCTGAGGTACCACTACACAACTCTCCGATTGGCTAAGAGGACAGGAAAAGATAATGACTGTTGGAGGGAATGTGGAAAAACTGGTACACTAATACATTGTTGGTGGAGTTGTGAATTTGTGATCCAACCATTCTAGAGAGCAGTATAGAATTATACCCAAAGGGCTATCAAACTGTGTGTATCCTTTGATCCAGCAATCTCATTAATGGGTCTGTATCCCAAAGAGACCATAAAGGAGAGAAAGGATCCTATATGTGCAAAAATGTTTATAACAGCCCTTTTTGTAGTGGCAAGAAACTATGCCCACCCGTTGGGGAATGGCTGAATAAGTTATGGCATATGAATGGTATCAAATATTGTTGTTCTATAAGAAATGATCAGTAGGATGATTTTAGAGAAGCCTGGATGATCAGATGCTAAGTGAAATGAGCAGATCTTGTGCACGGTAACAAGAAGATTATATGATGATCAATTCTGATGGATGTGGCTCTCTTTAACAGTGAGATGATTCAGACCAGTTCCAATGATCTTGTGATGAAGAGAGCCATCTACACCCAAAGAGAGAACTGTGGGAATTGGGATCACTACATAGCATTTTCACTCTTTTTGTTGTTTGCTTGCATTTTGTTTTCTTTCTGATTTTTTTTCCTTTTTGATCTGATTTTTCTTGTGCAGCATAATTGTATAAATATGTATATATAAATTGGATTTAATTATATATTTTTAAAAATGTTTAACATATTTTGGATTACTTGCCATCTAGGGCAGAGGATGAGGAGAAAGGAGGGAAAATTTTGGAAGACAAGGTTTTGCAAAGATCAATGTTGAAAAAATTATCCATGCTTATGTTTTGAAAATAAAAAAATGTAATAAAAAAAAAGAATCCCTCCATTAAATAGTATAGCCTGTTTTCTTTATTCCTAAAGTGCCAAAGAAATGAATATATGGTAATACCTCACCTATCTGACTACCTCCTTGAAGCCTTGCTAAGAGCAAGGAAGGCATTGAAATAGGACTCTTAGCTGACAAGTTTGGTGACATATAGTCCACATAATTAAATTTCGTGTACTTATAGGAGAGAGTCCAAATACATCACAAAGAGTTTATTTAACACATAGCTGTCACATAATTGGTTATTCAACTTCTCATCTCACAGTCAATACCCACTTAAAAGAAGGCTGCTATGAGCAGGCACTGAGCAGCAATGAGAAATAATAACTCATGGTAGAAAACAAATGTGACAGAGGTTCAGCTATATCTAGTATTCTTTAAGTGTACAGGGTAATATGTAATGTTTTATAAAGAATTACATCCACAATGATTAAAATAAAACAAGCTTTTGGCACTTGAGTAAGTTTGTTATTTGGGGAAATGAGCTATATAGAACCCTTCTCTCCTTCCTCAGTGAATATCAGATACATGAATAAACAGCTTTTAACAAATAATGTTCAACTCAAAGTTAATTGTCTGATCGTGTCCAGATTTTATTTCATTAGTGGCTATTTTAGGAAGTATCTTAAAAATTAGAGATATTGATGAGTAGATGTGGATTTCACATGTTTCTTTTAACTTCACACTTGAGAATAAATTTGGAACATTTCTCAGTCCTCTGTGGAGAGACCAAAGACTGAACTATATAACTTCTTCAGAAGAACACCCTCCCCTTTCAAGGGCAGCTGAGGGAGAAGGTGGTCTCTTCTAGCTGGAACTGACCTACCTGCATTTTTCTCATTTTGGCTGAATCCGAAAGCCAGCCTATTTCACCAGACTCACCCATCCTAATTACAGATTTCTGTCTCTGGGGATCATTTATATTATGTATGATTGCTTCTAAGACTCCACATTCAGCACAGGAAAAAATGCAAATAATCCATTTGTCCATTGTGTGAGAATTTTTGTATTCTTAGTAATTATAATGAGCTCTTTTGAATTTGGTAAACCCCAAAATTCCTTTTTTAAAATTTTCTGACAGACCAAAAAATTAGCTTTTCTTCTCATATCTTACAACTATTCAGGAAGTGATATTAGCTTAGAAAAAGCTAGATGTCTACCTTGGAACAGAACTTTAAAAAACACGTATAACACTTTAACATATTTAACATGTATTGGTCAACCTGCCATCTGGTGGAGGGGGTGGGGGAAGGGATAGGAAAAGTTGGAACAAAAGGTTTTGCAATTGTCAATGCTGAAAAATTACCCATGCATATATCTTGTAAATAAAAAGCTATAATAATTTTTTAAAAACCATACATATAACATTAATGGATTCTTGAAGACTTATGACTTTATTTGGGGTTTTGTTGTTTTTAATCTTTGTTCTTCCAGTAATGCTTGACCTATTCAGACTTCATATCTCATTTGCTTTTCTATTTCCAGCTACCAGCTGGACATTTCCTTTTAGATGTTCTGCTTTTGCCTCAAATACAAGATGTGCAAAACACCTCTCCCTTTCACTGTGTCTCTGGCAGTGCTTTCACTATCATCCAGTTTCAAAACCCTGTAATCATCTTTTATTCCCTCATCGAGTCTCTCTCCTAGTTGGAAGGGACCTCAGAGGCCATAAAGTACCAATCCAGACTTTAATAAATACTGTTCTGCAACATTTCTGAACTCGGGGAAATCTTTGGTTTTTCACATCACCTACATTATCACTGTATCCCTCTTCACTTTCCTAGAGAAACATCCCTTATAATTAAGAATTTTAAAAGAAAGAAAATTAATTCAGCACAACAAACACCACATCAAATCAGTCTGATGTTATATGCAGTGTTCCATAACCATAGCCTCCATCTCTGCAAAGAAGTAGCAAAGGTATTTTCTTATACTTGTTTTCTGGAGCCAAGCTTGGTTGCTATAATTTTATAGGATTCCATTTCAGCTGTTTTATTATTTCCATTTGTATTACTGCAGTCATTTTGTATATTGTTTTCCTGGTTATACTTGCTACTCCTGGCTTTCTACCAGTTGATATATCTTCCCATGGTACCATATCATTATATGTATAGCCAATGAATAGGTACACCATAGTCTTTTTCCATAGATTTATTGTTTATTAGCATACATTTTTAAACTTTGAGTTCCCCTACCCATTGAGAAGGCAAGCAATATGATACAAATTATATGTGTAAAACATGCAAAACATTTCCATGTTAATCATATTATCATGTTATACTTCCATCTGCTTTCAGAGTCCATCACTTCTCTCTGTGGACAATGGATACATATTTCATCAAGGATCCTTTGGAATTGTCTTGCATCATTATATTGATCAAATAGCCAAGTTTTTAACAAGTTTATTATTGTTATAATATTGCTGTTACTTTGTATAAAAATTTCCTGCTTCTGTTCAGTTCACTTTGCACCAGTTCATGTGTCTTCCCAAGCTTGCATTTTTTCCCCTGTTGTTTTAGAATTGTCTATTTTAGGCTTGTCTTCTCAATTAGACTATGAACTTTTTTTGAAAGCAAAGCCACTGTTTTTGCTTTTATTTTCTTCTGTCTGCCTCCTCACATTTGTCAGTCATATATTAGATAATTGATTTTTAAAAAATTTTCTTTTATGGAAATAGCATTAGACTATGGAGGAATTGACTTTTTTAAAAAACAAAAATTGTTTCTTACCTTTCCCATGACAATCTTCCTCCCAAGTGAGGACAAAAGAAAAACAAAACCCATTATATAATGTATGTAGAATCTATCAAAACAATTTTCTACATTGACCATGTCAAAAAAAAAGTTAAAAGCATTTTTTCCTACTAGTAATTTATTAATTAATTGTGTGTTTAAAAAAAAGTGCATATGACCTATTAGAAATCTGAGCAAGTATTTCCTTTGCATTTTAGGGGGAATAATGATTATAATGGACTATATTTTTAGATAATCCTTCCCCCATTGAGTTTAGAACCTGGCATAGGATACCAATTTACAGTTGTGTTGTCCTGAAAGTTCATTTGGAATTTAAAATGTGTTGTCCATTAAAAACAGTATTTTTAATATTTCTGGACAACTCTTAAAATCTATTCTAAATCCTAATCCTATTGGCAATATTTTCATAAGAAAATTGTTTAAAATTTCAACTTGCAGCAGAGGGACACTGATTTTTTTTTTTTTTTTCCCTTTTCCACATCTGGGCATCTAAAAAATTCCTTACACTTCTTAGGTAACAATTCCAGTGATCTGCAGAAACAATGAGATGGCAATAAAGAGGGATAGACAGAGTTAGGGAATTCTAGCATAGGGTGGCAGAATGGATAGAGTTTAATAGATTTAGAGTAAAGAGAACTGGGATCAAATCCTATCTCAGATACTTCACCTCAGAAATATCCTCAGTGTGATCATGAGTAAGAAAAATTCTTAGAATCTCGGTTTTCATATCTGTAAAACGGGGATAATATTTGCACTGCCTTTAACATCATAGGATTGTTACTAAGAAAGCTTTCTGCAAACCTTAAAGTGATATATAAATGTGAGTAGTTGTTTTGGAGGGAGATGAGGAGCAAGATTCAAGACTCTGAGAACAGAAGCTGATGGTGAGAAGTGATACTGTGTCATGGGAGATTTTCTGTTTAGCTATTACCTCTCCATCTACTGCAAATGGATAGAGAATTTCGGATGAGACAAAATTGACTTGGGTCATGCTTGGGACTACATCGATCTAGAATTAGAGCTGCTATTATGTTATTTATGTAAAGGCCATGTGATAAGTATTCCTAATAGTTGGCGATATTTTCATAGAAAATCATTCAATATATAGGAAGGCACAGAAATATGGAAGTCAATGTTTGAATGGTAGAAATTTTTTTTTAAAGTAGAAGTTCAAAGTCAAATCATTCAAAATACAGGTAGCTACTTTGGGCAATAGCTTATATACCTGTCCTATCCAGTGCCTTCCTTATTTGTGCACAGTGTTTTAATCTCCTTTTGTCATAACATTAGTCTTTCGTGTATTGTGACATGAGAGGTCTTGGCACCTTTCATCCTTCATCCCCACCCCAGTTCTATGCTACCTTCTCTTATGGCCAGGCTGATATTCCCCCAAACTAGCTTGTCTATAACAAATACTCCATAAGCATTTGCAATTTGAAAGTTAGTATTTAAGGTTCAGTAATATCCATTTAATTATGACATTTCTGAGAATGCTGAGAAAATCGTTTGAAGATCATGGGGTAGTGGATGAGCCATTCCTATTAGGAAGTAGTTGTTGCTTTGGAACTTTCCAAAGCCTATCTAAATCTGTTTGCATGTGGTTATTGAGGGAGTGGTGTCTTATAATGGTTAGAGCAAAGGAGGATCCTGTTTCTAATCTGGGCCTAGCAGCTGACTCATTATGTTACTTCAGGCAAGTTCCTTACGGTTCAGTCATCTCTTGGAAAATGGAATACACAACTGCCAACTTGATGACAATAAGCAAGGTTTATTAAACCAGGTTCTCTTAGGCAAATGTTTTACCAAAAAGAGAAGGAACTTCAAAATAACAAAGGTTTAGAAATAAGAAGTAAAGTTTTGCCTGTCCTTAGAATTCTTAGACAATGGGTTAAAAAATGAAACTCTTGGTTTGGTGGAAGCTCTTGGAAGGTGACTCTATTGAGAAGACTAGTCCTTCTGTCTCCTCCCCACTAGGTGGCAGTAGCTAACAAAAGAACACAAGTTTGAAATAAGGCATTGAAATGAGGTATTCTGGAATTTTTACCAGAATTGTCTGACCTATAGCTGAAGAAAAATCAGCTCTATAACACACCTGACGTCACTCACCCAGCCTTTGCTAAAAGATCTTTAATGAGAAGCTGGTTCCACTTTTGGATAGCTCTAATTGTGTGACCCTGGGCAGGTTGCTTTACCCCTTCTGCCTCAGTTTCCTCATCTGTAAGATGATCTAGAGAAGGAAGTAACAAACCAAGAAAGTCCTAAGTGAGGTTACAAAGAGTCAGGCACAACTGAACAACAAATAGTTCTAATTACTAGGAAGTCTTTATTTAGCTCAAACATAACTTTTCCCCTTTGTGATTTCTATCCATTGGATAGGAGGCAAGTAGAACAAATCCTACCCCTCTTCCAAGATGCAGTTCTTCTGCTTTGTTCAGCTGATGGATTCTCATGTCGCGATCTCAGACAACTTACTATTGTGCTTCCATAAGCAGACTCTCCACTGTGGGCATTTCTCTCTGGCTATCTCTTAAAGTCCCAGCTAAAATCCCACCCTCTGTAGGAAGCTTTCCCCAACCCGTCTTTATTCCAGTGCTTTCCCTCTATTAATCACTTCCTATTTATCCTATAGCCAGTTTACTTTGTATGTTGTCTCCCCCAGTGCCTGGCACATTGTTGTGGTTCAATCATGTCCATGGCTCTTTGGGACCCCATGGATCCTAAAGAACCAATACTATCCAAGGGATTTTCTTGGCAAACAGACTGGAGTGCTTTGCCATTGCCTTCTCCAGTGAATTAAGGCAAACAATAACATTAGGTAACTTGGATCTTTGTGACTCCAGACCCCACATTCTTATCATTGGGCCACCTAGCTACCCATCAGGTACATAATAGATGCTTAATAAATGCGTATTAAATGAATTGTTGCCCTGTTCAGGACATTTACTGTGTCACAGTGTTAGACATAGTACTCATAATATGTTCTGATCCCAGAGTATTTTGAGGCTTTCATTCCCTGATTTAGGCATACATACATCATATCTCTCAATTCAACTTAAGATTACCTTAGGTAGGGGCAGCTAATTGGTAAAATGGATAGAGCATCATCCCTGAAGTCAGGAGGACCTGAGTTCAAATGTAACCTCAGACACTTAACACTTCCTTGCTGTGTGACCCTGAGGAAGTCACTTAATCCTAATTGCCTCAGCAAAAAGGAAGGATTACCTTATGAATTTTTGACAGCTGGATCACATTGTTGATTCATGTTGAGCTTTTAGTTAAGTATGAATTCATCTGAAACTGACATATCTTTTTAAGTTGAATTACACTCAAGCCATGCTTCCCTTTGTCTTGAAATTGATTTTTTTTTAACCTATGGATTTTTTTTAATGTAGGGTAATAAAACCAGTAGATATTAAGTGTTCACTATGCAATATACGTACTAGAGATACAAAGAATGGTAAAAGAGAGTCCCTGTCCTTCAGGAGCTTACAGCCTAACGAGGGAGACAACATACAAGCAACTATGTGCAGCGAAGCTATATATAAATTTGAAATAATCAACAGATTGCAGGCACCAGAATTAAGGTAAATCAAGAAAGGCTTCCCCTAGAGGGTGGGATTTTAGCTAAGATTTGAAAGCCAGGAGGTAGAGATAGTAGAGAGAGAAGCCCCGTGGAATTTCAAAGTTCATGAACATGGAAGTGTGGTATCTTTGTGAGTGATAGAGGAGTTAGGCCATGGGAAATGAGTGAAGTTGAGGAACTATGGTATTAAGATGTTAAAGGAGTATCAGCATGTTGAAGTCCAACAGTATGAGGACAAGAGTTGTGAAAGAGGTGAGCCAGCCAAGCATTGAATTCATTGAGCAGAGAAGGGGAAGTGTCCTGGAGGTCAGTAAACAATTGTTAACAGAATTTTGAGGCATCTAATTTGAAGCTAGACTGTATAGAAAAGAATATGAAATAAAAAGGCAAACAGAAAAACAAGCTTGAACTTTACTTGGTATTTTATTTCTTAGTTCAGTTATTGATTTCTTTCATAAGGCTAGGAAAATCCTTCTAGCACTGTAGATTGGTTGTTCTTTTGTAACAAAAGCTCTTTAAAGTAAGGAAATTAGCTTTTGAAATTGGGGGAACCTGCAATTGTTTCTTAATTATATCTTTTTATTTAATTCTTTGTTATTCAAAAGTTTTTTATTTATTCCAACTCTTTGTGACCCTATTTGGCAGAGATACTGGAGTGGTTTGCCAATTTCTTCTCTAGTTCATTTGACAGATGAGGAAACCGAGGTAAATAGAGTTAAGTGACTTACCCAGGATCACATAGTTAGTGTCAAATTTCAATTCAGGGAGATGAGTCATCCTGATTCCAGACCCAGCAGTTTATCCACTGTGCCACCCAGCTGCCCCCAAAGTGATATTGTTACATTTATGTCATTTCAGTCTTGTCCGAGTCTTCACAACCCTGTTTTCTTGGCAGAGGTACTAGAGTAGTTTGGCCATTTGACAGATGAGGAAAACAGGCTTTCCCAGGGTCTGAGACCATATTTGAACCCAGGTCTTCCTAACACCCAGCCTGGCGCCCCCTGTCTCCTGCTTATTTAAATCCCTTATGATTTCTCTTTTATTTCCCTTGATTTCTTGTATTTGAAAGTTATACTTTATATTCAGCTCTGGTCTTTCTATCAGGAATGCTTAAAAGTCCTCTTTTCATTGAACATCTTTTTTCCCAAAAAAATGATTATATTCAGTTTTGTTGAAGATGATGCTTGATTGTTGTATTTCTAGTTCATTTGCCTTTGGACTAACGTATTCCAAGCCCTCCAATGCTTTAATGTAGAAATCTTGTGTATTCCTAGTTCATATTTCAATATTTCTTTCTGGCTGCTTGCAATATTTTCTCCTTGACCTAGGAGCTGTGGAATTTGGCTATAATATTCCTAGGAGTTTTCATTTTGAGATATCTTTCAGGAGGTGATTGGTGGATTCTTTCCATTTATAGTTTTTCCTCTGGTTCTAGAAAATCAAGCTAGTATTCTTTGATAATTTAATGAAATATGATTTCTAGGCTTTTTTTTTTTTTTTTAATCGTGGCTTTCGGTATTTTCAAAAGTATTTTGCTTTTTTGTTATTTGTTTTTCCAATGAGATATTTCACATTTTTTAATATTTTCTTTTATTCTTTTAATTTTGTTTTTTGATATCTCATGGTTTCATTAGCTTTTACTTGTCCAATTTTGATTTTTAAGGAATTATTATTCTCTTCAGTGAATTTTATACCTCTTTTTACCATTTGGCCTATTTTGTTTTTTAAGGCATTGTTTTCTTCAGTACTTTTTTGTGCTTCCTTTACCAAACTGTTGACTCTCTTTTCCTGCTTTTCTTGCGCCACTCATTTCTTTTCCCATTTTTACCTCTGCCTCTCATTTTATTTTTAAAATCCTTTTTGCGTTCTTTTAGGTATTCTTTTTGGCGGAAAGTAAGGAAAACCTGAGACCAATTTACATCTTTTCTTTGAAGCTTTGCATGTTGCTATTTTGACTTTGTAATCTTTGGAGCTTCCCTGTTATCATAGTAACTTTATAGTGTCAGGTTCCCTTTTTTGTTGTTTGCTCATTTTTGGAGTCTATTTCTTGATTTCTAAATTTTTTTTTAATGTTGACTGCTTTTTATTTTTCCAAATACATGCAAAGACAGTTTTCAATATTCACCTTTCTAAAATCTTATTCCAAATTTTTCTTCCTCCCTTTCCCTCTCTTCTTCCTGTACAATAAATCAATATAGGTTAAATATGTGCAATTCTTCTAAACATTTCCATATTTATCATGCAGCACAAATCAGAAGAGAAAAAGAAAAGACAAGAAAGGAAAAAAAAACAAGCAAACAATCAAAAAAGTTGAAGATACTATGATTTTTTTTTTCTTTTTTTTTTTTATTTAATAGCCTTTTATTTACAGGATATATACATGGGTAACTTTACAGCATTAACAATTGCCAAACCTCTTGTTCCAATTTTTCACCTCTTACCCCCCCCCACCCCCTCCCCTAGATGGCAGGATGACCAGTAGATGTTAAATATATTAAAATATAACTTAGATACACAATAAGTATACATGGCCAAAACATTATTTTGCTGTACAAAAAGAATCAGGCTCTGAATTATTGTACAATTAGCTTGTGAAGGAAATCAAAAATGCATGTGTGCATAAATATAGGGATTAGAATTTAATGTAATGGTTTTTAGTCATCTCCCAGAGTTATTTTTCTGGGCATAGCTAGTTCAGTTCATTACTGCTCCATTAGAAATGATTTGGTTGATCTCATTGCTGAGGATGGCCTGATCCATCAGAACTGGTCATCATCTAGTATTGTTGAAGTATATAATGATCTCCTGGTCCTGCTCATTTCACTCAGCATCAGTTCGTGTAAGTCTCTCCAGGCCTTTCTGAAATCATCCTGTTGGTCATTTCTTACAGAACAGTAATATTCCATAATTTTCATATACCACAATTTATTCAGCCATTCTCCAACTGATGGACATCCATTCAGTTTCCAGTTTCTAGCCACTACAAAAAGGGCTGCCACAAACATTTGTGCACATACAGGTCCCTTTCCCTTCTTTATAATCTCTTTGGGATATAATCCCAGTAGTAACACTGCTGGATCAAAGGGCATGCACAGTTTGATAACTTTTTGAGCATAGTTCCAAACTACTCTCCAAAATGGTTGGATTCGTTCACAACTCCACCAACAATGCATCAATGTCCCAGTTTTCCCGCATCCCCTCCAACAATCATCATTATTTTTTCCTGTCATCTTAGCCAATCTGACAGGTGTGTAGTGGTATCGAAGATACTATGATTTGATCCACAAATACTCCATCCTTCCCTCTCTGGATGTAAATGGCACTTTCCAAAACCAGGTTATTAGAACTGCCTTGAATTACTATGTTGTTGAAAAGAGCAAAGTCCATCCAATTTGATCATCACATAATCTTGTTATTGCTGTGTACAGTATTCTCTTGGTTCTACTCATTTAGCATCATTTCATATATTGACTTCTAACTTTATGTTAAAATTGCTCTTGAGGTGGAGAAGGCATTATCCAAAGCTTCAGGCCTTTTGTGCAATTATTTTCTGAGCTAATTCTGGGTTCTGTAAGTTTTTAGTTCTTCCAAAGTAGCACAATCAAAGGAGAAGTGTGCTTCCTATTTTCCTGGCCTCTGCTCTGGTGTATTGGTGCTCTTCCTTACCTTGGGACTTGTTTACCTTCCTTATCTTCCTTACCTTGGGATTGCAACCCAGAACCAAGTGTGAGCAGTGCAACAGAGTCCTGTACCCACTGCCAGCAAAGGCATTGAGTCCTCCCCCCACCATCTGTGAATCAAGAGCTCTAGAAGCTACCATCACTGATTCAGAACACCTCTAAGGCCTGCTGCTGGTTTACTGGTACAGCCTGCAATTCCCTCATCTTGACTCCACCCCCACTATTTATAATATGTATATGCAGAGGCTGAACCAGTTAGCCTGGAGTTGCAAGTAAATCAGTGTCCTAAATTACTGCATTTCGCTGTATCCCACAGCCAGAATTGACCTCTAAACCTAGGCATCATGTCTTGAAAGTGCTAGCAACCTGCTGGACAAGAATTTAAGTGTGGATCAACATAAACTGTGGAAAACCAAATGAAAATGAGGAGTGCCAGATGCTGAATTTAACTTCCATCTTGTGGGTCTTTTTTGAAAGATTGTAGTTTATATCAAGAGGTACCATAATGTCTTACATTTTAATGGGGATTTTCATTAGCGTTATACACATATATCCTATAGTACTTTTTCATAGTCTTTTGTATCTGTTCTTTTAATCTTTACAGCAATCTTGTGAAGAAAGGTGGATTATTATTAAGACAAAGATTATTATTTCCACTTTTTTTTCTCCTATTTCTTTTCCTGAGTTCTAAAGCATATGTTGTTCAGGTCAGTAAATGCCTTTCCCAGTTATCTCTCCCTGTGGAAATCAACTTCAAAGTTGAGCTCATATTCTACCTTTCATGAAACCTTCCCATGTCACTCCAGTCTACATAGATCTCTTACTCCTCAGGTTTCTTTCCTAGTTAGTACATAGTTTATACTCTACTCACTTATGTGGCATTTAACCTAAATTTGTTATTTGAAACCCATAGCTTCATAAGGCATAGCTGAGCCAGGAGGTGTTAATGGCAAATTAACTGACACATGACCATGTAGGTCTTCATCACAGAGGAAGAAATATATCTATCCCACTTCCATAAAAGGCTGAAGCTTTAAGGAGATTGTTTGAGTCAGACAGATATTTAAACCATATTCATTATGTCTTGCCTTTTGATCTGATAGTGATTTCACCCTTGAATTTCTCTTTCTAGACTGTCTATTGATCTATACTCACTTGAACCCTCATTCAGATCTCTTTCCTTGAGCGGGAATTAACCCAATTTGAATGGGATAGCTCTCCCTCTACTTAGATGAAGCTCCATAAGTAATTATTGTGAATTTTATAGAGAACAACTAATTGGGGAAGCAGCACATTTATTCAGGAAGCAGTTGAGTTATTACAACAGAACAATATGACTAAGTGTTAAGTTTATGGGACAGACATGTGGTATTTCAAAGGAAAGAAAGATTTTAACGGATCAGGAGAGTGATGGAGTGGGGTGAATGACTTAAAGAAGATATAGAATTTGAGCTAGGTTATAAAAGATGACAGTAGAATTTGAACAAGAGAAGAAACAAGTATGGAATGGGGGGAAGGGGATAATGAACAAATTAACCTAATGGAGTACAAGGAAAGGGAAGAACTGGGATCAGGGTAATAAAAAATTCAAATTTTGTTAGTTTGAAACTTGGGATCAGCACCTAACAAGATGTCATTAATATGCTGGTGTTCATTGATGGGGGAAAAATCTTGCCACTCTTCTGGATTACTAACAAAACGAGGAGGGACTTAGCATTAGATATTAAATATGTAACTCAGTTATTTAAAATCTCTTTCAGCAACTCCATGAATCGGTGAAGAGGAATCGGGATAGTACTGGCTCCCCTCAGAATGGAGAACAACAGAATGGGTATGGAGAAATGTTTTCTGTGCACAAGAAACCTCGCCATGACGATACTCTTGGGGTTAGTGTCTCTTCCAATGGGATGCCTCCATTGTCCCCACTGCCTCATCTTGACAAGTCATCTGGAGGAGATGCCTTACAGCCCAATGGAAAACATTCACTGGGTCTAGATTCCATCAACAAAAAATGTCTTCCAGACTCTAACCTACATTCAAATGGCAGCAGTAATGCAAATGATTCATTTCAAATAAGTTTGAATAAAGAAATGAAACAAGAGCCTGTAGATGACCTCCCTTGTATGATCTCTGGAACAGGCGGCTCTATGTCTCAAAACAATTTAATGCCTGACCTAAACCTTAATGAGCAGGAATGGAAAGAGCTCATTGATGAACTTAATAGATCAGTACCTGATGAAGACATGAAGGATCTATTTAATGAAGATTTTGAGGAGAAAAAGGATACAGAGACTTCAAGTTCAGCTACACAAACCCCATTACCACAAGACATCAATATTAAGACTGAATTTTCACCAGCAACCTTTGAGCAGGAGCAGTTAGGGTCTCCGCAAGTAAGATCCACATCTTCAGGGCAGACCTTTATTGGGTCCTCCTCTGTAGCTGTGAGTACAGCCTCCCCAGTTATAGGGACCTCTCAGACTGGGTTCCAAACTTCTAGTCAGCCAGGGGCTGAAAATCCCAATCAGACTATGATGCAGGCAGCAAGCCAGTCTCAGAATGTACAGAGGCCTCTAGCCAACGTATTATTACCTGGTCAGGGCTCTGGAGGGAGCAAAGAAATGTCCTCTGCCCATCAGCTCCAGCAGATAGCTGCCAAACAGAAGAGAGATCAAATGCTTCAAAGCCAACAACAAACTCAGCAAGTTCACCAACCTGGGCAAATGGCCAACTGGCCACCATCTGGTCCTTCTCATAGTCCATTAGCCGTCCCCTACTCTGTGGAGAACCCAACTAGCCCTTCAGTTTACCAGCAAGATTTCAATAACCAGAAACTCATGATGTCCACCATGACCAATAAGAGTTCTCCTAGAACTGGAGGTACTTACCTCCAACCAAGCCATGTAGGCCTGCTGACTCACCAGCCAAACACCTTGAATCAAAACTCTGTGGCTGGCCAAGGGTCTATGCTTGACTATGGCAACACCAAACCTCTTTCCCATTACAAAGCTGATTGTGGACAAGTATCTGGCCAAAATAAGGCACCCATGTTAGCTTATCTGCCACAGCAGCTGCCTCATATGAATGAAGAACAAAACGCATTGTATATGTTGAAACCGAAGCCTGGAAATATTCCCTACAGACCACTGGTTCCCCATAGCCAGGTAAACAGATTTGGATTTGTGTTCCTCTGTAATAGGATCAACTATTGAAGTAAATAGTGGGAAAATGTAGGCTTCTAAGGAAGCTGTGGGAATAAAAGGAAATTAGTAACTACTGTTAGTTTATTACATACTGAAGGCATATCTAGTTAAAGGAAATCCAATACATAAAAATCCCAACTTGAGAAACAGATAAATTGGGGAATAATACCCTAACTTTTAAAAATGCAACTTCTTTAAATAGGAACTTTCTTCATTTATTTAAAATATGATTCAAATTGGCCATAATCATTTCAAAAACACAACTGTTGTTCACATCATTGGTGTTTCACATGTTCTGTGGTTTCCACTTCAGTAATTGTGGCTGTGGCTCTTTATAGAAACTGGTAAATGCTAACTTGCCTTCTTCATTGCTTCAGTTTATCCTAGAGTTTCTTCATCTCTAGGCACATGGTCCCTGATTTTTTAGTAAACACAAACAATTTCAACTTTTCATTATTTGAGGAGCCTTTCCTCTGGCACTCATGAATTGTGTGTGTTTGTATCATCCCTGCCTTTCCTGTGACCTAGGGAAGAGAAAAGCAAGCATCATGTGAACACTAGTAATTGAACATTTTTATGACAGTAAGATTAATATATTAATTAAATTAATAGCCAAGACTCAATTGGACAATTGAGGCACATTAGAGAGAGTCTGGGCCTGGAAGAAGACCTGAATTCAGATCTAGCCTGAGAAATTACTCTTGAGCAAGTCAATTGACCACTCTTTGCTTCAGGTTCCTTAACTGTAAAAAAAAAAAAAAGAATCTAATAACAGTATCTTCCTAGCAGTATTGTTGTAAGGATTGAGGATCAAATGAGATAATATTTGTAAAAAGCATAGTGCCAAGCACAAAGTAGTAACTGTGTGAATGCTTGTTCTTTTCTCTGGACAGTTGAAAAATCTTTGAAAGCAAACTGACTAGGATATTTCACATTTTAAAAGTTGAATTTCCCCATCAGGCCTCACCTGCCACATTGTTTTACATCTCTCCAGTAAATTTCTCACTAATTGATAAGCCAGAATTAATTAAAATTCATTAATTAATTAATGAACACTTTATTTCTCTGCAGTGTTTTGTACAAAGTGGGCATTTAAGACTTAAGATGTCCTTTGAATGAAGGCCTTTTAAAGTTTGTTCTAGTTATTTATAGGATTCAGTTCATCTTGAATCAAGGATTCGGGGATTTGGGGGAGGGAGTGGAACCACTTATTGTTTTTAACAATGCCATTAATTTGGGTCCTGCTTTCATGATTATTAGGAAAGTAAATTATTCTCTCACGCCACAAATATGTTTCTTAGCCTGTTTTTTAAAAAGCCTACTCTGACTCTAATGAACAGAATCCGATCTTAGTCTAAACTTGATAGCATTTACTTCAAATTAATCCATAGATTTGGGGATACTTCACAAATTTTTCTTGTTGTAATTTTAATAGCAAAGTCACATTGATAAAAACGAAGATTAAAACCTTCTGAATTTCTACAGTAGCTTAAAAGCTAAAGTTTTTTGGCTCCCTTCAGCATTTCATTTTATTTGCAGTCCAAGAGGTTAACAGAAAATTGCCATTAAACAATATTTGATGCAAATGCACTACAAAGTGGCACTTTTATTGCCTTATTTATGGTCAACTTAATGAAAACTTATTCTGTAGTATCCCATACATAAAAGTATCAGATATACAGCTGAATGCTTAATAACTTTGTTTTTAAAAAACAGCCTTTAAAATCAGTCCTTGTCTAAGTTGGGAACTAAGTTTTCCTTTATAATACCAAAGGTGCTTGTGTTTGATTAAAGTTATCTGTTTTGAACAGAATTTCTAGATTCTGCAGTATCCCTGACTAACTTCTAAGCGCCATCTGTTTGGCAGGACCAGAACCCTTCTAATGTTCCTCGTGCCCCAGTCTCTGTGCCAGCATCGAGTGTTGGCACCCAGCCACCAGCTGTATCCATGGCAAATACCCATGGCACTGCTGCCTATCTCAACACCCAACAACAAGCAGCAGCAGCAGCAGCAGCAGCAATGAAGCAGCACCAGCTGTTGCTTGACCAGCAAAAGCAGCGGGAACAGCAACAGAAGCAGTTGCAGCAGCAGCAGCAGCAGCATTTCCTGATAGGGCAGAGACAGCAGCAGCTTCTGGCTGAGCAGGTAAGTAAGAGGGACTGTGCTTTGACTCCCTGATATAGGTTCCCCAGCTTCACTTTCAAAACCAGGGCCAACTATTTATCACTTAGGCAGTTTTGTATTTCTGAGATAATGGTGTTTTGAATATAAGCTGCCATGGTCAAATCTGTTATTTCCTTAAATGAACTTCCTGCCCTTATTCACCAAGCCGATGCATTACGTGGAATCTATCAGTGTTGGCTTGTGTCATACGCATACAATCGATCATTTTGTCCAGTGGTTTCTTTAGGCCTTTTACACTTTTGTAAGCCCCAGACATTCTGAATGATCTAAAAATAGGCCATTTGAACCTGAGGGTTAAGTGTCCTCCCAACCCCACTATCTTGATAATCCTTGTGGTCATCTACTATTCTCAGGCTATGTAAATGGGCATTTTTCAAGATGTTATATGTCACTAAGACATTTAAGTGAACTAAATGTACTTGTTTTAGAATAGTTCAACTTTTGTAATTATTCATTCAATTAGAAAGATTTATTATTAGCACTGTGCTAGAGGAGAAAAGTACAAAGAATGAAAAATCCTGAGGTGGGGAGCCCACAGTGTAAATATATAAATATAATATGAAGTGAATAAATACAAATATATAAAAGGAATTAAATTCAAAGTAGTTTGAGAGGGAGGACACTAGCAGTTTTTGCAGAAAGAAAATGAGGAACAAGTATGAGGGGGAGCTATTACAAAGGCAGAGAAATGAGGCAGAGGTTTGAGTGTAAGGAACAGAGAGAAGGTCAGTTGGGCTAAATCAAAGAGTTCTGGCTGGGTGGCTGGTGATGTCTGATGAGACAAAGTTACGTTGGCATCAGGTTGTAGAGAACTTTAAAAAATAAACAAAGGAGTTTATGTTTTAACTCAGAAGTGATAGGTAATCTATGGGAGTGATTTAGCAACCTATACTTACTGCAACAGTTCCAGATTTGGGTTTTCTAAGGTTTTAACTAGTGTGCACACTGATATGATTTACTTTTATTGTTACAGTTCTGACTGCCTAGCCTGTAGCTCACTGTTCCCCAAATATAACTTCCCTTCTACAGCCAACATAAAAGTGAAAGGAATAAACTTTTTTCACATCAGCCAAAATGGCCCAGAGCTTCTAATCTGGAAGAAGCCAGAGGATGTTCACTTTTTGCTTTTTCCCCTCCCCAATTCTGTTTATTGTCGTTTTTCTTTTTTCTTAGGAGAAGCAGCGTCAGGAACAACAGTTTCAAAGACACCTGACCCGGCCACCCCCTCAGTACCAAGAGCAGAACCAGACCACTTACCAGCAGGTTGGACAGTTTACAGGTAAAAAGAGACTTACTGTTGTTAACAAAAACAAGTTCTGAGTTGTATTTAGTAGAAACTGGAATTCTCTGGATATGTTTGTTTCCTCATAGTATCATAAATTCAGAGCTGGCTAAAACCTTGAGAGGCTTTATTTACTCTATTTAGAAATTAGGAAATTGAGATCCTTGGATGGTAAGTGACTTGACCAAAATCGCAGTGATAGTAAACATCAGAAGAGATTCCAGATGGGGTCATGTTCCAGTGTAAAGAGCACTGATTCCTAGGTCCAAATCTTACCACTAATGTTTACTGCTCGTGTGACCTGTGATCCTCAGTTTCTCCATCTGTAAAATGATACAGATTAGATGCTCTCTGACATAGCTTCTGGCTCTAAAACTATAATCTTGGGGTCCTCTGACTTCTGAGCCAGCCCTTTTCCCTCTGTTGAGACCTTTTATGAATTTCCTAGGACACTACTGATCATTTCACTTGACATAAAAACTTCCAGTGTCTCTCCACTGCTGATTAAATAAAGTATTGACTTCCTGGCATTCAAGCCTATCCACGGTTTGACTCTAGCCTACCTTTCCAAACTTGTTTTATACTATTCCTTTGTAATTATTCAATAATAGAACAATATCCTGCATTTTCCTACTCTCCTTCCCTTTGCAGATGCTTATAAAGTGATGTCCATCCCCCTCAAGCCCTCCTTTTCCATCTTCCAAAAGCCTTCCCTCTCCTCAAGGCTCTCTTCATACCTCACTTCTGTAAAGCCTTCCTTGATAAGCATACCTCGTGAAAGCCATGGGCTCATCTCATATTCTTCATTCTACTTTTCTTGCCTTCTCTTTTCTATGTATTTCACTTTTCCCTATCCCTAGGACAACATTTGTCTTTATTAGATTATAATCTCATTGGGGGAAGAATCTTTGTTATGTCTTTGTAAATCTTAGTACCTTGCACATAGTAGTTGCTTATTAATACATAGTAATTATTATGGAATTTCTAATCTCTAACAATATTTCCTGTATAAAGTTACACTTTACAATGTGGATGGCAGTTTATATTGGTATTTGTAGTATTTTTCCTACCTCTTTATATATATATTTTTTTTAAAATAACTTCTTTGATCCACTAACCTATTTCTTTCATTGAATATCCATCATTGTAAAATGTCCCAGAGAAATTGGCTTTCTCTACTGACTTAATATAGTGCGTCAGTGGAGGAATTTGTGTGCTCAGCTCTTAATAATTCCAGAAGTTGTGCTGTCAATATAATTAATATTTTGAAGAGGCTATTATAATAAAAATGGGAGGAGATAGATATCTATATACACGTAGAATTTTTAACAAATTTCTGGTACTCTCCTTGGAGCTCTTTCTTGCTAGAGTCTAGTGCCTTCCTGGTAACGAAAAGAAGCTGGAGCCTAAAGAAGTTGCTTTGCTTCTACAGCCACCTGCCAATAACTTCTGTTTCTGTTGCCGAGATAAGGAGAGACTTAAGAAAGTGTGTTCCCCAATACATTTTGCTTCATATCCTTTCTCTTAATTTAGCCAGCTAATTGTTGCTGTTCCTCACACACCCTTCCTTCTTCCTTCTGCCTCATAGAATAGTTTCCTTCAAAGTTCAACCCATACTTGGTCTTCTGTTAGCCTTTCCTCATCTCCTCCAGCTGCTAATGCCACTCCTTGAAAATTATATTGAATTTATTTTATATATACTTATATATATTTGTGTGGAACATGTCCCCCCTACGGAAATAAGCTCCCTGAAGGCAGGGATGTATTCCCCAGTACCCAGAAGCGTTTGGCACCTAGAAGAATTGGTAAATATTTGTTGATGATTTGATAGCCTCTCATCTCGACCAAGGTGTGACTTTCATTGCCAACATTGAACTTGTTACACTTTACAATGTGGATGGCAGTTTATATTGTTATTTGTAGTATTTTTCCTACCTCTTTATATATGTTTTTTTTTTAATAACTTCTTTGATCCACTAACCTATTTCTTTTATTGAATATCCATCATTGTAAAATGTCCCAGAGAAATTGGCTTTCTCTACTGACTTAATATAGTGTATCAGTGGAGGAATTTGGGTGCTCAGCTCTTAATAATTGATACTAGTGGTTAAAGATGAATTCACAGACTGTAGTTACCTATGAAGCCTCAATTGAGGCTATATTTTCTTTTTAAAAGTTTATTAAAACTTTTCTAATAGATGCCAAACAACAAAGTCAGTCAGTTTAGTTTTATCTCCTCTCTGTCAACCAGTCAGGAAAGTTTTATTAAGTTCATTCTGTGTGCTAGGTATTATGCTAAGTTCTGAGAAGCCAAATCCAAATACTATGGTTCCTTCTCTTACGGAACTTACAGTCACAGTTTCTCTCTCTCTCTCTCACGCACACAGAATTATCTGTCTGTTGATCTATCTGTGTCATCTAGAAACAAAAAGAAGCTGAAAATGGGAGAGAGGGAAAGAATCCCACGTGGTGGAGAAGTTCAGAAGAATCCAAATACAATGTGGCTTCTGAGAGATAGTAAAAAGATGGGCTGAGACTTCTTATAGAGGGCCCAGAGTGTCTGGCTTTGCTGTCAGACATATGACTATCAGGCAGATTCAGTCTTTTTTTTTTCCAATTTCATGTAAAAACAGTTTTTAAGATTCTTTTTCTGTGATTCCACATTCTTTTTTCTCTCCCTCTCCTTCCCCCTCCCTGATTCAGCAAGCAGTTTGATATATGTGCAGTCATGCAAAACATATTTCTGTATTAGTCCAGTCTTGCAGGATAATGAAGATTTCTTAATGGTGAATTTTCTGGAGAAGGAATACATATTGGCAAGGTCCAGAGAGGTCCAGAAGCAGCATAGCTGGTGGGAAATTTTGGAAATTTGGTCTGTAGAGGAGATAGAATCACAAATGAATTTATATAATCAGTCCCCAAAGAATCATGGCATTATTTCCATCATCTGGAATGGTTCCTCTGCATTTGGCTGCCCCCCGCACAGGAACCATTCTCTTCCTGCTTTAAGTGTGTAGGAGCCCATGGTCTCTGCACAAACCTGCTGTCTCGGATTATTTTATCTTCTTTTCCCAACTAAATTAAGAGTAAGCTCCTGAAGTGCAGAGACCATGTATTAGACACTCAGTAAAGGATTGGTCATTGATCGGAAGAGTTAATGAAGAAAACCACGCATTTTGTCTTTCAGGGTCGTCAGCTGCCATGGCCGGAGTGAGTAGCTTGGGTCCATCCAACTCCGGTAGTCCCCGGATGTTTCCTCAGATGCAGATTGGACCTGGACATGGTTCTGTTTCCTCCATTCCTTCGAATCCCAGCCAACAGGATCGCAGTGTGGCTCAGTACAGTGGCACTCAGAGCCTTCAGAGAGGAAGCCTATACAGTGTGGCCCCTGGCATGGCTCCGATGGTCCCCCAGCACGCACCCCAAGCCTCCAATGGGCATGCCCACATGCCACGGCAGCCCAGTGTTGGCCAGAGCAGCGCTGTGTCTGCTGGCTATGGCCAGAATGCCCTGGGCAACGCCGGGCTTCCTCCACAGCACAGTAAAGGGGCCCTGAATCCCACTCTATCGAAGCCCTCGCTACCCAGAGTGCCGGCTGCTGTGGGACCCCAAAATCCATCCTGGCAGCACCAAGGCGTGCCCAGCATGAACAGCCAGCCACAGGCAGGCAGCGGGGGGGGCCCTTTTCCTGCCACCTCCACTTTCCACATGCAGCAGCCCCACCTTAAGATGCCCAGCCAGCAGTTCCCCCAGGGAGGGCCTCAGGTAAACCTGGGCACCAGCAGGCCAATGACATCCATCAACTCTTCTGTGTCGGGCCCCATGATGTCCTCCATGAGCACCCAGCAGAGGACAAATACATCTGCCCAGCCACAGGTGCCCGCTCAGCAAGTCCTGCCTGGGATGAGCTCGGCTGTCCCAGACCTGACTGCATTCAGCCAGAATCCGAGCCAGCAGCTGGCAAACCGAGCCAGCATGCATTGTGGCCAGGGCTACCAGGTGAGGACAGCAAACCAGGAGCTCCCTTTTACCTACAGCGCTCCCCCGGGCAATAGCGGCTTACAGAGCATAACCGGCGACACTGATCTCATAGACTCTCTGCTGAAAAATAGGACTTCAGAAGAGTGGATAAATGACTTGGATGAGTTGTTAGGAACACATTAACATAGTGTTCAGGGTATCCTGGTTCCGCTACAACCTACATTTTGGTTCTTAACATCAAGAACCATTGGACCAAAAACCTGTGGCATTGAAGAGCTTTGAAAATATATTGGAAATAGCCAGGAAATGGACCCCTGTTGCTTCCCACTGAGCTTGAATGCCCTGTTCTGATGGCACCTGCAATCCACATCTCATGGGATACATGTGGAATGAGGTTGTACATCTAGACAGGTGGGGCCCATTGCAGTGAGCCTATTCTGTTAGTGATATCACAAGGTAGAGAGAAAAACAGAAGGCTTTTAAATGTACATTTATATTGAAAAGACCAAAAATGTAGTTTCAAATTGAAGGAAAAAATCAGTGCCATTTTGTTGACTAAACCCAATTTCTCCCTCCATTTCCCATATTTTTAGATGCTTGTTTTTTTTTAATTGTTTTGTAGCCAGACTTTATGCAATTAGTTTCATAAATTTGGTAAAAGATATTTTGTCAAATGTTAGGTTAAGTCACTTGTGGTTTTAGCAAATCTGGAGACTTCATCCTGTCATTAATGGCAAACCTTTATTTTCATTTTTAGAAAGGAGTGGGATGAGATGCATATAAGAAAAAATCATCATTTTAGTCTACATCCCCAACACCTCTTTTCTGGCTAAGAATGGTGCATTTGAGTATCGGATGGTAGGAGGTTTCTGCTCATTGTTGAGATGAAAAGGAAGATTTAGCATCAACTCACTGGTGGGTTGCCCTTGGACTTCCTTGTGGCTACTGACTTCAGTAGCCAGATGTTGTTGCCAGGAATCACTCATGAAGGGACGCTGAGTCCTTCAGGTCTCACTTGTTTAAAGAGAGACTTTATTTTGAGAGAGATAAAAAAGGATTTTTTTTTTGTTGTTGTTTTTGTTTGTTTTTTGTTATTGCCATTGTTTTTTAAGACTTGTTCCACGGCCCTCCTAAAAGGGAGCTCCTGTGCCTCAGGTGTGGATGCTGTGGTGAGATCCCGTTCTTGGGGCCGAGCCCATAAAGAAGCTTCCTCTGCTATAACAAAAGCAAAGAAAAGTCCAAATAACAGCTGCCTGTGCTATGGAAATACATTTGGAGTTTGTTTTTTGGCTCTTCTCTTATCTTTAAAAGTCTCCCTTTAAACATTTCTTGGCTGGTGTGACTGAGGACTTACCTGTCCCCAAGAAAATGTAAATTCCTTTGCAACAAATTGCCAGTATAGTAGCATAAGCATAGCAGAAATCACCAGTGTGATCAATGACAGTTTAGTTCATTCAGGGTAAAAGAAACAGTAATATTGAGGATTCCTAAATTCTCTTGGGTTATCAAAACCTCCCTCCTTTAATCCTCTTGAAAATGTTTCTCATTAAACATATAATCATTTTAGATTTCCCAAAACCTGTAAACGTCCAGCTGCAAAAGCAAAGAAACTTTGTTAAATATTCAAATTGGAATAAAAACTCCTGAAGATGCTCCTGGCCCAATTACACAACTCTGAATAGAGGAGGGCTGCCTCCCAGAGATGGGGGACCAGAGGAAAATACAAAGAAAGGCTGGTTTGGGAGCTGTGTGTGGGGAAGGAATGGCACAGATGTGATAATACAATTATATTTTATTGCTGTATCTACAGTTCCTTTTATCAGACAAGTTGCACTTTAAAAAAAAAACTGCTTTTTAACACTACTATTTTCTTTAACCCTTTCTATATATGCATATGAAATTTTCTTTTGAGTCCCACAAACATGCATCAGATAGATCTCTATGACTTCAGATCCTTTTGACAGATTTTTGGTTGTTGCCTGATGGGGCTATACTTGTAAAATGAAGGTGAATGCTCACCTCCCACCACATCCAGCTGTTAACAGACCTTAGAGACTCTTCAGTGTGCCCCCATTCATTGTCTTAGAAACCAGCAATGAAGTGCTGGTTATAGAATTAGGAACCAGAGAAGGCATTTATAAAGGTCATCCGACATTAAGCCTAATCTTTGTTTCTCTGGGCTCTCTTAGCAATATTGTTTATCTTTTTTGTTTGTTTGTTTTTGTGGTTGAAGGTCACATTCAAAGGAAAACCTTAATGTAAAAAATCTCCGTCTCTTTCCAAGACAGGGTTTAGAAGAAAAGATTGTAGCATGTAAATGTGGTGGAAATGGTTTCACACCAGCAGTGCCTTTGTCATTAGGGATGCTTGGGACCTCAGAAATTCAGCAATAGCCATGACCCTTCATAGGGTGATATTCACCATTTTCCCTTTTGAAATGCCCTAAGTGGGGAAGGAGTCGGAAGGTCCAGGTCCTTCCGGCTTTTCAGTCCCTCCTGAATTCTTCAGAAAGTATATTTGGCTCTCAAAATGCCAAATCAGCCAGAACTGCCAAGCAGCTGCCCCCAGTTTATTTCCATAAACTGAAAGGCTAGATGGGCTGCTTTGGCCCCCTTACTACCAAAAATAGAGCAGTCCGTGTCTGTACCTGGCACTGAGCAGAGCTGAGCAGCTTGTGCCCTCTCTCCTTCCGCCAAAGGGCCCCTGTCTGGGGCGCGGCGCTGCTGACCGGCCGGCTCGCTGCCCTCGGTTCTTAGACACGCGGCTGTCAAATACGCAGTCGGGCTTCCCGTTTGCTTTAGCTTCATAGCAATAAGATGCAACTCCTGGAACCCCCAGGGAACTACCCATGGCTTTATTTATGAACTCTCGTCAGGAGGTAGGAAGAGGTAACATCCTCACCTGCCAGAAACCAAGACTCGAATAAAACGGTGCTTAGACTTTTGTTATACACATTTCCTTTGTGTAAATAAATGTTTACAGTTTTATATTGAAGATGGAATAAGAGTTAGATCTTTTGACTGTATATTTTTTACTTTTTATAGATTTTAAAACTGTATAATTCTTTATATATGGGGGGGGAGGTGGGAGTATGGTAAGTTTTATGCCTGTAAATGGAGAACAGTTGAAATTGATGCTAACCTTTATGCCCTGTTTTTTGTATAAAGATCCTATTAATTCCCGATTCTTCCACTTCACTTAACTCTGGCACACACCAAAAAGAGAACCTTCACTTTTCCTGTTTTATCATTATATGAAATAATAAAAATATTTTACTAGTATGAAAACTGGCTGTGCTGTTGCCTGAGCGTGCCCCCCGAGGCTTTGGCCGCGGCCTGGCCCGCAGGGCTGTGAGCCAAGCCGAGCCGAGCCAGAATTAGGGCCCTAGAAGGGGATCTGCAGGGCACTTGCTGACCATTTCAGAAGCCCCCCCAGCCAAGTTCATGGTTGAGGCGGATCTTACAGAGAATAAGGCAGACTAAAAGACAAATGGAGACCGAGTCGGAAGCGATGATAAGGTAGATGGGGAGAGATGAGATGGGGGCTTTCATCACTGGAAGGGCCTCCAGATCGAAGAGAATTAGACTCGGTCCACTGGGCCCCAGGGGGCCCTGGGAGTAGTCAGAGGGGCCAAGGCTCCACGCTAGGAAAAGCTCCCCAACTGAGCCATTGCCAAGAGAGAGGCAGTGTCTTGGTATGTGGCAAGTTCTCCCTGCTGAGGATCTCCCAGCAGAGCCTGAATGGCCACAGAGCTAGGGAAGGGCTTCCCCGGGCCCAGGGCAGACCGAGAAGGCAGCTGCCCCGGGCCCCAGCTGGCATGCGAGTCCCCGTGGCAACTTCTGCTTCGGGATCTGCAGTGAAAGACGGGAAAACCCTCCCTATACAGCTGCCCCCAGTTACGGCTTGTTTGGTGCTCTGGGGACAAGTGGGACGAGTTAGATTCTCCAGGCAGCCTCAAGGAGACAGCATGTAGGGCAGCCCTGCAGCTCCACCATGACGTCCTTCCTGAGTGCACCCGCTCTCTGCACAGGGAGAGAACAGAAAGGGGATTGTCTGCCCCTTTTAACGCCTCCCTTAAGGCACCGAAAATCCCTTTAGTTTTTTGTACGGTCACATCATGCTCTTGACAGCTTGTAGTTCAATAGGACCTCCCAGATAATCTTTTATGTGAATTGATACAAGTTAGGTCCATTCCCTCCTCCCCATTATATATTTTATGATTTTTTTTTTTTTTTTTTTTTTTTTTTTGGCACCCAAATGTAGGAATTTAGGCAGTGTGGTAAAATGAAAGGAACTCAGGACTTGAGTCAGATCAGACCTGAACAGTCCTTCCTCCATTGCTTACCACCTGTTTGTTGTTCAGTCTTGTCCAATTCTTCATGACTCCATTTGAGGTTTTCCTGACAGAGATATTAGAGTAGTTTACCATTTCCTTCGCCAGGTAATTTTGCAGTTGGGGAAACTGAGGCAAACGGGGTTAATTGACTTGCCCAGGATCACAGCTAGCAAATGCCTGAAGTCAGATTTTAACTAAGGTCTATGAGTCTTCCTGACTTGAGGCTCGACACTGTACCCCATTCGCCATTTAGCTGCTCCGTAGTCACTTAATCCCTCTGGACTAATTTACTTCCATCTGCAAAATAGAATAATATCTGTAGTAATCAAGCTGAGAGAACTTTTAGGAGAAATAAATGAGAGAGTTTACTTTAAAAAAAAAAAAAGCCACCATCTGCACTAGGGAAATGTCAGCTATTATCTATCTTTACTATTCAGTCCGTTAGTCCTTTTTAGATCGTGATTTGGATAGCTGGTTCCAGCTTCAAGTTACCCACAGATATGGAACATCTACCTTCTATTCAAAATAGTTATAAAATGTAGAAATGGGCAAGTTGAGAAGAGATTCATTTCCTGAGGCTAAATGAAAACTCCCTCCAGATTGACAATGATATTAATCATCCTTCTTGATTGGAGCAGCTCTGGATCCACTCAATTGTACTATTATCCAACCCACATTTCATCCATCATATCCACAAAGCTGTAAGAGACTGCTGAGGTCAGCAGCTTTTAAAGAGTTCAAAATTTTGTGTTATTTTCAAACCCTACCACTGTCCCCTTTTTTGAAAATTGGAACAAGTATTTCTGCATTCAGTCTTCCATCATCTCTTCTTTCCACAATGTCAAGGGACAGGTCAGTTCTCCGAGAGCCTCCACAGCTGTGGATCATGAAATCTGAAGGAGCTGCAGGGCAGCCTTTGCTGACGCAGGTGTTGCGGACTGAGAATGAGATAAATTGGTGACAGAGGGAAGAGGAGAGAGGTCAAACAACGCAAGGGCCTCTTAGTGGGGAGGTCAGAGAACAGCTGCTTCCTTGTGTCATCCTCTCACAAGAGGAGATCCGTTCTGGGTTGGATCTCCAGCAGCCACTGTCGGGTGGCTCCCATGTATTCCAACATCACAATTCCTCAGTTAACTGTTCAGTCACTTCTAACCTTCCTGGATCCTGGAATGAGATTATTCTGGTTCTAGAGATATAAATTAATTTAAAAGATTTTTAACTACCTCCACACCTACCTTCATCATAAACTTCCTATGCTTATTCTAGCCTTTCCAATTTGAAAACCATTTTCCCTGGCACGAAGCCACCAAGCTTGTGACCTGCCAGACACTGCTACATACAGTCCCTGTCCTCAGTTCACAATATATCTAACAGAGACATGGAAGCAACTACATACAAAAAAAAAAAGTACAGGACAAATCTGATGAAGATACTGATGTTAAGGGGGGGGCCAGGAAAGGCTTCTTGTTGAAAGTGGGATTTTAGTTGAGACCAGGAGAGGGGAGGCTAACCAGTGAAAATGCAGGGAACTCAAGACAAAATGTCATGTTCAAGGAATAGCGTGGAAGCCAATGTCCTAATTCTGAGTCCATGGGAATACGTTTAAGAAGACCAGAAAGGTAGGGAGAGAGCCAGGTTATGAAGGTCTTTGAAATCCAAACAAATTATTTTTTAAACTGATCCCAGAGATAATGGGGAGTCCCTAGATTAATAGTGAAGCAGAAGGCTGACTTGACATGGTCTGATTCAAGAACTTTAGAAAAAACACATTAGTAATCAAGATGAATCGGAACAAAAAGACTTAAAGCGGAAAAGCCATAATCCAGGATCTATGAGATGGTGAGAGCCTGTATCAAAGAAGAAAAGGAGACATATTTGAGAGATGTTATAAAGGTCAAGTCAGCAAGACTTGGCAACAGATCAGATATGGAGGGAGGAAGGATATGACATGTAGGATGCAAGCCCTGATGATGGAGCAAGTACCCAACAGTACTACAGTACCCAAGTTAGGAAGAAGAAGAGTTTAAGAAGGAAGATAATGAATTCACTTTTAAACAAGTTGAGTTTAAGATGTCTGGGACATACAATTTCAAGTGTCTAGCTGACAATTAGAGGTGCAAGACTGGAGGTCAAGAAAGAAGTTAGAGCTGAATAAATATCTCTGAGAAATATCTGCTTAGAGACGATTATTGAATCTGAGAGACCTAAAGATTATTAGACAGTATAAAGGGAAATAGAAGAGGGCGCAGGAGAGAGTACTTTTAGTATATGTGGATCTGGATGAAGATCTAAGAAAGACAACAGAGGAGCAGATTCGGGCAGGAGAACCAGGAGATCTAATACAGGCGACAGAGGGGGAGCGGACACGGGCAGGAGAACCAGGAAATCCAAGAAAGGCGACAGAGGGGGAGCGGACATGCGTAGAAGAACCAGGAGAAAGCAGTGGTCCCAAAAACCTAGACAGAAAACAGTATCTAATAGGGTCAAAGCTGCAGAGAGGTCACAAGGGATGAGGATTAAGAAGCAATGATGAAGATCATTCACTGACTTTGGCGACAGCATTTCCATGTGAATGAAGACAGAAACCAGATGCAGAGAATTAAAAAGAATGCGGTCATCGGTTTTAAGCAGCCTTCTCAAGAGAGTTTCGCTCTAACAGGGAGATGAGACATAGGACAATAGCTACCAAGAATGGGTGGATCAAGTGAGGTTGGGGGGATATGAGGGAGATGGGTGTCTCTAGGCATTAGGAATTAGGAATCAAGGAGAGATTGAAAAGAAGTGATATAGTAGGAATGATAAATCTGCTGAAGGAAATAGGATCACTTGTGCCTAAATCCAGAGGGATTTTCATGGCAAGGAGAAGGGCCACCTCTTCAGGTGAGACAGGGGAGGAGGATATAGTGGGAGACAGGAAAAGACAGGAGATGATGGAAGGAGAGATGGGGAGAAGAGGGAGGTCTCAGGGAATGGCCTCATAATTTTTTTTTCAATAAAACATCCTCTACTGAGAGCATGGTTAGAGGGGAAATCATGGGAAGGATGAAAAGATTTGAAAGAATCATTGTGGAGAATGGGATAGTGAATTGATTAGGGAGACATAAAAGGACTGCTTTGCTGCAATAAACACCTAATTGAGATTATGTAGCATAAATTAGCTTCTTGATTTTTTCCAGTTTTGTTCAGCAGTACTGGAATAAAAGGGAAGGCAGGTTATAGTAGGAGCAAGCCAAGGCTGAGACTTGGCAGGGAAAGTTCAGTGATAGAATAAGGGGACAAGGGATTTAAGAGAAAAAAGATGGTGTGGAGTTGAGCTGGTTCATGATGGGGTCAAGATAGGGAATAATGGAAAGTATAGCCAGCAGGAATGAAGGAACTGGAGGTCATGGTGACAATGAAAAATAGGATTAAGGGCTATAAGGCAGAGGGAAAGATGGAATCATGCTCAAATAGAGGACTTCCAAAGTTTATGAACATGGAAATGGAACACCAAGGTGGAGGAGGCAAGATCAAAGGTATGACCATTGCTATATGTAGCTGAGGTGGGAAGGAGAGGTAGGTCATGGGAAATAAATAAGTTGAAGAACTAAAAAGTTAGGGTTTTTGATGGAGTATCAATATGTACATTCAGGTACTTTGGCATGAGGGGAAAGGTGGAGAGAAGAGAAAGACTGGGCAGGCTAAAGTCCTTTGAGGAAGGAAGGAGAGTTGTTAGATAACAGTTATCAGAATGTTGAGAGAGAAGGAAAAGACTTGAATAGTTCTGCTTCCTCTGTCATTTATTTAAAATTGCACCAAACAGCTGGCCTCTCCCTTCCTTATTTTTGCTCATAACATATCCAAAAGAATTGTTTTTATTGTTCTTAGCATTTTTTGTGGATGTCAGCTAAATCTGGACTTTAATATTATTTCATGGTATTTCCGCATTTTTATGCCACTCTTACATTTATTCTTTGGTATGGAAAGTACAGAGTATTTAGAGAAGATGGGCACCAAAAAATAAAAATAAAGTGAGAGGAGGAAGAAGAGGAGGAAAAGGAGAAGGAGAAGGAAGAAAAAGAGGAGGAGGAGAAAGAGAGAAGAAAGAAGATGAAGAAGAAAGAAAGAGAAAGAAACAAAAAAAGGAAGGAAGGAAGGAAGAAAAAGAAAGAAAGAAAGAAGGAAGGAAGGAAGAAAAAAAGAAAGAAAGAAAGAAAGAGAAAGAAAGAAAGAAAGAAAGAAAGAAAGAAAGAAAGAAAGAAAGAAAGAAAGAAAGAAAGAAAGAAAGAAAGAAAGAAAAAGAGAAGAGAGGACGAAAGAGACAAAGAAAAGGATCTTAGGACAGAGTCGTGGGGAATACTCACTGTTAGTATAAAAAATTAATGAACCAGTAAAGAAGATGGATAAAGAGCAGATAGACAGGTAGGAGGAAAAAAGAGTCATGAAAATCCAGGGGGGAAAAAAGAGCATATTCAGAAAGAGAGATTGATCAATAGTGTTGACAACAATAGATAGACCATGAAGGATGGGAGCTGAGGATGACTCATCAAATTTATTAAGAGATCACTGATAATTTCAAAGAGCAGTTTCAGTTGAGAGATGAGATCAGAAGCCGGATTGCAAAGAACTGATGAATGAGTGGGAGGAGAGGAAAAGGGTACATTAAGTGTAGACAGCTTTTTCAAGGATTGGGGCTGAGAAAAGGAAGAGAAATCTAGGGCAATATTTTGAGCAGATAATAGAATCCAGTAAAAGGTTATTTTTTTTTTCCCAAGATAGGGGAGAATTGGGCATCCTTGAAAGCAGTAGAGACAAGACCAGAGCAGAACTTAGTTTGGAGTATTTACAAGAATGGGCCTAATACATTCTAGGAGACTAGGTCAGAGCAGCTTTTAGGCAGCATACACCCAACCCAGAACCCAAGAAGTCCCAGAAAAACATAGCATTGAAGCAGTTTGGGCTTAGCCACCAGGGAAGCCAAAGCCAGGTTATTCCCAAAGAAGGCTAAGCCTACTATTACCCCCCCAAACATAGGATCGGGCAAGGCCCAGACAGACCATTCAGATGTAGTGAAGTGGAGTGTAGTGAAGTTTGTCACAAACATAACCCTTCAATTCAGAAACTTAAGCTGACAAGATGAGTAAACATGGGAGAACATGAACCATTATGAAGAAATACCTTGGACTGAGAGAAGCCCAAGAGATAAATCCAGAAGAAAATATTAACTTCACCAGAGCCTCTGAGAAAGAAAGTGCTACTAGATCATAAAGGCTACTAGAAAATCTGGAAAAAATGAAACAAATACAAAACAGAATAGTTAGGAAGGAGAAAATATCAAGGACAATATGTCATATGTCATATGGAACAGTACTCAAACTTAGTAAACCTTACCCACAAATTGGATTCCCAGAAATTTAGAATGGATCAAACAGAAAACAAAAATTCCATGAAACAATAAGAAATATGAAAACAAAATTAAAAGATTGGCACCATGAGCACTACCACCTCCCAAAAAAGAAAGAAAAAAAGAAAATATAATATCTACAGTTTAAAAAAATCAATTCATTGAAAAACAGGTTGAAGAAAAATAAATTAAGATTTATTGTATTCCTTGAAAATCATGACTAGAAAAGGCTTGGATATCATCGTAAATGAAAACTGACCAGATCTTAGAATAGAGGATAAAATGAATGTAGAAAGAAACTATCTCCTGAAAGAAAGCCCCAAATGAACATTTTCAGCAATATCTTAGCCAAAACTCTCAAAAGGAATCCTAAAGAATTGGTACATCAATGAACAAATCACAGGAAATTTTATCAACTGAGACAACATGCCAAATATGTTTCATATTATGAAATATAACTAAGTCAATTCTTAGGGGAAATGGGGAAAATTATATCTCTATATGTATTTTTATTGATGAAAAAAACAAAGAACAAAACAATGAATTGGGTATATAACTTCTAAAAAAAACTTAGAAAATCAACAAATCAAAATCTACAAATTAAACACTAAAGAAGAAATTCTGAAAAAATAAGAGATTAATAAAATAGAAAGCAAAAAAAGTTTTACTGAATTGATAAATGAAACTAGCACTTATTTTAAACATTAAAAAAGTTAGGTAATTGAATTTTAAAAAAGTAAAATCAAAAAATTCCAAATTCAAAAAGAAAAATTCACAACATCTAAAGAGGAAACAAAAAAACTACCAAAAATTATTATGCCAATAATATGCAGAAAAACCAATAACATCTATCAAGTAGATGGATAATTACAAAACTATAATTGACAGAAAAAGAAGTATTCTATTTAAAGAACAAAAATCAGGGGAGAAAATGAACAAGCAATAAATGAACTCCCAAAAGGAAAGGGGGAAAAAAACCACAAACTTTAGAACCAGAAGGATATGTAAGTGAATTCTATAAGGTATTCAAGGAATAAGTAATTCTAGCATTATATATACTATTCATAACATTAAGAAAAGAATCCTTCCAGTCTCTTTTTATGGTACAAATATGGTTTTGATACCTAAACTAGGGAGAGATAAAAGAGAGAAAAGAAACTAGCCCAATATACTCAATGAATATCAATCAATACAAAAAAATTAAATAAAATAATAGCAAACAAATTACAACAAACTATTAAAAACATTATCAACTATGAACAGGTTGGATTTATACCAAGAATTCAGGGTTGGTTCAACAGAAGAAAGAATATAAACACAATAGAATGTATTAATGACAAAAAATGCCCCAAACCCCTGATTTTTTCAGGTTGATTATTTTAGTTATTTTATTTCAGTTGATGCTTGAAAAGCTTTTCATGAAATCCAATACTCTTTTCTGCTAAAACAGAAATAAATGGACTTTTTCCAAAATTGGTTAAAAAAAAAAGGAATCTATCTAAAACCAAATGTCAATATTTTATATAAATTAAAACAAAACAAAATCCTAGAAACCTTTCCAATAAGATCTGGTGTAAAACATGGATGTTTATTATTACTGTTGTTAATGCTAGCTATGGCATAAAAAAACCATCACTTTTTACAAATGATATGATAATCTATTGAGTCAACTCCAAAGAGTCAACTAAAAATTAATTAAACTATTTTATGTGTTGCAAAGGTGCAAAATACAAATAAACCCACATAAATCATATATTGTTGTATATCACCAACAAAACCCAACAAGAAGAGATAGAAAGATATATTCCATTCAACATAACCACACAATGTATAAAATACTTGGGAGTCTTATCTATCAAATCACACAAAGGAATGAATACACTACCAAATGATTTTTATACAAACTGAGAGATCTAAATATTATAGAAATATTAATTGCTAAATGTTTGTAGCAGCTCTTTTTGTATTGGCAAGGAAATGGAAATTAAGTGGATGTCCCTCAGTTGGGGAATGGCTGAATAAGTTATGATATATGAATGTAATGGAATATTATTATTTTATAAAAAATGATGAGTAGACAGATTTCAGAAAAGCTGAGAGAATTACATGAACTGATGCTCTGTGAAGTGAGCAGAACCAAGAGAATACTGTACACAGGAACAAGAAAATTATGTGATAATCAACTGTGATGGACTTGGCTCTTTTCAACAATGCAGTGATTCAAAGCAATTCCAAAAGACTCGTGATAGAAAGTACCACCTACACCCAGAGAGAGATCTTTGGAGACTAAATGTAGAGCAAAGCATAGTATTTTCCACTTTTGTTGTTGTTTGTTTGCGTGTTTTTTCCTTTCTCGGGTTTTTTTCCCTTTTGATTTGATTTTTCTTGTGCAGCATGATGAATATGGAAATACATTTAAAAGAATTGCCTATGTTTAACTTATATTGGATTGGTTGCTATCTTAGGGGGCAGTGAGGAGAGAAAGGAAAAATTTGGAACCCAAGGTTTTGCAATGGTGAATGTTGAAAGCTATCTTTGCATGAATTGGAAAATTAATGTATTATTTAAAAATTTTAAAGAAATATTAATTGCTCATGAATGGTCATAGCATTATAATAAAATTGACTGTGCTACCTAAATTATTTTCTTTTCAGTGTCATATCAATCAGTGTACCAAAGGATTATTTTGTATCACTAGAAAAAATAATAATGAAATTCATCTGAAGGAATAAGAGATAAAGAATCTAAGAAAAATAATTTTTAAAAATTTTGAAAGCAGGGAAGTAATTCTAGCAGTTACCAGGTCTTGAAAAAGTAGTAATTATCAAAATAATCTTATAATGGCTAAAAATAGAGAGGGCAATCAGTGGAACAAATTAGGTACATAACATACAAAAGTCAATGACTACAGCAGCATAATGTTGAATAAATCCAAAGATCATACCTCCTGGGACAGGTATTCATTATTCAACATAGACTGATGAGAAAATGAAAGCAGTTTGATAGAAATTGGTTATAGATCAAGATTTTATATCCTGTACCAAGATAAATTCCAAATGAATACATAAATTATACATAAACAAATTAATGGAGCAAGGAAGAAATTACCTTTTAGAACTGTGGATAGAGGAAAAGGGATAAAGAGGATAATATTGATTACATAAAATTCTTAATGCTTTTTTATAAAATTCTTATGCACTTAAAATGAAAAGGGCAATAGAAAAATACACTTGCAGGAAATTTCTCTCATTCAAATCTCATTTCCAAGATATATGAAGAATTATTTCATATTTGTATGAACAAAAGTCATTCCCCAATAGATAGATAATTAAGGTTATGATCAAACAGTTTTCAAAGGAAAAAAAATCCAAGCTATCCATAGGCATATAAAAACATTTGAAATCACTAATAATTAGAGAAATTCAAATTAAAGGACTGAGATTTCTCTTCACAGCCACCAGATGGACAAAAATGGCAAAAAATTAAAATGACGATTGTTGGAAGAGCTTCAGGTACACTAATATAGTATGATAGAGCTGTGAATTGGTCCAGACATTCTGAAAAGCCATTTGGAATTATGTCCAGAAATTCACTTTTGATGCAGCAGCTACTAGATCTATTCCCCAAAAAGATCAAACAAAGAAGAAAAGGATTTATGTGTACAAAAATATTTATAGCAACTGTAATGGCAAAGAACTGGAAACTAAGGGATGCCCATTGAATGGACAATGACTAAATAAGTTGTTCTATAAACATAATGGAATATGGGTCAGCTAAGTGATGTAGAGCATCAGCCCCGAAGTCAGGAGGACCTGAGTTAAAATCTGGTCTCAGACACTTAACATTTCCTGCTGTGTGACCCTGGCCAAGTCACTTAACCCCAATTGCCTCATCAAAAAAAAAAAAGTAATGGAATATTATTGTATCATAAGAAATAATTAAATAGTTTCAAAAAAAGTGAGAAGACTGAATGACTGATGCAGAGGGAACTGAGCAGAACAATAACAATAATATTGTAAGTGTAGGGGGTATGGTTCATGTAAGTGACATATGTTCACATGGGTCTATCTAGATGTGAGCTAAACAGTCTCGAATAGACATCCCAAGAGTCTTCTCTTATCTCTCATCTCCAAGGTACATTTTGTTTCCAGCCATGAAAGGAGCCGGAACTTGGGACTGGCCACTCTGCTCTCTTCAGAGAAGAGGTACTAGGCTAGAATTACATTTATTCCCCTCCCTAAGTATTGTTAGGAGAATAATTTTTAGGTTCAAACTTCACCCTTAGTTACTATTCTTTAATGAAGGGAATGCCCCCAAAATATAAGGTTTGTCTCCTTTTGTACCAAAAAATAAACCCACTTATCCAAGCCAGTAACAAACAGAAATCAGAGAAGTTATATAGATAAGAATATATAGAAAATACATAATGTGAATGAGCTTTCCCATCAGTAGGAATGAGAAATTTCAGCTCAACCAGGAGGAAAAGTCCCAACTTTCATCCAAAAAGAAATTTCCCAAAGTCTCTAGTGTAGTAAGCTGAGCATAGAAATTTAGGTCCTGTATATACTGGCTTTTTCCTATTCTTTTTTTTTTTTTTTTCTCATTATTATGGCTTTTTATTTACAAAATATATGCATGAGTAATTTTTCAACAATGACCTTTGCCAAACCTTCTGTTCCAAATTTTCCCTTCCTTTCCCCTACCTCCTCCCCTAGATGGTAGGTTACATGTTAAATATGTCACAGTATATCCTAGATACAATATATGTATACATGTTTATACAGTTATCTTGCTGCATAAGGAAAATCGGATCTAGAAAGAAAAAAAAAAAAACTTGAGAAGGAAACAAAAATGCAAACAAACAATAACAGAAAGACTGAAAATGCTATATTGGGTCCACACTCATTTCCCATAGTTCTTTGTCTGGATGTAGCTGATTTTCTTCTTTACTGAACTATTGGAACTGGTTTGAATCATATCATTGTTGAAGAAAGCCATGTCCATCAGAATACATCCTCATACAGTATTGTTGTTGACGTATATAATGATCTCCTGGTTCTGCTCATTTCACTCAGCATCAGTTCATGTAAGTCTCACCAAGCCTCTCTGTATTCATCCTGCTGGTCATTTCTTATAGAACAATAATAGTCCATAATATTCACATACCACAATTTATTCAGACATTCTCCAGTTGATGGGCATCCACTCAGTTTCCAGTTTCTGGGTACTACAAAAAGACCTGCCACAAACATTTTGGCACATACAGGTCCCTTTCCCTTCTTTTAAGATCTCTTTGGGATATAAGCCCAGTAGTAACACTGCTGGGTCAAAGGGTATGCACAGTTTGATAACTTTTTGAGCATAGTTCCCAGTTGCTCTCTAGAATGGCTGGATGTATTCACAATTCCACCAACAATGTATCAGTGTCCCAGTTTTCCCGTATCCCCCCCAACATTCTGCATTATCTTTCCCTGTCATTCTAGCCAATCAGACAGGTGTGTAGTGGTATCTAAGAGTTGTCTTAATTTACATTTCGCTCATCAATAGTGATTTGGAGCATATCTTCATATGGCTAGAAATAGTTTCAATTTCTTTGTCTGAGAATTGTCTGTTCATATCTTTTGACCATTTATCAATTGGAGAATGGCTTGATTTCTTATAGAGTCAGTTCTCTATATATTTTGGAAATGAGGCCTTTATCAGAACCTTTGAATGTAAAACTGTTTTCCCAGTTTATTGCTTCCCTTCTAATCTTGTCTGCGTTTGTTACAAAAACTTTTTAACTTAATATAATCAAAATTTTCTTTTTGTGATCAATAATGACCTCTAGTTCTTGGTCACAAATTCCTTCCTCCTCCACAGGTTTGAGAGGTAAACTATCCTATGTTCTTATAGTTTATTTATAGTATCATTCTTTATGTCTAAATCATGAACCCATTTTGACCTTATTTTGGTATATGGTGTCAAGTGTGGGTCAATGCCTAATTTCTAATTTTCCCAGCAGTTTTTGTCAAATAGTGAATTCTTATTTCAAAAGTTGGGGTCTTGGGTTTGTCAAACACTAGATTGCTATATTTATTGACTATTTTGTCCTGTGAATCTAACCCATTCCACTGATCAACTAATCTATTTCTTAGCCAATACCAAATGGTTTTGGTGACTGCTGCTTTATAATAATTTTAGATCAGGGACAGCTAGGCCACCTTCATTTGATTTTTTTTCATTAGTTCCCTTGAAATTCTTGACATTTTGTTCTTCCAGATGAATTTTGTTATTTTTTCTAGTTCAGTAAAATAGTTTCTTGGGAGTTTGATTGGCATAGCACTAAATAAATACATTAGTTTAGGTAGTATTGTCATCTTTATTATATTCACTCAACCTATCCAAAAGCACTTAATATTTTTCCAGTTGGTTAGATCTGACCTTATTTGTGTGGAAAGTTGTAATGGACTGAAACTGAGCAGATGCACTTGGACAGCCAAGCACTTAAAGCTAATTACTTATTGGACAATACTCTATTAGCATATGCTTGGAAAATGACCCACCCCATTATTCTGTGCTGGCTTGATCTGCTGGTGTATAGAGAGATTTTGGAGTATAGAGAGGGAGTAAGACAAGCGAGTCCTGGGGGAATGAGGAAGAGGAGATTTCTGTGTCCATTCTTCTCATTTCAACCAAAAATAAAGACCAAGGATTTTTGCTTAGCCTGACTCTGGCTGATTCTAAAGTATCCAGGGTGTTAACTCAATCCCCACATAAAGTGTTTTGTAGTTTTGCCCATATAGTTCCTGACTTTCCTTTGGCAGATACATTCCCAAATATTTTATACCATCGATAGTTATTTTAAATGGAATTTCTCTTTGTATCTCTTGCTGTTGGATTTTTGTTAGTGACATATAAAAATGCTGAGGATTTATTTTGTAACCTGCAATGTTGCCAAAGTTGTGGATTATTTCGAATAGCTTTTTAGTTGATTCTCTAAGTACACTATCATATCATCTGCAAAGAGTGATAATTTGGTTTCCTCATTACCTATTCTACCTTTAATCTCTTTTTCATTTCTTATTTCCAAAGCTAGAATTTCTAATACAATATTGAATAGTAACAGTGAGAGTGGGCAACCTTGTTTCACTCCTGATTTTTATTGAAAATGGTTCCAATTTATCCTCATTACATACAATGCTTATTTATGGTTTTGAATCCTTCATGAACTTCTTGCAGAGCATCTGTGATATGAAGAAATGTCTTCTCTCTCAATCAAGATGCCAGAAGTCTAAGTCATCTCCCTGATCATTCACCAACCCAGCCCAGAGGATCAAGAAACCAATTATCTCCACCAAGGAGGAGAAGCTTATGCAAATTAATTTGGACCTGTAAGATGTCTAAACAATGTCATGGCCAAGTATGATACCAAAGGACTCATGATGAAACAGACTATTATCTCTTGACAGATTTTGGATTCTAGACAGAGAATAAAACATAATCTTGGGGGAAACAATGTGGGAATTTGTTTTGACTATGCATATGTCTTTCAAGGACTCTCTTTTTTCTTTTTCCAGTGTGTGGGGAGGAGTGCTAGTGGGAGAGAAAAGAGGAACAGGGACAGAGTAACTTTTTTTTTTTTTTTTTTTTTAATGAAAGGAAAGAAGAAAAGAAATGAAAAGGAAAAGAGGCATTTTATACAAAGAAGCACAGACAGGAAGGACAGCTTTGAAAAGTATGTGGTGATCCTTTTTCTGTTTTACTGTGTATATGGAAATTTTCATTTTATTTGGTGGTTGTTAGGTTAAGAATAAATTTAAAAAAAAAGGGAAGTGGAAGGGATTGGGAGGAAAAGCACATGTTCAAAGAATGGCATTGGTAAAGAAACTGGAGGAAAGGAAAGAAGAGACAGAGAGAGGAGAGGTGGAGACAGAAACTAGGAGAGACAGAAAAACAGAGACAGGGAGAAGAAAGGAGACAGAGAAGGAGAAAAGGGAGGAATGGAGAGAGAAGAGAGGAAAAGAGAGAGGGAGATACAAATAGACAGCAAGACAGAGAGTAGAGGATACAGGGAGAGAAGGGAAGGATAGAGAGAAAACAGTAAGAAAGAGAGAGAGAGAGGCAGGCAGGCAGGCAGAGAGACAGAGTAGAAGATACAGGGAAAGAAGGGAGGGATAGAGAAAAGGTAGTAAGAGAGAGGGAGAGAGAGGCACAGAGTAGAGGAAACAGGGAAAGAAGGGAGGGATAGAGAGAAGACAGTAATAAAGAGAAAGTGAGGGGGGAGAGAGAGAGAGAGAGATAGCGATAGAGAGAGAGAGTAAACAGAGAGGGAGAGAAGGGAGAGATAGAAGAAAGAGACAGAGAGAGAGGAAGGGAGGGATTTGGGGAGGCTTAAGGAAGATAAAAAAGATTTGCAATAGCTTCTATAGGGAAAGAAACAGGGATTCAATTATTAGGGAGAAATAAACGGATTCATTGCTTCAAGGAGGACCCAACTGAAGTTGGATAACATAAGTTTATAATATACTCAATTGGCCCAGTTATATGACTTCTTCCAGAGCAGCCCAAAAGCAGAGGGATCAGATCGGAGGAGGAATTTTGGGCTGAGGCTTGACAAGGGATGAGCAGTGTTAAGACAAATCAGGGATTTGAGGCTGAATTGGTAAGGAGAAAAGTATAGTCAGAGGAGAGGTTTAAGAGTAAGCAGAGGGAGAAGTGGAATGATAGGACGTTACAATATAGTAGAGAAATGTCAGAATTTTGGATGAAAGAAATGGAACACTTGTGGTTAATGGTGAGGTCTAGGAAATATTTATGTGTGGCTGGGTTTGAATAAAAGAGAAGGCCTAAAAATTAAGGTTAGGGAGCTTGAAGCAACATCATTGTAACGTGGAGGTCTCCTAGCAGGAACTGGATTAGGAGAGGGAGACTGTGAGCTAGATATTGAACCTCTTGGGAAAAGGAGAAGAGGATAGTACAGAACAGTCACCGGGATGTGAATTGAATGGAAAACTTTAATTTTTTGGTACTTCACAGGACAGACTGCTGAGTAAGGACAACCTGGAAGTGACCAAGGAGAGTATATTCTGATTCTCCCTCCAGGAATATGAATTGTGTGAAGGGGAAAAGAAGATACCACAGTGTTGGAGAACATGGTCATGTGTACTGACTAATTATCTGAGGAAACCAGACCTCGTTCTAGTAGAAGGAAAACTGAAAGATAAAGGAATGAAGGGAAGTTTGTATACAAAGGGCACAGCCACCTGTGATTACATAATAGAGGGAAGAAGAGAAAGAGATGGTGGGAGCTTGTTAGAGGGTTAACAGTAGGCAGCACACAAATAATGATGGAAGGGGTGTCCTTGCAGGCAGAGGTGTTTTCAATTCCTCTGATCAGCTGTGATGGCCTTGGCTCAAAACAATGAGGTGATTCAGGCCAATTCCAATAGCCTTGTGTTGAAGAGAGCCATTTGCACCCAGAGAGAGTTATGGGGACTGAATGTGGATCACAACATAGTATTTTCATCTTTTTTATTTTTTGCTTTTTTTTCTTATTTTTTTCCTTTTTGATCTGATTTTTCTTATGCTGCATGATAACTGGAAATATCTTTAGAAGAATTGCATGTGTTTAAACAATTATTGGTCTACTTGTTGCCTAGAGGAGGGAGTGGGGAGAAAGAGAGAATTTGGAACTCAAGATTTTGCAAGGGTGAATGTTGGAAACTATCTCTGCAGGTATTTTGAAAACAAAATGAAGTTCCTTTTTTTTTTTTAAAGATAAGGAATGACTGAGGGCAGCTAGTGGCAAAGTGGAAAAAGCGCCAGTCCTGGAGTCAGAGGACCCGAGTTCAGATGTGGCTCCAGACTAGCTATGTGACCCTAGACAAGTCACTTGGCCTGGTCTGCCTCCCCAATAATAATAATAAAGCATGTTTGGCTTGGGTTCACTGCACACCCAGCCCTAGCATATAATACAATGCCCAGCACTTGGATTTTAGTAATGGTTGATGGAATGACTGACAGCCCTCCGCCCAAGGAGTTTGCCTATTTATCACTTCTGAGGCAAATTTCCCAGGGCTGAGTGGGATGAGGGAATGGGGTGCTGTAAGGTGCTCTCCCCCCCCCCCATCTAGCAGCCTCCTTATTTGTGGTGGAGGCTGCCCCATCTCTCTGATGGGGACTTGGATCTTGCACATTTACTTAAGTCTCAAGCCTGAAGGTCCTTGTCTGTCTGGGGCCTGACGCCCAGAGGCAGTTCCAGGCGCAGGTCACCGGGGAGGGCCGGGGCTCTGGGAGGGGCTGGATGGGGAGCCACCTCTGTTGTGGGCTTGAGGCAACCAGGTGAGGGGTGCGACCAGGAAGCCCCATGTTAAGGGCTTACTCTGTAGAGTTGTCTGCTTGGAGCCAGACCCAGGGGAGCGGGTCCCAACTTCTGTCCTCCCTCAAACTCTCCCCAGGATGGCAGAGCCGGGGGTTCTGAGGGAGATGGGAGGGGGAGGAAGGGACAGGAATGGGTGGTTAGTTCCATGATGAAACGTGTGCCGGGGGTGGAGAGCAGAGATGGCTGGGTGGAGCCCTGCTGGTCCTTAAGAACCAGCTGCCAGGAGGGCAGCAGAGAACCAGGCTCTCCCCCGCTGCCACTATGCACGGGGTCCGGGAGGAAGTGGCCCTGCTGGCCACAGTCACCCTCTGTGGAGTACTGCTCCAAGGTAAGGCCCCGGCCCCAAGGTCCAGCTCCGCTTCCCACAAGTCCAGGGAGGACGGGCTGCAGAACTCTGCCAGAGCCAGCTTCCCCCATGCGGGGGGCAGGCCAGGGCCGCCATGGGGAGGGAGCCCCCCCAGAGCCTCCTGCAGGAGAGAAGGCTGCAAATCACTTGGAAGGGCTGGGGATGCTTCTGCAGCCGGGGAGGGGGCTCACAGCTGTCTGAGCCGCAAGAACTTCAGTCTGATTCAGTTCCCCTTTTGGTTTGAGCCTCATTCAGAGCCTCCAAGGTCTGGTGCCATGGGTGGGGAGGAAGGATGGTCCCAACATAGTGCTGGGGCAAGAGCAGCCATCTCCTCCCTGAATGGGGCTGGTCTTTGTTCTTTGTTTTCTTGGGGCTGCTGGGAAGGGGCGCTGGTCCCGAGACCCTGGTCCCAGGGCATTCTCAGGGAGGATGCTCTCTTGTGTGATTCTCCTGAGCCTGACTTGCTGCTCTGTCAGAGGCAGGATTTGAATCCAGGGGGGTCCTCTTGCCTCCTGTCCCTTTGCCATTCGTGATACTGAGGGTGTTCTAAATGCACCCGAAGGAGAGAAATCTTCAGTTCCCCAAGGAGTTTCAGAACGGGGAGAGACCTTAGAGACTTCCTTATAGTGGAAGGAATCGGGAACCCCCCCCCCCACAGCCCCAGGCTGAAATCCATGTTGCCGAAGCATCTCCAAACATGGCAGGTGGCAGGTGTTCCGGCCCAGCAAATATTTGCAAACCAAATGAAGGGCAAAGTGCAGACTTCTGAGCTTACCTGGAGGGGAAGGGGGTGCCCAGTGCTTTTAAACCTAGGTATCATCAGGAAAGGGCTTGTGGATCCTCAGGAAGGCTCTCCATTGTTTGCGGGCAGGGGGTGGCGGGGGTGGCAGCGGAGACCCCAAGATAGCTTGATTAGATGCAGTAAGAGCAGCTCTTATCTGTACCATTGCGCAAGCTTTTCTCCAGAAAGCAGAAGTACCACAGAGCCCACTTTACACTGAGAGATGATGAATGACACCTCCAGGACAGAAAGCCCGCTTCTCTCCCCGCGGCCAGAGAGCTGGTGGCAAGGCTGAGAGCCGCCAGGTCCGGGGGTGGGGGTGGGGGTGGGGTGGAAAACTGACCAGTTCTCTTCCTCTCCCCCTCAGCCTATTTCTCCTGGCAGGTGATCATAGCGAGGAGGAGATACAGGGTCTCACCCCCCGCCACCTCTGGCCCCCCTGAGTTTGAGAGAGTCTTCCGAGCTCAGTAAGACCCCAGGGCCCAGGACACAACCAGGGAAGATGGCCCTAGCCTTCCTCTCCACACTCCTGGTCTTCGGGGTCAGAGGGGAAGGGGGGCACAAAGCCATGCCCCTGGTGCACCCCACCCTGCCCTGACTTGCTTATCTCACCGCTCAGGAAGGGGGAGGAAGCCCCAGGGCTTGAGCCTTCCCCCACCCCGACTTCACAGCCCCAAAGACCACCAAGAGAAAAAGCTCCCTTGGCTCCCAGCCCAGAACTCCTTCCCTTATACCCTGAAAGACTGCGTCCCGTTCACCGCCCCCCCTCCCCCCCAGGAGTGACAGCTGCTTCCCAAGTCCCCTTCACTTCCCTAACAAAGACCTCGGGCGGGGAGAGGGGGTCTCGGGTGGGAGGTGGAAGGAGGGCTCAGTTCTGTCTCTTTCTCTTCCTTCCCCCACCCCCCCACAGGGCCAACTGCACAGAGTACTTCCCCCTCTTCCTGGCCATCCTCTGGGTCTCCGGAGTCTTCTTCCATCAAGGTACGGGGGCTATGAGACACCCTCCCTGGGGCAGCAGAGGTGGCCAGAGCCCGGCCCTCTCCAAGCCAAAGAGCCCCCGGTGAGGGGCAGAGGGTGCCCCGGGCCCGGGCTCCCGGCACCCCCTGCTCTCTGCCAGGGGCCTGAAAAGCTGTCGCCCCTTCTCTGGGCAGGGACGGCAGCTGCCTGCGGCCTCCTCTACTTAGGTGCCCGTTACAGATACTTCCACGGCTACGCTGCCTCGGCTCAGGGGAGGTGAGCAAGGGCTGGGGGCGGGGAGGAAGAGGCAGGGCCTGAGGGCTCCATCCTTGGGCTGACCCCCCCCCTCCTCCCCAGGCTGGGCCCCCTGTACTTCAGCGCCCGTGTGCTCTGGCTGCTGATAGCTCTGGCTGTGCTTGGCCTGGTCTCCCACTTCCTTCCGGTCTCCCTGAAGACCCCCGTCCTGAGGAAGCTGCAGTGGCTGATGACGACGAGATAGGCGGGGGGAGCGGCCCGAAGGGACGCTGAGGAGGGAGGATGCTGGCTTGGGGGGCCCGTCAGGGCTCGGGGACAGAGGCACAGCGTGGGGTCCCAAGGGAGGGGGAAGGGGATGCACACTCCCCCCAAGGTTTGAAACAGAATTAAACTTTTATTACAATTCACGTTTTATATAATTATATATCGACATACGTGAAAAAATCAAATGTATCCAATAATAAAAAACACAGCACATTAGAGTAGTATAATGCATTCCAGTGTACGGCCGCCTAAGCCCGGGGAGGCCCCCGATCCCGCCCCAGGGACCAGGGCTGGGCGGCCCCTCAGGAAAGGCCTGTCCCCTGGAATCCCTGCCCCTCATCACGCCCCACGGGATCGGGGTGATCCCCAGCTCCTTGGCCCCATTGTGAGGAAGGGATGAAGGGCAGGTATCCTCAACTGTCCCAGGGCCCCACCCGTCTGGCCCAGCCAGGCCCGGCCCAGCCCAGGAGATAGCACCAGCTCCCTAGGACTGGAGACCCCTGTGGGGCCCGCCCACATCAGGCTGATGGGCAGAATGATGGACGGCCTCAGGGCCACGGGGCTCGCCCCCTCTCCAGGACCCCTGACCCCACCAGCCCCATGTGTCACCTCAGTTCCACTTTACCACAGGCTTTGGAGAAAGGGAGGCCCCCAAGAGACCTCCCCCATCCTCCCTCTGCCCCCGGGGCTGTCTTTGGTCCTGTCACCTCCAGATCTCGTGCCCTGCTGGGCTCTGAAGCAAGGGCACAGGCTCCCCACAGGATGATGGGGGAGGCACCGGGGCAGGATGGGACATGGCAGCTGAAAGTTCTGCTCCCTCTGCCCTCCAGAGCTTAGTCAGCCTTCTTTAGGAAAATCTGGAAAGAGAGAGCAGGTCGGGGTGTCCCCGCATCAGGGCCACCCTGGGACCCTCCCCTCCCAGACGTGCCCAGCGGGAGAGGAAGGCCTTACCTCGCTCAGGATGACCCACACTGGGGAGTCAGTCTGGATAGACAGCCGGACAGCTTCCAGGGGCCCGAAGGCTGGGTCCACCTCGCCCTCAGCCACGCCCTTGGAGAAGGAACCTGGAGGAGGGCACAGATCCGTCGTGGATGTCCCTAAGGCCCCACCCCACCTGGCTGCCTCCCAAAGGGCCCGGCCAAGGCAGGGAGAACCGGCCCCCCAGCACGGCAGCCAGTCCTTCCCCAAAATCAAATGAGTAAGAGCAGCCAGCCTGTATATATATTGGTGCTAGGTCTGCAGAGCACATTGCAAAGGGCTCATTGACCCTCACCACCCCAGGGGTGGCGGGATGCTGTCATTAACTCCATTTTGTAGATGAGGAAACTGAGGCAGCCAGCAGGGAAGTGGTTGGACCAGGGCCCCTCAGCTAGCGAATATCTGGGGCTGGATTTGAATTCAGCTCTTCCTTATTTCACATCCAGTGCTCCACCTACTGCTGTCTAGGTGAAAGACAGGGGAGAGTTTCCCCCTGCCCATGTTCATTGTCCTGGCTCGGGCCTACTCACCGATCTGGAGATAGCCGTCTGGGGTCCGGGGATACCTGAGCGTGGCCCCTCGGCCCTCCTGCAGGGCCTCCTTGTCTGACTGGGGGTTCTGGGGGCAAGAACAGGGAGCAGCGGGTCACGACGGAGGAGCCAGGGAGACAGGCAGGGGCACAAGGCCCCGGGGCAATCGGTCCGGGCGCCCCCCCAAGCTACAGAGTCCCCTCCCTCCTGGCTGGGAGGCCACAGCACTCACGTCAAAGGGCAGCACCTCCACCGTGGTGTTGAACAGCTTATCCTGTGGGTGCTCAATGTTCCCGCTCCGGAAGAAAAACCTGTTTGACCAAGACTCATGTTATTTGTAAAGTCAGAGGCATCAGAGACAGAAAGAGACAGAGAGACAGAGAGAGAGAGAGAGAGACAGAGACAGAGATACTGACAGTGAGAAAAGAGAGAGACAGAGAGACAGAGACAGAGAGAGAGAGACAGAAATACTGACACAGTGAGAAAAGAGAGAGACAGAGACAGAGAGAGACAGAGACAGACAGAGATACTGACACACAGTGAGAAAAGAGAGACAGAGAGACAGAGGGAAAGGAGGAAGGGAGGGAGGGAGAGACATGGACAAAGAGACAGATGAGGGGAAAGTCTCTATCTCCGGGGCCCGTTTCACTACGACAAAGTCCGGGGTTAGCTCCACAAGGGTCAGAGGCTCAGTAAAGGTGGCTGGAGATGATGATGGGGGATGCCCAGGAGGGGGTGGGGGGCACTGACCGCTCTAGGCGCAGAGGCTGGAAGAATCTGAAGCGGATGAAGTCCCCGGCTATGGGAGTGAAGGCCCAGAAGAAGTCTTCCCGCAGATAGGCCTTCTCCAAGGTGAAATGCTGGTACGTCTTGAGGCTGGTGCTGACCTCAGCGGGGGGGTTCATGTGCTCCTTCCTCAGGGCGTGTTTACCAAAATCCTTGTCCTGGACACAAGCACAAGCATGGGGTGAGGGGGGAACCTGAGGTGCCCCAGACTGGAAAGAAGCCGCTGCACAGAGGGCCTCCCTGGGGAAGGGGTGGGGCGCCCCAGACATCTCGGCCACTCTGGCCAACAGTGTCCCTCAGGCCTCCCTCTGCAACTGCTGACCCCTGCCCTCTCGGATGTTCCAGTACACTTAGCGGATGCAGCCCCCACTTGAGAGGCAGTCCTTAAGGTTCAGCCAGACCTCAAAGGGTCTCTCTATCAGTCAACAAGCACCTAGTCACCATTCATTCTGTTAGGCACCGCACTAGGTTCTGGGAGACAGAGAGAAAAACAAGGCGTCTCTCTTGACCCCCATCATGTGTTCAGGTAAGAAAACAACAGGACAGTCACAAAACGTGAAGTTGCGTGATGGGGGAGCACTCACCACTTGGGGGAACCAGAAAAGCCTGAGAGAACGCCTGCCCGCTCCCAGACTCCTTTACAGAAGTGCGGAATATTGAATATTACTAATTTTCTGATGCTGTGATTGGTTTTGCTGGATCTCCTCTTTCTCTGTGCTTCTCTTCCTCTTCCTTCCCCGCTGTGTATTTGTGTGTGTGTGTGTGTGTGTAGTTTCTCTGATTCTCTTTCTCCCTCTTTCCCTACCCTGTTTGTGTGTCTCTGTATCCCTTTCTCTCTCTTTGTCTCTGTCTCTCCCCGTCTCTCCCCCTCCCCACACTCACTCTCAGAGGGTTAAGTGACTTGCCCAGGGTCACACAGCCAGGAAGTGTTAAGTGTCTGAAGCCAGATTTGAATTCAGCTCCTGGTGCTCTAACCACTGGGCCACTTAGCTGCTTCAAGATTATATTTATTTATTTATTTTGATTTAAATTCTTTGTTAGTAGAGATGACTTTCTTAGGAGGACAGAGAAGGAAAAACAGGGGGAGATGCAGATGGTATAAAAATAAGAGACACCAATAATTTCTGTTTAAATGAAGGGTTCTTGAAGGGGGTGCTCTGAGCTGAGCCTGGAATAGAACTCAAGGCTAGCGTTCCAAGAAGGAAGGAGAGAAGGGCATCCCAAGTGTGGAGAGCAGAGATGGGATCTTCTGTGAGGAGAACACCAGGTGGGCCCGCTCTGAGGAAGAGTTTGGTATCTTCATTCTGGGCAGAGGCTCAACCTCGACTGTGAAACCAGAGAAAAACGACTCCGGCAGCAATGAGGGGCACCCCCGGGCTTTCTGGGGCATGGCGCGGTCGGACTGGTCACCAGCAATATCCGCGTAGCGACCGCGTGGAGGGCGGCTAGGCGAGGGAGGCCAGGCCTCGTCGTTCTGGCCAGGGCTGGCGTCGGGAGCGTGGGCACTGACCACACCCCAGCCCTCCTGGCCAGGGACCCGGGGGGCCTGCTCCCTCAGGCTGGGCCCATAATGGCGGCCTGACAGAGACCTCCCCATCCACTCGGCCCCGCCCGTGTCCCCCACCCAGTACAGCGCAGCTGCTGCTCCTGCGCCAGGGAAATGTCGGGACTTGCAGTTCACACCACAGATGAACAGAAACCAGAGAGGACGACAGCACCCGGCCCAGGCTGCTGCTGAGATCAGGAGATCAACATCCACAGAAGAGGAACTCAAGGATTCATGCAAAAGAATCCAAATGAGCTTTTATTCACCCAAATGTTTCCCCAGTGAGAGCCCTGGCCAGCCGCCATTGCTTTATATGCTCTCCAAAGATACAGAATTCATCTTTGATCTATAAGCAGTTAGATGGGGCAGTGGATAGGCTGCTGGACATAGAGTCAGAGTCACATGAATTCAAGCCCTTCCTCAGAGTCATTTAGCTTGTTTGCCTCAGTTTCTTCATCTGTAAAATGAGGATAATAATGACCTCTACCTCCCGAGGTTGTTAGAAGGATAAATTGAGGTACTGGTAATGTGCAAACCTGAAAGTGCTATCTGAGTGTTAATGGTTGATGTCATGTCATGGGATCATAGTTAAGAGGTAGAAGGAATACTGGAAGTTACCTCGTCCAATCCCAACTGATGGGGAAACAAAGGTACAGAGAGATGAATGGCCGACCGCCTCCTATCTCCTCCCTTTCATGGCTGAACTCTGCAATCCGGCCAGGCGGGCCGACTGGAACTCCCCTGATCAGGACTCTATCCTCCATCTCCCTTTCTGACTGTGGAAGAGTGGCTCTTCCCATTGAAGCCTGGAGGTCCGAGAGACCTTGGAGAGGGTCTAATCTGTGACTATCCCAATCCAGCACAGCCTGGAACCCAAATGACCATCTGCTGTAAATGCAGAGTCTTGGTAAGGGAAGGTGAACAAAGACCCTCAGGCCTCTGTTCCCATGAGCCAAGCACTGCCAAGTCCTCCACCTCTCCTGGAGAATTGAGCCACTACCCCTAACGCCTGGCACTGCCAACTGAAGGGCTAGGTTCTGAGTGACCAAATGTATCAGAAGCAGAACCCACCACAAAGGACAGAAAACCTCGCCAGGGACCAAACTTGGGGCTCTTTTCTTGGTTTTATTTGACTTTCATTACCAGCAGACTCCAGTCCCCGGGACTGAAAAGTCAGAATTCTTGGCCAAGTGCCCACTCTCTTACTTGCTATGCTTCCTCCAACTTCAGCAGCCTTTGCGTGGCACCCCAAGACCTCGCCAGGCCCCGGTGTTATCCACTCTGTCCTTCATACCCTTATCCCGGCCTCAGTTCTACGGCGACGCCATCATATGATTTACAAAAGCTACTAACAATTGCTGAGGATGTCTGACAGTCTCAGATACAAACCATGAGTGTCTGGGATGAGAGAAGTGAATAGTTCTGCTGTTCTCAACTGTGGTTAGAGCTCTCTATTCTAATATAGAATTCTAAGGGTCACATCTTAAGGCTCAAATCCAGAGAACAATGACTAGAATACTGAATAAATTAGAGACTGTGCTATCCAAGGCTCATTTGAAGAAAATAAGGATTTTTAGTCTGGAGAAGAAAAGATTTTAGCAAGAAGGGGAGATGGCTATTTTCAAGTATCTGAAGGGTTGTTCATAGATTTGTTCAGTCCGGTTACAAAAGGCACAAAAAGTATTGCTGGGCAGAAGCTGCAAAGACAATTATTAGTTCAATATTGAATAAAAAAGGCTAGTCTTCTCCCAAAGTGGAATGCAATCCTATAATGGGTGATGAGTTTCCCACAAACAGGAATTTTCCAAGGAAGCTGGACAGCTGCTTGGCAGGAAATTGTAAAGAATTCTTTGCTTAGAAATAAGTTGAATTAGAATTTAGAGGTATCAAACTCACAGCCTCAAAGTGTGCCCTCACCAAATTAAAACACAATTGGGAAATGTTGAACAAAATACATAAAAATGTTAATTTGTGGTTTTTTAAGTCAACATGTGTCCAGCAGGGATCCATTTCTATTGAATTTGACACCGTTGGGACTGAATGACCTTCAAGGATGATGTACAAACATTCATGACCAATTGTGAAACCCATGTGAGTGACTGAACCAGGAAATGAGAGGAGGAGTGGTCACCCAGACTGCAACACCTCGCCCCCTTGCCCCAAGACCACTAGCCAACTTCCTGCAGCTAGTTAGAAAGTCTAGGGTTTGGGGCAGTCGGTGTTTTTTCCTCACTGCAGAGCCAATGTAATGCCAGAAGAAGGCTAGCTCCCTATTATTTACCTTCTTGCGAAATGAAAGATCGGGGAAGGAGTGGGTGGGATTGATGAATCCAGCCGCAGGGGCTGGGTGGCCATTCTTTGGGCAGTCTCGCAGGGTAGATAGGCAAAGTCTCAGTCCCTTTTTGTGCTTTAAAAAAAAATGATCGATACAAGTTGTTGACACAACACACACTTCCCAACAAACACATGGCCCAGAAGTCAGTTTATCAATTATTAACATAAAGGAGTGAGGTGTCCTGTAACTGAATGTGTTCCTGACACCGACTGCTGAGTCTGACCCGGAGTTTGCTGCCTCTGCCCATCAGTTTTACTTATTATTTCCGCATCCCTGAGCACGCTCTTAGTTCCTTCTTTGTGTATGTCCATGACTTCATGGATGTCTTCCTCGGTTTCTCTGAGTTCTTTATGTTGCTGCTTCTTTGTGGCATCACCATGCCCCATCATCCCCCACTAGCCATCCACGTTCTCTAACCACTCTGCAGCCAAGGTCAGTTTGTGCACACGGCTCTTTTCTGCCATCAACAATTTCCCTGGGGGATGTCCAGGGCTGGGAGTGAGCTCTCCGGGTCAGAGGGCGTGATCTCTCCAGCAGAACAGGAAAGCCCATTCACGGCCCATGGCAGAGAGGAGCCTCCCTGGCCTCTCCCACAGGGGTCTTGGCTAACCTGGCGGGCGGGAGTGTGTGAGCTCCGGCTCTTTCCTTCTCTGGAATCCCACCCCTTATTGGCTGAGCCGGCGCTCGGTGTCCATAGTCCCTTCCCCCACCACCACCGGGGGTGAGCCAGGCCTTAGAGCTGCCGTGCTCCCACCAGGGTTAACTGGAGACACTCGGGAGACTGCGGACAACCAGAAGGCAGGCCCGGCCCTGTGTGGGACGGGACGCGTGGGGGCAGCCCCAGGACAAGTCCTGCCATTCTCTCTTAAGTCCCAGCAAAGGACTCAGGGACCACTCATCTTATTGACAAGAAAACAAACCCGGAGTAGGGGGCAGCTGCCTAAGGCCACACAGCTACCAGGGTTAGAGACTGGGTCTCTCCAACACTCCCACTCCCTTCCCCTTGGAGCCTGCACTCAAAGTGGGCGGGAGACCATGTCAGAGAAGGTGGATGCTGGTTGAACGAATGAGCTTTCAGCACTGTGACCCCAGGGGAACCCCAAAGCCTCCTGGGAAATGTCCCTCTCTGACATATGGATCCGTGTCTGCCACCAACGTTAAACCCCCTCCTCACCACTGCCCAGGGGCTGCAACACCCCTTCTCACCCTGGCCGGGCCCCTCTTTCAGACATACAGGTCTGGCCACAACACGCCTATGACCCAAAAATCCTCGCCCCTATTGTACCCCACGTCCTGCTGAAACGGGGCTCCTTTCCGTCCCGCCACCCACTGGGCTTCCTGCCTCTGGGGCCGAACGGACGGAACGAAGGGGAAGGAGGCAAGAGTTACCACGGAGGAAAGGCAAAGGTGTACCTTGAGTTTCTGGATCTTCCCAGCCAGAGAGGAATGGGTGCCCACGTGCTGGAAAAGCGAGGGCTTGAAGCGGATGCGAAGATTGGCCTTCTGTCGATCGCAGTGCTTCTGGACAGAGAGAGAGGGAAAGTCAACCCCAGCCAGGAGGGGGGAGAGATGGAGGGGAGGGCTGGATGAACCAGAGCAGGCGGGCAGGAAGGGGGGGCTGGTGCCACGGAGATGGGGGGCTGGTGTCGTGGAGGTGAAAGGGGAATGGTGCTGTGGAGGTGGCGATGACAGCTGCCACAGCAGGAGCAATAACAGCTACAGTACTGGTAGCAATAACCAACAATTCTACAGCGATTTAAAGCTCATAAAACACCTTACACGTTATCATGTTTAACCCCCACAACAGCTCTCTGAAGTAGATGTGACAGGTACTGTATTTTTAGGGTGAGAAAACAAAGTCTCTGGTAGGCTCACACAGCTTGTCACCATCAAAAGCAGGGCTGGAGACCCCTTGATCTTTCTTGGGAGGAGCGGGGAGCCCCCGTCCCCATGAGGCCATACTGCCTCGTGAAAAATGTGGGGCTGGGCTGGATACGCAGTTAAACAGAGCAAGGGGGTGGGCGATGGGGACAACAAGCTGTGGGGGCCGAGCGGCTGGACAACAGAGGGAACGGGTGAGCAGACGGACGGACAGCACAGACCTGGAAGGCGGGAAAGAAGAGTGGCCGGGGAGGAGACAGACACAGGACAGGCGGACACGAGCAGGGGACAAACAGAAGGGACAGGTCAGGAGGAAGGCAAGTCACACAGACAGAGCGGGCAAACAGATCGATGGAGGGGGTGGCAGAAGCCGAAGGTTACAGCAGCCGAGCAGAACTAGGTAACCTCCCAGGCGGCTCTGTACACACCGTCCCCACAGTGGGGGTGAGCTCAGCATTTCCCAGGCCTTCCTTTGGGGAAACCTGACCCGCCCCCGCTTCTGGGATGGCAGAGGCTGGGACAGCCCCAACTCATGCTGCTTCACCTCCCAACATGGTCCAGGCCCTGGGGTACGCGTGCCTACCAAGCTCCCTAGCCCGTGATCAGGGAGGAATTCTGGAGAAGGTGGATGGCTCAGGGTCTTTGTTAGCGTGCCTTGGCCCAGGGTGCACGTGGCAACTCTGTATGGCAGAGGTTAATCATCCCAGACCTTACGTTCCCTGTTATAGGCAGGATGGTCTGAGCTACATGAACTCATCTGTGAAATGGGCAGGACAGTAGCACCTATTTCCCAGGGATCGTGAGAGTCAAATGGGACAATGTTTGCCAACTTTAAAGAGGGCTATAAATCCCAGCTATTATGAAATCATGCCCACAGATAAGAGGGCAGAGGCGGGTGCTTCCTGGCAAAAAAGAGTGGATCCCTCGCCCTCTTACTCACCGCATCCTTCTCTGGGTTGCAGACCTTCACCCACAGGATGTGGTCCAGAAGCCAGTCAATTGGCTTGTCCCGGTAGAACATAAGGATGAACTCCACAATCAGGCTCAGATCCAGGGATTTGAACATCTTCCCTAAAGAGACCACCAACAGTGCCTGAGCTGGGGTGAGGGACAGAAAGGAGGCCAAGGAACAACAGGGGGAGTTGCAGAAAGGCAAAAGTCAAGTTTTATGTAAGGAAAAACTTTCTAAAATTGTAGTGACAGGTGCCCCCCCCCCCCAGCTCCTCAGGCTGACCGCCGTGGGAGCGGCCTCTGGAACCCCCTCCAATTCTGCAGCACTGCCATCAGGAGGGCCTGGGGTGGAGCTGGGCCAAGCAAGGCAGCCATCTCCTCCTGACCCTCCCTGGGGTTCTGTGGAAGGAGGGGCAGCATCCTGCTGAATGAACCTGTGGAGGGGCTGGCGTTGGGGGCAGCAAGGAATCCTAGCACTCACTGTTTGCCCGGCACTGCGTTAAGTGCATACAGATATTATCTCAGGGGATCCTCACAACAACGGTTGCTCTCCCATTACCCCTTACATCGTGTTGTTGTTCAGGCATTCAGTCGTGTCCTACGCTCTGTGACCCCTGGGACCGTAACGCGCCAGGGCTCCCCATGGGGAGCCACTTTCCCTCTCTAGTGGACACCGCATGTTATATTCCTGGGCCTAAGGCCGGGCCTCCTGACTGGGCCCAGCGCTCTGCCCACCAGGCCACCAGCCGCCTCTGCACTACCGCTGACGCACGAGGTCTCCCCTGGCAGAAAGCAAGCTCTCTGAGCCCAGACTGCTCCTTTCTTGTCCTTGTATCCCCAGCGGGCAGTACAATGTCCAGTGCGTAGCGGGCAATTAACTCATTATTATCGTTAGAGTTCAGTTGCATGTGGCTTTTTGTGACCCTTTTTAGGACTTTCTTAGCTAAGATAGTGTGAATTTCCTTCTCTAGCTCATGTGACAGATGAGGAAACTGAGGCAAACAGGGTTAAGTGACATGCCCAGAGTTACACAGCTAATTGGGGGCTAAGGCTCTCCTGACTCCCAGCCTGGTGCTCTATCCACTGAGCTACCTGGCTGCTCCAGTTAGTTAATGCACAATGACTGACTGACTGATGGTGGGAGGAACCGTAAGGCCTGTGGGTCACTGCTGTCCCTCTGTGTTTTGTCATTGTACTAGGCCACGAGCTCCTGGTCATGAGCTTACTGACCCTGTTTGGCCCGGAACAGCAGTATGGCACACAAGCATGAGCTGAATTTGTAGGGTCTTCAAGGACAGGATTCATGTGTCACCCCCTGGGGCTGTCTGTGAAGAGATGGGGTCTGACTGGCAGATGCAGGGACCTCAGGAGCAAAGCAGGTACAAACCACGAGCAAAGGTTCACAGAGCTAGTCTAGAAGGCCTCGGACACCCCCAGACCAATTTTCTTCATTTAACAGAAAGGAAACTGAGGTCCAAAGATATCGCACAGGTGCCAATGACAGCTGGGATCTGAATTCAGGACTTAGCCTTCTTTTCACTGAACTATGAAATCAGGAGGAAGAAGAGGAAAGATAGAAAAAGGAAAAAGAGAAGAGAGGGAGGAAGAGAAGGAAGAGACCTGGAGGAAAAGAAGAGGAGGAGGCCGCTGAGTACTAATCAACAGCCTTGGCCCAGGCAAATGGGAAAAGCTGGGGAGGAGGACAGGGGGAGGGGGGGAGCTGGGCAGAACAGGGCAGGGGGACATGCACCTATTACCAATGAAACCAAGCTGGGAGAACTCCAGGATCATCCACTCCTCCGAGGGTTGCTGTAGAGCAAAATTCTTCATGGTGCTCAGATAGTTGGGTTTGGCCACAATGTCATCCTCCAGCTGCCAGAGGGGAGGGGAGGGGGGGCTTAGAAGCTGACCTCCTCCATTCCCTTTCACCATGAGACAGAATGGTGTGGGGGGATGAGTGGGGTGGGATGCTTATTCTCTGACCCCTAGCTCAGCCCCTGGCCTGCCTAGGGGCCATTTTGGGAGTCCCCATCCTGCCTCCCCAGCAGCAGGCTCGATACAAGGTCACATTCCAACATTGACATCCCCAGAACTGAACCCCTCTCCAGAGTCTCCCCAGAAATCCCCTCCCCACCACACTTAACCCCAAGTGGATATGAACAAGAAGTGTAAGTCCCCCCCTTTCCCTGCCCTCCACCCAGCTTCCCAGGGCGCTGACCTGGACATAGTACATGCCCTTGGCCTGTGCGTACATCATCAAGAAACAGTAGTCCAGGTTCTGCTTGGTTCTCCACCTGGGGGAGAGGGACGTGGCCAGAAGGTCAGGGGCCTGGACCCTCACTCCCAGCAGGGGCCAAACCTATTCTGGGTAGTCCCATGATGGAGGAACTGTGTCCTGGGTTGGTAGGAGGGAGAGGGTGTCTGATCTGGGCTCAGGGTCAGCTCAGCTCCCTGCTGGGATCCCCAGGATGTACTTCCTCCCCATGCTACGGATGGGACAAGCACATGCAGGGGAATGGTGGTTTGCAGGGGTTACCTGACTCTTTCCTTGGGGTCCCCAAAGGACTCTCGGAGTCGAGAGAAGTCAGGATAAAAGTGTGGAGAAGGAGAGATGACTTCTAGGAGGCCAGAATGGATTTCAGTGGGGAACCTGGAAAGGAAATGGGAGAGGGAGTGGATCACAGATCAGGAACAGAAAGGAGCCTCAGAAGCCCCCTATCCCAACCCCTTCATTCTACACATAAGGTCAGGTGACTTCCTCAATCACACAGGTTGTAAGTGATAACAGCAGCAGGTCCTCTGACTTCCTACTGTGCGCCACTGAGGTGGGGGATCCGGTGGTCAGGGAGCACCTCTGCTCTGCGCTCCCTCCCCACTTCCCACCTGGCCCCAGGAGGGGGCTCCTGGAGGGAAGAAGAGGGGATGGAGCCTCCTGGAAAGAGCTCTGGTTCAATGTAAGCAGAGAGATGGGAAGCCTGGCCGACACCTCATTACCTCCTCTGCCCCCCAGGGAGCGAGAGTCCTGGGGTTTCCAGCCCCAAGGAGGAGGTGGTGGGCAGGTGCCCCCGATGATGTCAGCTAAGACATAACACCCCTAATTTTGTAAAAGGGAACTCCCTGTCCTGTTCAGAGGTAACCAGAAACAATGGCTGACAAGGCACAAGAAGGATGGGAGGACGCCAGGGAGGTCATGAGGAGCTGAATGGAACCCCTTACCTACATGAAATCAGAACTCCAGGTTCGGTGAGCAGGGTGAAGCCAGATAAGTGGGCTCCACCGCGCCAGGCCTTGAGGCTTTGGCGAAGCCCTGATCCTAAGGGAGAGCCCTGCAGAGCGACTGGGCTCTGCTCCCACTTCTGCCACATTTCTCACAGAAAGGGAATCAAATAGGAGCCAAACCTGTTACCTGTGAACACCTTAAACCTGGGGCCCGGCCAGAGTCGGGCAAGAAAGCTGATGTGAAAAGCATTTTGGAAAGGAAAGAAGGCTGCAGTGTGATCAATGAAATATAAAGGATGGCTGGGGGAAGGGTGAGAGAGAGAGAACACAGTTATGTGAACCGTATGCAGTCAGATTTTTTTAAATGTTAGTTTTGGTGATATTTTTTCTTGCTCATTTTCTTTTAAAAAATTATTTGTAATATAGGATAGATTTCTAGGAAGGGAAGAAATACAGGGAGAAATCTGGGCAATGTAAAAACAGAGGATATCCATAAAAATCTATTTTTTAAAAAAAGAAATGGAAGGAGAGAAGGTGATGGGAAGCAAAGTCAAGAAAACACTGGTCCTCTCTCCTACAGTGAACCCTGGTTCCCTGAGGCCCAGCCTAAGGTACATTACAGCAGGAACAGCTCTATTTTGGGAGGTCAACAAATCAACATCAACATCATTTTTGTGGCTGGGTCCTCCCTGACCCAAATGATTCTTTCTCAAGGTATTTTTGAAATTTTCCCTTTTTCAGTGGGGCAGACTTCTCTTCTTACAAATTCTTGTCACCTACTTTTTCTTTGTCTTGCTTCCTAATGCCTATTCCTGTAACCTCAGGACAACTTGTGGGTGCTTGATCTCACCTCAAATTCTGCCCCCAAGCTTAGTTCTAGGCCAGTTCTAAATGTAGTCCTAGAGCTGCAGCTGAAGGGGGCTGAATACTCAGAGATCTAGGAAGAAGATGGAAAATGTGAGGGTCCCAGCCAGAGATGTGCCCTGTGCCCCTCATCCCCATGAGTATCAAGGGGCAGTCACTACTTACAAGGCCTTGATGTTCTCCGTCACCCCCATCGTGTACTGGGTATCTGTCTGTGAACAAAGACCAAACAGCCTGAGTCCTGTACCTTTTCCCCCAGACTGTAGGACTCCCCCCACCTCCCAAGTGTCTGAAAGACCAAGCCACACAGAATCACAGGCTGACTCAATTCGGATAGACCTCCTTTCTTCAACACCCTTTCTCCCAAGCTGGCTACCCCACTGCCCCTCCTGCCAACACAGAAATATAGTTCAAAGAATTTAAACTAAAGTCTTAAATTTTGTTTGGGAAAGAACCAAGAAGCCAGAAATAGTCAATACTACTGTGTCACAGAATCAAAGATTTAGAGCTGAAAGGGATGTAAGAGGTATAAACCCCTAATTTTCATATAAACTAAGGCCCAATTTAAGTGATTTACCCAAAGTCATAGAAGTTGCATGTAACCTGGCTGGGATTTGAAATTGGATTTTCTCCAAATCTAGTGTTTTTCCTACTGTACCATGTCATCAGTCCACCTGAGGGGTGGCTAGAGAACCCTTCTAGAATCATGAGCAAGAGCTCTTTTTGTGGTGCAAATAACTGAAAATTGAGAGGATGCCCATTAACTGGGGAATGGCTAAACAAATTGTGGCATATAATTGTGATGGAATATTGTTGTTCTACAGGAAACGGTGAGCAAGATGCTCTCAGAAAAACCATGGAAAGACTTAACATGAATTGTTGCTGAATGAAGTGAGCAAAACCAGCAGAACTTTGTACACAGTGACAGCAACACTGTATAATGATCAACTATGACAGACTTAGCTATTCTTAGCAATACAGAAATCCAAGATAATTCCAAGGGACTCATTTTGGGAAATGACATCCACATCCAGAGATAAAGTATGGAATCTAAATGCAGATTGAAGCATACTACAACTGTCATTTTTTTTTCTTTCTCATGGTTTTTCCCTTTTGTTCTGATTCTTCTTTCACAAGGTTACTAATATGGAAATAATTTATCATGACTGTACATATATAACCTGTATCAGATGTTGTCTTGGGAGGGGGAGGGAAGAAAGAGGAGATAAATTTGGAACTCAAAATCTTACAAAAATGAACATTGAAAACTATCTTGACATGTAATTGGGAAAAATAAAATACTATTAAGGCAAAAATTTTTCCCATACAAAACAAAAATAAAGTCACGAGCAAGAGGAAGGAAGGATAAAGAAGGGAGAAGTTCAATGCTTGCAAGCTTAGGGATTGATGTCAAAGAGGAAACATTGCTCAGCTGAAGATTTGCTCTAGTCCCCTCAGTCAACAGGAAGGCTCTTCAAACATGAAAGAGTGAGAAAAAGGCTATAAAGAAGGAATTGGGGCCTGCAGGAACTGAGAATGAGGGTCTTGAAAGGGGATGTTTCATTTTCACCTTTGTATCCTCATTCCTGATATATACCTTATAAATATCTCACACTTACTAATTATGAGAGACTAAGCAAGTCACTCATTGGTTTGCCTCTGTTTCTTCAAATGTAAAATGAGAATAACAACACCTACCTCAAAATATTGTTGGGAGAGATGAATGAGGGAAATAAAGGAATAACTATAAAAAAGCACAATGGCTGACACATAATGAGTGCTGTATAAATGCTTATTCCTTTCTTTTCCCTCCCTGCTCTCTCCCCAGGGCCTGATAGCACTGCGTGCCCCTCACCTCGGCAATCAGCACCACAATGACTGTGTCCTCCTTCTCCTGGGCGCTGAGCTCCGAGATGAGCGAGTGCAGCGTGTCCGTCAGGTACGAGTGCACCTCCCGCCGAACACTCGGGATGCCCATCACAATGGACACTGCAGTGGCCCAGGAACCGGGGCTTAGGGCTCCCCTGGCCCCTGGTCCCCAGATGCTTTCCCTTCCCACCCTGGCCCCAGTCCCTGGACCAGCACCCCTAGAATCCTGCTCTCCTTCTCCACCCAGTCTCCCTCAGATCGCCCACCACCCACTACCTCCGGTGCGGCCCTGGCCCACGTGCAGGGCTGGCTGGAGGCTGCTCTCCTTGGACAGCAGGTGAGGCAGGTGGTGGAAGACAGTGGGCAGGTGCATCACATGCTTGTGGGTGACGTTCCACAGCTTCAGCCTGGTGTCCTCTGGGATGAAGGGCGGGAAGGAAGGTGGCTCAGACACAGCTCCCCCGCCCGCCTGGGCCCCCAGCCCCTGCCCAGGAGCCCCCCACCCACTCACCAGACAGGTGGCCCCAGGTCCGGTTGCCGTCCACGTCCCGCAGGGCCTGCTTCTCTGACACGGCCCTCTTGATCTCATCCAACACCAGGTTCAGCTCCTTGGAGCGCTTGAGGCTCTCCTGCTCTGCAGCGTGTAGGCGGTCACGGAGGGCCAAGAACTCCCGCTGATACACCTCTGCCGAGTCACCTGCAGGGCACAGAGGACCCCACGGGTGTCAAGAAGTGGCAGGCAGACCCACTGGGCTTCCTGGCCAGCTTATGGGCCAGCATCGCCATGTTCACTCCCTCCCAACTGGAAAACTGGACACCCCTCCCCGGTTAGACCTGGACTCAGGCCCAGCTTTGGCCTTTTTTTGCCCCGATCCAGGGTTCTACAATATTTCTTCAGCCATCTCTACACATCCCAGCCAGACTGCTGTCCCTCTAGTAACCCTGCACTTGCAACCCCTTTCAGCTTCCCCACTTAGAATATAAGCTGTTTGAGGGCAGGGACCTTATTTGTTTGTGTTTGTATCGCCAGAGCCTGACACAGTACCTGGCACGTAGCAAACACTTGATAAATGCTTATTATTCAAAACACTTAGATGTGAAAGTCTGGCTTCCCTTCCCCTCTCCCCTTTAAATTCCAAGGTTCAAGTTCCTCAAGGGCAGAAGTTGGATCATGTTGTTTTTCATCCCTAGCACATAGTTAGGTGCCTAATAAATGTTTGTTGATTGATTGATTCCCTCCCCCAACTGTACTTTACAGTAACTTGTCTTTGTATTCATGACTCATACTCTCAAAAAAAAAAAGCTCCAACAGATTTTCCTCTCTTCTCCACAAAGTGCCTCACATCTGTCCCTTGCATTACTGCTACCCCTTTCTACTCCACACTTTCACTGGCCCCTCCCCTGGTCTATTATAATAGCCTTCTAACTGGCACCTCAACCTTCAAACACTCCCCCAGCTTCCTACAGCTCATCTCTGGTCCCTTCACCAGCCACTCTGAAGGCCCAAGGGCTTCTTCTCTGCCTACATCCCTTTTTCTGGCTTAGAAGGCCTCCCAGAGTCTGGCCCAACATACCTGCCCCACCTTACCTCAGTCTGCCCACTTACACAGGGACATTTATAAAGCAAGTTATCTACATGACCTCATTAGAAGTACTTTTATTATCTGAATCCAGATACTATCATCTAGATTTTATAGTCTATGCTTCAGGAGAACTGGGCTCCTCTGCATATCCCCTGTCTCTTCCTATACTGTGCCAGGAGTATGGGAGAGCCCCTGCCTCTCATTTATCCAAGTCGTTCCATCCCATCCTTCAAGGCTACCCCAAGTCACCAGGGTTCAGGAAGGCCCACTTCATGAATCCCAGCCACTCCAGACCCCACTGATCTCTGCTTTCCCTCAACTTTTTCTGCATTTGACAATCATAGCAACCATGGTAATCCCGTTTGTATGGAGCATTTGACAAAGCTCATCTCATTTTATCCTCAAACTACCTGAGAGACAGGTGCTGTCATTATTCCCATCTTCCAGGTGAGTCACACACTGTGGCACTTGTCTTGTACTTTCCCTCTGTGACTTATCATCCAACCTAAATGATGAGTTTCTGAAGGGTAGGAATCAGGCAAGCCTTACTCAACAATTAGTCTTAACCTCCCACATCAATTCAGGCACAGGTAAATAACTGGGTTCATTTCACTTCAATACAACAAGTATTTGTTAAGCAACAATCAAGTATTTTCAAGACCCACCTCTGACATATATTACCCACGTGACTCTAGAACAAACAAGTCAGTCTCTTTGGGTCCCAGTTTCTTCATGTATAAAACGAACTGGTTGGACTAGAAAGCTTCTGAGGGCCCTTCCAGCTCCAGACATATCTTTTTTTTTTCATGATTTAAAAAAAATGTTTATTAAAGCTTTTGATTTTCAAAACATGGTTAAATAATTTTCAACATCCACCCTTGAAAAATCTTATGTTCCAAATTTTTCCCTCCCTTCCCTCCACCTCCTCTCCTAGATGGTAATTCAATATATGCTAAACATGTGCAATTCTATACATATTTCCACAATTATTGTGCTGCACAAGAAATATCAGAACAAAAAGGAAAAAAATGATAAAGAAAACAAAATGCAAGTAAACAATAACAGTAAAGTGAAAATACAATGTTGTGATCCACATTCAGCTCCCACAGTCCTCTCTATGGTTGCAGATAGCTGTCTATCACTGGAACTGTCCTCAATCATCTCATTGTTGAAAAGAGTCACATCCATCAGAGTTGATAATCTTGTTGCTGTGTACAATGACTCCTGGTTCTGCTCATTTCACCTAGTCTCAGTTCGTGTAAGTCTCTCCAGACCTCTCTAAAATCATCCTGCTGGTCATTTTTTACAGAACAATAATATTCCATAACATTCATACACCGTAACTTATTCAGCCATTCTCCAATTGAGGGGCATCTACTCAATTTCCAGTTCCTGGCCACTACAAACAGGGCTGCCACAAACATTTTTGTACATCTGGGTCCCTTTCCCTCCTTTAGGATCTCTTTGGGATATAAGCCCAACAGAAACACCTGATGGGTCAAAGGATATGCACAGTTTGATAATCCTTGGAGCACTGATCTCCAGAATGGTCGGATCGGTTCACAACTCCACCAACAATGTATTAGTATCAGTACCAGTTTTCCCACATCCCCTCCAACATCCATCCAGACTTGCATCTTTGCTTTGGTAATTACAAATGTTTATTGATCCACTATCCAAGTACCTACTAACCTGTTCTAGGTGCTAAGAGTACAAGGACAAGAATAAATCTCTTAAGTACTTGATAGTCTATCCATAACATACAGCTTCACCCAAATAAGTATAGGATAGGGCAAGTTAAAAGGGAAGACAGAGAATTAATAATAGGGAGCTTCAGGGAAGGCTTTGGGGAAGGGCCCGGATGCTTAAGGAAAGCAAGAACTCTGAACAAAGGAATTAAGGACAGAGCTCATTTTGGACTAGAACAAAATCAGGGAGGGTATGCTTACAAAGAAAGCTAGCTGTAGTTAAGCTGGGCTGGGAGAGAGAATGTGAAGGAGTGTGAGGGGAAGATGGAGGCACACAGGGCTGAAGGATTTAAGGGCCAGGCCGAGGAGATCTGGTTTCCTGCTGGAGCTGGTCTGTGAGTAGGGGAATGAAAGGCGGAACCTTGGTTTAAGAGGATTATTTGCTCTCCTGAGTGGAGGATGGAGAGTATTGAGCTAAGGCAAGGAGAACAGCTGGGAAGTTGTTGCAACAGTCCAGGAGAAAGCTGATGAGGGCTCAAACTGGAACCATGGCCACAAAGATGGCTACAGATGAAAGACACATGGAGTTAGAACTAAAAATAACTTGGCAACCAACTGGCTACGGGAAAGTGAAGGTCAAGGATAACTCTGAGGTTACAAAGTGAGATAACTAGTTCCCTCAACAGAAATGCTGAAGGTTGGAAGAGGGGTCCTTCATCTGAATCCTGCTCTGGACATGTTCACAGATTCTCACTAAGTATCTATTGGTTGATTTTCCGAAGATGTGACAAGCCCATGGCAGTCACTGACAATTTAATTCAGACAATAAACATTCATTAGCTTATTATATAGACCACCCAATTGGAAGCTGGAAAGGGGCCTTAGAACACAGACTATTAAGAATTGAAAGAGACATTAGGATGCAGAATGATAGAGCTGGAAAGGCCTTTACAACATGGAATGCAAGAGCTAGAAGCCACCTTAGAATATACAATGTCAGGGCTGGAAGGGGCTTCAAACACAGATCATTAGAGCTAAATGGAGGCTTGGATGTCATTTAGTCCAACTCCATAATTTTATAAATAGGAAGCCAAGCTCAGAGAGAATTGATTGCCCAAAGATCCCACATTAAGTTTATGCAGACCCAGGTCCGCTACTCCATATTCATTCATTTTTCCATTGTACCACATACTCTGATTTATTTTGGACTTTAAAACATCATTTGTTTTTAACACTCATTTAAAAAAATTTTTTTGAATTCCAAATTTTCTCTTTTCCTATTTCAATTAATTTTAAAAACTGTTTGAAAAAAAAAATTTTTTTTTAGGAATTCCAAGTTTCTCTGCGTAATCATTAAAAAAAAAAATACTAAACCCACCTGATGTCATGAAATGTCCTAGTAATCTACTTTAATAAAAGTTCCACCTGACAAGAGTTTTAACCTGGATATATGCACCCTGTAAGACCACAGAGCATAAGCCTGGGGACTTTGGGACACCGGAGTCTCTGAGCAGATTTTTGTTGGGGGGGAGGAGTAGTATGGTATAGTGAAAATTTGATTTTAGATTCAGGAAGAATTCCATTCAAATCCTGGCTCAGAAACTTACTAGCTGTGTGATCTTAGCAAGCTACTTAACATCTCTCAGCCTCAGTTTCCTCATCTATAAAATGAGGGTGTTAGACTCAATGGCCTTCAAAGTCCCTTCAAGTTTTATTTAAATCTGTGCTCCGATAATTCTTTGTTCTTGTCATTTCTACTGAGAAAAAAAAAATTCCTCCTTGCTTGTAGAAAAAAAATCACTAGCTTTTCCAGCATTTCCTAAAGGCATTCCTCTAATCCTGGGGTCTCTACTATATTGCAGTTTGGTCCCTTCTGTCCCCAGGTCAAGGGGTCTAAAGACCTAATGGCTCTGCCCCACTTAAGTTCCCCCTCCGTCAAGGGCAGGATCTAAACACACTGATAATAACATTTGTCAAACACATGATAATCAGGAAGCATTTTAATTAGAAATGACAATTGTGAATATTCTACTTAACACTACTAAATAGAGATGGCAAATTCGAGCTTGGATCAGGCTTCAAATCCTACCCCATATTTATTCCACGTCTGACTCATCCTTCCAACACTCAGCAGCCATGGAAGGCTGGCTAGCTGACTTGCTGTGGAAGCTAATTTCCTGAACTGTATTAATACCTGCAGCTCTCAATTTCCTCATCAGTTAAGTAGGGGTATTAATACCTGCAGCTCAAACAAGATGATATAGGTCAAGTGTTTTAAGAACTTCACAATGCTAGGTTAATTTTCTTATTATTCCTATTTGGCTTTTAAAGCCCTTCACAATCTGGCTCCAGCCCATCTTTGCAGACTGACTTCACATTATTCCTCTTCACACACTATGATCCAGCCAAACCGACCAGCTAGCTGTTCCCCATCTCCCAAACCCATGACTTTGCACAGATGGCCCCCCAGGTAATGAGTCAATAAACATTTACAAAGTGCCTACTATGTGCCAGGCACTGCGCTGAGCATGGGATCCGATGACAGACAAAAGCCAATCCACCTCTCAAAAAGCAGAGAAGACAATATGCCAACAACTATGGTGAAACAAGTTATATGGCATATAAGATGAATTGGAAATAGGCAACAGTTAGATCACTGGGCATTACAGGGCTCTGGACAGGCTTCCAGAAAGGGGATTTAGTTGAGACTTGAAGGAAGCTAGAGGGTGGAGGGCAAGGTCTGGCAGGAGATGGAGTCCAGCCAGGGAAACTCCCCAAAGACAGGAGGGAAGTGTCTTGTTCAAGGAGGAGCAAGGAGGCCAGAGGATTTTATATTTGATTCTGGAGGTGATTGGAAACTACTGGAATTACTAGCTGTGTGATCTTTAACATCTTATTTAACATCTCTGTGCCTCAGTTTCCTCATCTGTAAAATGACGGGGTTGGACTCAATGGCCTCCAAAGTCCCTTCAAGTTTTATTCGAATCTGTGCTCCTAAAATCCTTTGTTCTCACTATTCCTACTAAAAGAAAAAAAAATGCCCCACTTGGCTGTGGAAAGAAACCACTAGCTTTTCCAGCATTTCCTAAGGACTCTCCTCTATTCTAAAAACCCTTAGTCTCCAACCAGTTGCTCAAATAGCTAGGGCCAGTTACACTGACATGAACTTTGGGAAGATCAGTCTGCCGGAGCAGAGGGTGGGCTGGAAGAGGGGAAGACCATGCAGGGGCAGTTGCTTGAAACACACCCTCCTCAGCTCAAGTATTCCATTCTCCAGGGAGTCCATCTTACCCCCCAGCCGTGGGGCCTGTTCTACATACATTTGTGTAACTTCTTCATTTAAGTGGCTCCTCTGTCAGACTGTGGGCTCCTCGGTGGCCAGGATGCTGCTGCTTTCTCTGAAGTATGGCTAGTCAGCACCCAGTGCCCACCGGGCCCACCCCGGCCCACCAGGCTCCAGCCAGGCCTGCGGACCCTTAGCTCCTTAAGGGCAGGGACACTTATTTCTATCTTCCTATCCCCAGTGATCCGGGCCTGCTGCATTCATGTTCTTATTGTTAGCCCACTGTGTTCGTGGTTACCCAACATGAGTCACCAGGCCAGAAGCCAGGGGAGGGGACACAGGGAGGGAGAAAGAGAGGGGGCCACTGCAAAAAAAAGTGCCACGAGTGGGATGGTGGGTGGGGCTTCTGCACAGAACCAAATGGTGAAGCTTTACCGGATTCAATTTTCTCCCCTCTAGAATAGGGATAAGGGTGTGCATTAAGAAGCAGTGTTGCTCTGTGGAAAAGGTGGTCCTACAGAAGGAATTCTGAAAGGAGGGCTAGTAAGCAGGGTTGTCCTGGAAACAAGAAAGCTCCGGGTCAAATCCCACCTTTGACAGTCATTAGCTATAAGCCCACAGGCAAGACACAACTCATTTTTCTCATCTTTAAAAGGGGGAACCAAAACCTGTAGTGCCCCCATGGCCCTGATTCTGTGGGGACTAGATGAAACAATGTTCGGGAAGCACTTTGGGGAACTTTTAAGCGTTTCTATGTTGCTGCTGTTGTCTCTGGGATAGGGCTGGGGTGGAAGAGTCTTCCAGATCAAGAAATTCATTTTTAAGTTACCCTGTTCTGGTGGGGAAGGGAGCCACAGAGCAGATTCAGGGGGAGAATCATGCAACTCACAGGTATTCGCAAGGTCAAGTGGAACAATATCAAGTGCTACTGTGGAGGTGTTTCAGTCATGTCTGACTATTTCCTTTGGGGGTTTTCTTGGCAAAGACACTGGCGGGAGGGGGAGGGTGGGGAAGGGTTGCCATTTCCTTCTCCAGCCCATTCTACACATCGGAAAACTGAGGCAGACAGAATTACGTGACTTGCCCAGGAGGGCACAGCTAGTAAGAGTATGAGGCCCCATTAGAACTCAGGTCTTCCCGACTCCTGCCTGCCATTCTAGCCACTGTACCGCCTTGCCCTACTGATGCCAGCTCTTATTGTGACTACTGAAGTCAAACAGAAAGCTGACCTTTCCAAAGGGCAGTTCTGGGGTCCCCAAAGTTGGCCCCACACTGCTCCCTCCTCCCTGAGATCCTCGGCCCCTGGGACCCAGAGCCTTCACTAGTCAGGCACAAACATCTGGAGAAGCAGTTTATTTTAAGCTTAAACTAGGGTGAAATACAACTCCCCCTTTTGCTGGAGAAATGGGGACTATGGGTATGGGAGCTTGTACACACTGCCAGACTTAACCGAAGGATGGCAATGAGGTTTAAAGGAAAGAACACTGGAATTTAAATCAAAGAAGCTGGATTCAAATCCTGCCTCTGCCTTTTAACAATAAGTGAATAAGGTCACATTTATGACCTTGGACCTTGGTTTCTTCACTTGTAAAGTGAAAGGAGAGAATCAGATGGTTTCTCAGAGTCCTTTCGTCTGAGAGATGATAAGACTATTTGTTTGGGGTTTTTTCTTTATTAAAAAGGAGACTGCACAGGAGGGAAGAATATTCTCAGAAACGACTCTAGTTGTAAAAAATGAAAATAAATTAACATGCTAAGTGGTAAACAATAAAAGAGGGTGGAAAAAAGCTGCTGTAGATCCCTAGTCCCAAAGACCAGGCTTTATAAAGGGGAGTGGAGGAGTAGATGAGGAAGGGGACTTTACAGGAAATAACACAGGGTCTTAAGGGAGAATTTGCTGATCCCAGCCAACCTCTCTGAACATCCTGTTTTGCTGCATCTGTTGAATGTTTTTATTCTTGTTTTAGGGGACTAAGTAATAAAAATTCCTTTTTTTAGCTTCAGCTTGGACAGGCAGCCGGGAGGAACTTTTAAACAATTATTACACTTTAAGGCTTTAAAAAACAGATCTGTTTGATCTTCATAATATCTCTATGAAACAGGTGCTATTATTCCCACTGTATAGATGAGAAAATTGAGGTTGACTGAAGTTCCATAGCTTGCTAGGGTCACACAGCTAATAAGTGCCTGAAGCAAGATGCAAATTCAGGTCCTCCCAAGTCCAAATTCGGTTCCACCGGGCTCCCTCCTTTTTTCTAGCACTGTGTCTGAGGTAAGGAAGGCTCAGCTGTGTTCCTTTAAATCTAGCCTCAGACACTTAATAGCGTGTGACTCTGAGCAAATCCTTCACCCTGCTTGCCTCAGTTTCCTCATCTGTAAAATAATATTCAGTAATACTCACTGACTTCTATGGTCCTGGTCTTTTAGAGTTCTAAATCCAAGATCGTACAAGCTTTGGCTGTAAGCTGACCAGTGCTATACCCTGGGCTGGATGATGACTGTGGACAAATCAACCAACCACTGTGAGCTTCAGTTTCCATCTCTGAAAAACAGAGATAACAATAGCTATCTAGCTAAAGTCCCAGGACTGTTGTGAGGATTAAGTGGGATAAAACATGTAATGTGCCTTATAAACTTTGAGGTGTGATACTAGTGGTTTTATTATAATTATAATCAACATCATCATCACTGCTACAGACCCAGGATACAGCACAGAATCCCCCAAAGGCATTTTGGACCCTCTCAGACTGTGCTACACCCTTGGGGGCAGGGAGGGGAGGCAGACACTCCCCTCACACACACCAGGGGCTTAGGAGGGATGAATCAGTACTTTGTTCCAATTAATGTTTGTTTTTCTTCTACTCCTTTCCGGCCCCCTTCCCTCTCTCAAGTAAACACAGCCCAGGCCATGGCCCTTCTCCAGAGCAGCTTTAGGAGGTAACCATGTACCAAAAGGGCTAGAATACATGTAGTTAACGTCTTCCCTCATAATAACCTAATGAAGTAAGTCTTCAGTCTATTCAAAAGCATTAAAAAGCACCTGCTTATGTAGGTAGGCAGTACCAGTCCTGTCATCATTTTAGAGAAAAAAACAGGCTGACAGGGACCATAAATTTATATTTAGAAGAGCAGGCCCAACTCCCTCCTTTTATGGAGAAAAAAATGTAGGTTTACAAATTTCATAACCTGCTAGCTTACCTTCTGCTCTGCGATTCATCAACACAAGCCTCCCAGCTGTCCCTCTTACAGGACATTGCCCACTCTGGGCACTGCCCCAGGCCTCATTCCTAGAATGTTCTTCCTCCTCGGTTCTGCCTCCCGGCCTCCTCCAAGAAGTCTTAGCTGAAATCCTCACTTCTGCAAGAAGCCCTCTCAGGCTCCCTTAAAGCCAGAGCCTTCGCTCCGGGACCACCTCCAATCTGCACATGTCTTGTTCTGACACACTTGTTTGCATGTTCTCTGGCTCATTAGAGCTCCCCACGGATCAGGACTGGTTTTGCCTTTCCTTTTCTTTCTTTTTTAATATGTACTGTGGATTTTTTTTCCTATATAGTCTTTTACTTTTTAAAATACATGGAAAGAGAGTTCAGCATTCATGTTTGTAAGATTTTGAGTTCCAATTTTTTTCTCCCTCCCTCCCTTATCTTCTCTTCTCCCTTTGAATGCGGATGGCATTTTCCATCCCAAATCTATTGGAATTGGTGTCTGATTCTTTTGTGACCCCGCTTAGAGAGTTTTCTTGGCAAAGATGCTGGAGTGGTTTGCCATTTCCTTTCCAGGCCATTTCACAGACGAGGAAACTGAGGCAGACTTGCCCATCCTCACATAGCCAATAAGTGTCTGAAGCCAGGTGCTCTGCCCACTATGCCTCTAGCTTAGTATATAGCTGGCACTTAATAAATGCTGACTTGATTTGTGAAGCCACTTGCCCGTGATCTCACAATGAATAAGCGTCTCACATTTTCCTGACTCCAAAGCCAGTGCTCTGGAGAAAGTGAATTGACAGGTCTGGGTTAGAGTGAGCACAGAAACGGGTTTGGAGGCCTCTGACTCCTTGCCATTGCTAAGAGGGCCAAGCTACCATCAGTAGGTGGCAACACCTGGGAAGTTAAGGGGCTCCTAGGCCAGGGCAGGCTCAGCCCCGAGGCTTCCCTTCAGGGCAGGCCTGGCTCCGTGAGCCCCAGAAGAGGCCGTGCTAGCTGCTTGACTCTGTGGAATGCCCTTTACAGGGAAGAGGTAACAGCAGAACCGAGTAAGGCAGGCACTGGCTCCGATGCCACACAGCCCTCAGTCACCCACAGCGGCTCCCACAGCCACCCAGAGCTCGCCCCTCCACCCTGCCAGCCCCAGAGCTACACGGGCCAGTCGTCGATGCCTGCCAGCCCCCTCTGCAAAGCTGAGGAGCTTCAGGTGCGGACACACCGTATTTGGCTGCTGGGCGGGTGAGTCTTGCTTGTGGTTATGCTTGCTTCCCAGCTGAGAAAACGGAGGCTTACAGAGACAAAATGTCAAAGGTCACGCGGGTCAGGGATCAAAGGCCTCCCGTCTATGGAAGGCAGGTATCCTTCCCACTCTCCCGGCCCTGACTGGCCGAGTTTGGGGAGGAGCTCACCTGCGATCACAAGGGAGACAAACAGAAAGGCACCATCCCCAGGAGAGGCGTCCCCAAGCTCCAGGGCAGGATCCGGTCTGAGCATCACTCCATCCTTGGGTATTTATTAAGTACCTGTGGGCTGAGCAACCCGCTGGGCCCGGGGCACAAAAAGCAAAATGAAACAATTCCGACCCTCAAAGAGCTTACATTCTATCGAGGGAGACAACACAACCCTAAATAAATACACACAAACAGCAACAATAGCTATGCTGACTCTGTAATACACACACACTAAACAAGGGAATTTTTGTCGCCATGAGCATATTAGCAGGTGAGGGACTCAGGAGGGGCTCCCGGGGTCAGCTGGATAAAACTGCAAGAAACAAGGGCTCTGAAGTAGGGGAGGTAAGGGAGGAGTGCGTTCCGGGCAGGAGGACAGATGGTACAAAGCATGGATGACGAGGGGAGGTGGAGGTCAGTAGTACAAGAGAAACCATAAATCAGCAGAGAGCCAGCCAAAAGCTTGTGCCAGAAGCCAGGGAGCCCTCGGTTATCATGAGGCTTCTGCAGAACAGCAGCTGCAACCCCTGCCCCAGGGCATTCCCCAGCCTAACATCCGGCCCAGCCCAGGCCACAGCCGGGAGGGACACATCTGGGAGTCAGCAGGAGCTGAAATTCCCTCTAAAATCCACCCACCCCCTCCCTCCCGCGTCAACCTGAGAAACAGAGCAAGAGCAGGGGGTGAAACCCATCCTCCCAGAAAGAACCCTTTTCTCCAGCCTATCCCTTCTTGCAGGACTTCTCTCCAGAGACCTTCTCAGAGCTCCCCGAGCCAGGCTCTGGGCCGAAGGCGCCTAATGAGCTTTCCTGCTCAGCCCAGTCATGCTGCTTTCCTGGGGGAGCCAATCCCCAGAGCCTGCTTCCTGAGGTGATTCGGGTTTAGAAGCCAGGGACCAAGGGGATGGTTTAGCTAGCAGTAATCCCTCCTACATAACAGTCTCACAGAGGCGGTGAACAAAGCACTAGAAATTAGAGGGCCTGGGCTCAAAGTCTGTTGGGCCCACCTACCCAGACTGACCTCTGTGCCTTCAAAAAGGCTAACTCTTCCGAGCCTCGGTTTCCTCATATGTAAAAGAAGTTGTGATTTGGTCATGTCAGGCTCCTGTGACCCCAGGGGATTCTCTCCGCCAAGAGACTAGGGGAGTTTGCCATTGCTTCTCCAGCTCATTTTACAGATGAGGAAACTGAAGGAAGGAGGGTGAAGTGGCTTGCCCAGGGTCACACAGCTAATGTGTGACTGGATTTTAATTCAGACATGAGTCTCCCTGACTTCGCTGAGCCTAAAAGAGCTGGACTAAACATCTCTGAGCACTGAGCTCCTTCCGGCTCTAAACACTCTTTGTCATATGAAAAAAGACCAGAGGCTTAAGGGACCACATGGAAGCCCCATCTGAGCCAGCAGTATGATGGCCCCCCAAAATACACTACTAACGAAGTCTGGGGCTGTGCCAATAGAAGTCTAGCTCTAAAACAAGGGAAAACCCATTCTGCTCTTCCTTCCCCAAGGGGTCAGGCCAGGCTGTGACAGTTGGACAGAACATTTGAATTGAGCTCAAAAGGTCCAAGACTCTTCTACCTGTGTGGCCTTCATCAATCTATCCCTTCTTCCCAAGTACAGTTTCCTCATCTACAAAGTTCAAGGGTAGGGCTATTCAGTTCCTGAGGGGTCCCTTCCAATTCCAGGTGGGCAGGATCTGGTTCTGGGCAGGCCATTTTAGAAAAGCACCCCTTTAGAAACAGTGTGACCCACGAAGGAGGGAAAATCAGGATAGTGACAGCTTCAGAAACAAGCCATCAGTACTGAGGGTCAAGGCTCATTGAAAGAAGCAGAGATGGTTTAGCTTGGAAAAGGTGAGACCTGAGGGTTGGAGGATGATGAGGGAATAGGGGAGAAAATGAGAAGAGGATTAGATTTGGAGTTTATAGATCTGGGTTTTTGTGAAAGTATTCACAGCCCCCATCTCCAAGTGAGGTACTGGCAAAAATGGGTTTATTTTCACTGAGCAATTCTCTCAGTGGGCTCCCGATTTGAAGGTAGCAAAGATTTGGGATACAGAGTTCAATTTTATTTAGCTGCCTATGGCCCAGGGATAGGGAGCCATCTCCAGATGAATGGAGGGACTAATTTCCTGGTTAATAATAGATGGAGATTATTCCGGAGACCAAGTGAAAGAGAGGATAGGGGTTGTCCAAAGATTCAGGGTTTTAGGACTCAAGCCCTTCCCAACAAAGATCAGGGGACCAGATCCTTATTATAGCAGGTTCAAAAATTTTTTTTTTTTTTTGAGACAATCAGGATTAAATGACTTGCCAAGAGCCACACAGCTAGTAAATGTCTGAAGGTGAATTTGAATTCAGATCTTGACCCAAGTCTGCTGCTCCACTGGGTTCAAACCTAAAAGCTTATAAGACTACGGCCAAATCACCTACAGAACTTCTTAAGAGTAAAATGGATATAACACTGTTACCACCCTACCCTCACGAGAATCTTACAAGGAGAATGTATTTTGCGAACCTTAATTCACTGTAGAAACATGAATTTCTATCTAAGGAAGCATCATGAAATATCAAGATTAGGGTTGTTATATACGACCCTCAAGGACAGAACTAGGACCAGTAAGGAACGGGTGGATGGAATAGACTGGGGATGGGGGAAGAGTTCCTAACTCAATAAGATGGGAAAAAACCTTTCTAAGACTTAGAACTAACAATGGATTAAATGGCTTCTAGAGATAGCTCCCTTAAAATGCAGATGTTAATAACAATAACTAAACTTATATAGCTCTTATTGATGCAGGTTGTGGTCCCTTTAAGAAACAAGTCCTTTCAGACTGATTTATTCTTTTCTGATTCCCAACCCCTCCTGGCTGATGCATTATCAATTCAGGAAGCTAGGACCTTTGACTCACAAATCCTGGTCAAAAGCACCCCTCTGAATTCCAATAGGAGATCAGGGCCTGCCCCAGCCCCCATTCTAATGATCTGCTCAGGTTTCCCAACCCCCACCAAGCAAATTCTAGCCCTATCTGAAACCCATTGAGGAAACAACTTGGGACTCCACCCACCCCCAGTGGTGGTCCCAGGCAATCCCACCAGGGACAGGATTTAATATTTCCCGCACAGGAAGGCCATGTCTAGGCTAGACCTGTATGTGGCTTGGGCCAGCTGAGCCGCTGAGATCATTATCTGGAGCCTTTTCCATCCCATTAGTGGGTTTCATTCATGGCCCAGATACTCTAATCTGATTGCTAGGCATTGTCTGCTAGCTGTCTCTTGATCTCAATCAGAATTATCTTTATCCTCCTGGAAAGAAGATGGGAAAAAGGAGGCTTTTTTGGAGGCCAGCCAATAGCTTGCTCAGTCCTAGGGCAGCATCCTAGCTCCAGAACAGGACTGAAACTCTGGTCACAGCCTGGCCCAAACTGTGAGGAGGCTGGGGAAGGCAAGAGAGTGTGAGAGGTTCAGAACAGTCTGAACAACACAAGTCTGGCCTCCCAGCCCACCAGAGGCGAGTTCTACATTAAGAGAGACTCCACAAAAGCCACACACTTCCCCCCCTTCCCTGGGACCCAGAAAATTCTCCAACCTCAGCCTGTGTCCCCGACAGCCTTCTGGGCTTGTAGACCAGATTTCACTTGGCAGGAAGTAATGACATAGTTCCTTCCTCTAGAACACACACTTCTAGAAGGCAGGCAGTTTCTTTTATGTCTTCATATTGCCAATGCCTGGCAGACAACTAGGTGGTAAGGTGGATGTAGTGCTCCACCGGGAAGTCAGGAAGACCCGAGTCCAAATTCAGCCTTATATTATCGCTAGCTGTGTAAGCCTGAGTAAGTCATTGAATAACACTTGCCTCAGTTTCCCCGTCTGTAAAATAGAGTTGATGATAGCATCTACTTCCCACAGTTGTAGTAAAAATAAAATTTAGATAATATTTGTAAAGCATTTTGCAAAGCCTGAAAAGTACTTTATAAATAAATGCCAGATTCCTGCTGTTGTTCGTTTAAAAGAGAAAATAGCAAGGACTTCACAAAGCCTGTGGATGGACTGAATCCGAATGGCCAGTGCTAAGTTTGGGAAAAGCGAGATTTGGGGGGGCGCCTATCTCAGACACAATTTTTTACAATCCCAGAGAAGAGACTTAAACTCCACAAGCTTTAGTCTACTCTTCTATAAAACAGGAATACTAGAACCTATGTTAGGATGTTGGGACAATTGGATGAGAGCATATACATAAAAAGCTTTTCGAACCTTAAAATGACATATAAATATGAACTGTGACTAATTATTACACATTTTGGGCCATGAGCTCTGTTTTCATAACTAAATACAGAGGAAACAGCATCAGGACGGTGTGGTAGGTAGTCCTTGGTGAGGCGGGAAAGATTCCAATCTTTGATTCCCAACCCCCCCCCCCCAGGTAATGTAAATTACCCTTTGACTCACAAATCCTGGTCCCTTTGAATTCCAATAGAAGGTCCGGACCTGTCCCAGCCCCACCGGGATCTGAGCCAACTTTGGGGCTACACCCAAAAGCCCCTCAAGCTAAGTCTCTGACTTAAAAGGACCACACTGGGAACCACCCTCTGTCCACTGGACCCTCTGTCCAGTGCCCTCCTTATCTCTACCTTCACCTATCTCCTACTTCTAAACTCAATAATAAACCTCTTTTATTAATCCAGCTCTCTGGGCCAATAAATGCTTTTATTGGGAATTCGCGCCGCTTCTAGACCTCATATACCGCCGTATCCTTGCGCCGAATCTAAGGGGGTTGCAGGGGAACTCTGTTTGACTCCCTGTAACCCAAACCTGCCACTAGACCTTAACTAATCCCTAATTTCATTTAGGTACCCCAAATGTGGACCTCAACATGTGGTCTACACCTCAACATTTGGTTCCAGACCTCAACATTGGGACTACCCCTCTAAAATGAACACAGGCCAGTCATTGTCCCTGGACATGGCCGGAGGATAGAGGCAGCCAGAGAGAAGAATGAATGCTAGGGTGTTTTTTATTTGGAGAGGGGAGGTTGGAGGGAGAGAAGGAGAGGCTTGGTCCTCAGCACAAAATGCTCACAACTCAGCGAGCCTCCTACAGCCTCCAAAAGGCCCTGGGCATTAGTCATCGCATTCTTGGCTCAGACCCTTCTTCACCTCCCACACACAGTGTACCAGGGAACTGGGCAAGGTTTTGCCGTAGGGTCTAATGCTGACTTGTGAATGAGGGCACAATACACAGTCACACAAGGACAAACAAACAGTCCTTCTCCAAGGCTCCAGAGGCGGAGACTCCTCCTGGCCAGGGCATCCCGGGCCTTGGCGCGGCAGACCAAAAGGCCCCACTTCCCTGGTCCCTTCGCAGACACTGGACACCAGGCGCGTGGACACCAGACACCACCTGTGACCGGTGTCAGCGCTAGTCCGGCGGTGTCCTTTACAGTGTGAAACCCGACCAGTCCAGGCTGTCTGGGCAGTGGTGGCAGCTATTCACTCAACTCCGGGAGTTAGATGTCTTCTCCAAGGGAAGAGCCTGTCTGGAGTCCTATGTCAGGGGCTGTTCTGCAAACCTGTCTGATGAGAGAGGCTCGCAGAACTGGAAAGCAATTTTTCATTTTGGTCCCTCTCAGGCTGAGGGGCCAATTACTCAAGAAATCCACAGCTCTGAAGGCCCCTGAGGTCAAGGTCACTGCTCACCCTGCCTTCTCCCCAGCTCTTCTAAGAAAGGCTCCCGTTGGGGGCTTGCCTACAGGCGGCAGCGCAAGCTTCCCCCGCTGTGCTGGTCCCAGGTTACTTCCCAAAAAGCAAGTTCTGAGTCTCAGAGTCTTGGGGAATCTTCCAAGTCTGCCTGAGCACTGCAGCCTCTGACTCTGGAGAAGGCAAAGGGAAGACAGACGCGTTTGCTAGAAGCAAATGTGTTCTGTCAGCGGGGAGGCAGGGCCCGGCTTTCTGCTTCCCTGACTCATCCCAGAGGAGGAATGTTTGTAGACTGAAGCTTCCATCTCCTGGCACACCCCCAGGCATCCTGGCAGCACCTGTCTGTCTCAGCTTGGGGGGCTGGTACCTCTAACTTGAGCTTTTGGGGTGCCCCCAAACTCAAAGTCTTGAGTGAGTGACCCACGGTAAAACAAGCAGAACCCTCAGAACAAGAGACAAATGACTTCAATAATATAAATAACCCGCAGGAGCAGCTGTACTCAGTCAACTGCAATAACCAAACTTGATCCCAGGGAACAGATGATGAAATATCCACAGCTTCTCTAAGGAGAGAGATGGGGGGCACAAGAGTGGAATGGGGACACGCAGCATCAGGCAGTTTTTTAGGCTGGTTTAGTTTAACTCTTTCCCTTTTTTTTAGAAGGGAAAGTGTATGTTGGGAAATGAGGATGGTATAACTATGAAGGGCATCTGTGCAACATTAAAATGCGTATGTTGCTCACTTCAGTCATGTCCAAATCTTCATGATCCACCTTGGGGGTTTCCTGGCAGAGATACTAGAGGGGTTCCCCATTTCCTTCTTAGGCTCATTTTTACAGTTAAAGGAATTAAGGTAGATGGGTTAAGTGACCTGCCCAGGGCCACACAGCTGCTAAGTGTCTGAGGTCACATTTGAACTCTCAAAGATGAGTCTTCTTGATTCCAAGTACAGTGCCACCCAAGTGTCCTACAACCCATAAACAAAAATTCTCTCCCAGTTAAGGAAACACTATATTCCTGAAGCCTCAGCATCCAGAGAAAAGCATACCCCACCCCCTCCTCTAACCCTCCTTGGACCACAGTGGCTCATCAGCATCCTCATTAAAAATCACCCCTCCAGCTCCCCACTTGCTTTCAAAACAATCACTTTGCAATTAGTTCCCAAACAAAGTAGCAATTCTGGTGATGGTGATCAGAGTTCTTTATAAGGATGCAAATGAGCTTGACTCTGCAGGGGAAAAATCAAATTAGTTGGGGCCTCTAACACGGAGATGGGAGCTATTAGAATTTCAATCCAACTCAGTCCACTTGTATTCCACCTGGGTCACTGGAGTCTCCAGTTCCTCCCTTCTCTGTTTCCACCAGCCAGATGTCAGCAGGAAGGATCCCTAACAAAGCTCCAAGAGGGGGTTCTCCAGATACCTTTAATGACTCAATAGCCCACAGAGTAACAGAATCTGCTTAGCCCAGGATTTGAGGTAAGGCCTGTATCATAAAGTGGTCAGCCTTCCTCTACCCCTCACCTGTAATCTAATATCTCTGAACAACTCAGCATCCTCCCAGTGCTATACTTCCCACCTCCACACCTTTGCCTGTAATAATCCTTTTCACTCATGCTCACTCTACAAAGATCTTAAGATCACAGCCCTAGAACTGAAAAGGACCTCAAGAGCCCATCTAGCCCAAAGTCCTTTTCTCAAGTGTCTTGATTAAGATCACATAAAGTATCAGAAGCAGGATTTGACCCAGGTCCACCGATTTTTTTCCTGTGTAACACTATACAAACATCTTTGACTACCCAAATTCTACCCATATTTCAATTGGGATAGCTAGGTGGCAAAGTGGATAGAGCACTGGGCCTAGATTCAGGAGGACCTGAATTCAAATCTGGCCTTAGACAGTGACTAGCTATGTGACCCCAGGTAAGTCACATAACCTTCTTTGCCCCAGTTTCCTAATCTGTAAAATGATCCAGAGAAGAAAATGGCAAACCATCGCAGGAGCTTTGCCAAGAAAACCCCAAATGGGAACTGAAACAACTAAATAACAATACTCATACTTCAAAATCTAACTCAAATCTCACTTCCTCAAGAACTCCTCCCTGCCCTGTATGTGCAAAAATGTTTGGGGCAGCCCTTTTCGTAGTGCCTAGAAACTGGAAATTGAACAGATGCCCATCAATTGGAGAATGGGTGGGGAAATTGTGGTATATGAATGTTATGGAATATTATGGAATATTGTTCAGTAAAAAATGAGCAACAGGATGATTTCAGAGAGGCCTGGAGAGACTTACACGAACTGATGCTGAGTGAAATGAGCAGGACCAGGAGATCATTATACACTTCAACAACAATACTATATGATGACCAGTTCTGATGGATGTGGCTCTCTTCAACAATGAGATAATTTAGGCCAGTTCCAATGATCTTGTGATGAAGAGAGCCATCTGCAACCAGAGAGAGGACGACTGCAGGAACTGAGTATGGATCACAACATAACATTCTCACTCTTTTTGTTGTTGTTCACTGCATTTTGTTTTTTTGATTCATTTTCTTTCCTTTTTGATCTGATTTTTCTTGTGCAGCAAGAGAATTGTATAAAAATGTTTACAAATATTGGATTTAACATCTATTTTAACATGTACAACATATATGGGACCACCTGCCATGGAGAGGAGATGGAAGGAAGGAGGGGAAAAGCTGGAACAAGTTTTTGCAAGGGTCAATGTTGAAAAATTACCCATGTATATGTTGTGTCAATAAAAAGTTATAATAATTTTTTTAAAAAGTCCTCCCTGTCCATCCCAGTCTCCCACTTAGCAGCTTCTAAGGCTAATTCAAGACCATTCTGACTACAGGAGGATTGCCCTCAGGAGCCCCACAAACATGGGACACAGGGTCAATCCAAGGAATCACCGCAGAACAGAATTCCCACTGATTTCATTCATTCTCTGCACATCAAGGACAGGAAAATGAGGATGGAGATACAGGGGCCTAACTTAGGACTGGTCACAAAAAACAAAACAAAAAAAAACAAAAAAACCTTAATGGATAATAACAGCTCACATTTTATTACAGAGATTCATTCCTCCATTCACCTAACATTTACTGAGGGCCTACAGCAAGCAAGACCTTATATTGGAGATATTCAACACTGGATTAATCTTGAAGAATCTTCAGGTTGGAAAGCATCTCAAACTTGATAAAACATTCTCTCTACAATATAGTCAACAAGTGGTTCATCTAGAACAAACATAGGGGAACTTTTTTCTGGCAAGAGCCATCTGGATATTTATAATATCATTTCTGGGCCATAAAAAATTATCAACTTATACAAAACTCCAGCACTGGAAGGCTGTTGTACCTAGCTTTCAGCTCATTATTGTCTGTGATTGCCTTAGCATTAAAATGATTTCATGGGCCTTATGTGGCCAGTGGGCCCAATGTTCCCCACCCTTGGTCTATAATTTTCCTTTCCTCCAGAAACCTCCTGAGGCAGTCACTGACTACATATGAACCTTTCTTGATCTCCTAATTAGAAAGCCTTCCCTTAAAATGAGCTTAAATCTGCTTTTCTTCTACTTCAACCCACTGTAATTGGCTGCCTTCAGGATCAAGCAGAACAAATGCAGTCCTTCCATGGAACAGCCCCTTCAAATACTTCCAACTTTTGTGAGATTATTGTTGTGGACATTCCCTTCCCCAATACAAACTACACCCATCCCCACTTTCTAATTCAGGTATTTCTTTTTTAAAAAATCATTCATATCTTTTGTTTTTATATGGTCTTCATTAGGAGCCCACAGTCTAATGAGGGATACAACAAGCCAACAGAATATGTACAAACAAGACAGAGACAGAAAAAATTTAAGGTAAGTCTCAGAGAGAAAGCACTAAGACTAAAGAAGAACAAAGAATCACAAAAGGGGAAAAAAGCAGTTCAGCAAAACTAACACATCAGCTGACTCTGACAGTACATACTTTTCACATTAACAGTCCTCCCAATCTCTGCCAAAAAAAAAAAAAGTGCTCCTATGCATTATTTCTTATCATCTTCCGGGACATTGTTACTCATAAGTATCTTGAAATCATGATTTAGAATACTGCCAGGATGATTTTTTAGCTTAAAGGCTGTGAATTTTTTTTAAAATCTTTTTTAATAGTTGTTATTTCAACATAATTGGATTCCTTTGTAATCTTGGGTCTTTTGTTTTATCCATTTAAAAACACTCCAGTCTGCTACAGGGATCTGTGACACAAAAAAGGTTAAGGACTCCTAGTCAAGATCAACTCTCTCAATTTAAGATCACAGAGAGACAGAGGTAGTTGATAATAGTTGATTGGAACTTGGAGCTCCTGCTCTTTCGACAGCCTCCCAAGGAGCCTCGCTAAGTATTGTCCATATTCTTCCAGATTTTCTCCCAGAGAAGCTATACAACATGCCAGACTATTTCTTTAAACTTGGCATTTGCAGAGTACCAGAGCAGACCTAGGCCTATGACTACCTGGCCTACCTCCTTTTCTTTTTTTAAAAATAAAATTTTAATGATTTTTTTTTCACATCACCTACTTTTCCTAACATATCCTTTCATCACCTAGAAAGTTATCCCCTATTACAAAGAATAAAAGTGGTGAAAAAATTCAACAAAACTCATCAATAAATTTTTTAAAAATCTGAACTTATAAAAAGAGTTCTTTATGTGTGTGGGGGGGGAATCTATAAATTTGTTTTTTAAAGTATCTATTATACATAACTGCACACGTATAACCTATATCTTCTTACAGTCTCAGAGAAAGGGGAGGCAAGAGATGGAAGGGATGGAATTTAGAATGCCAAACCTGAACAAAAATGCAAAAAACCCCACAATATATATTTAACTATATTTCAATGTTTTCTTTGTAATCCCATGTATTTTTTTGTATGCATTTTAAAATGTTATTCAGAGTAAGGGTCCATAGATTTTTCAGGTTGTAGGAATCCAGGGCACTAAAATACAGTGTGTGTGTATGAAAGGGAGGGAGAAAGATAGATAGAGGAGGGGAGAGACAGAGAGATCTTCATACCTCTAGATACCTACCTCTGCAAAGTAGAGATCTCTCTTCTAATTAAGCATTTCCTGCTCTGTACATGATTTCTTTTGTAAAGGCCATGACCACAAGTAGGACAAAGCCTACTCATGGGTCACCAGCAAATTGGATTCTTAGGAAATGACAATACCACACAAGTCCAATCATATAATACCAAGGAGGATAAATTTAATCCCTCTTCCCTGTAATGTCCCTCTGGATGCTAAAGATGTTAGATGGCTAGAATAATTATCCCTAAATGCCTATAAATCCTAGTTACATTTTCAGTCTGGAAGTGAGGTCCTCAAGTTTCCTCTAAATACAAGGGGGTATCTCCAGAGCCCAGGCTCCTGACATACTTTTCACTTCTCTCTCGATTCCCCCCAAAGGGATCAAAGAGGAGCCTAAAGCTGCTAAGAAGTCCAGAAGTTTCAGTACCTTTAATATATTATCTATGGAAATCTGTGCCCTCAATGCTGCTCAACCCTTATTAAACTAATCTAAACTTTCCCCATTCTCCCCAAGCCCCTAACCACACCCCCACCTCCATGCTTGAAGCAGATGAATTAAGCATACTTCTGGGAGGACACTGAACCCGTCCCACATGAGCTCTGTCATCCTCCTTCATTCCTCAAATACTCTTGGTCTTCACCCACTCTCTCCTTCCTTTCTACTCAGAGAAAAGGGGTATGCTACTCCTTGCCAAGGATGATCTTGCCTCCCAGACCCTGCCTGGGTAGGGATTCTATTCTCTTCTGCTTTCTTTAGGACCTTGCCCCAACAATTGGTTTTCTTTCTTCAATTTCTTTTTCCTATCTTATTTGCATCCGCTTACAAAAACACTTGAGTTTCCAAAAGCCTTGCTTTGATTCTTCTACTGGGTATCACTCCATCTCTTTTAGATTTCATGCAGATTACTTAAATTTTTGCTGTGCCTTAGTTTTGTATGGAATAGAGAGAGATAAGGTGAAGAACTTACAGGAATGTATGAATTCTTTTTCTGTATATTATTTTCATTATTTCTGTGTTTCCCCTATGACCTGTATAATATGTGCAGGCTCATATTTACTTGAGCCTTGGCCAGCTATAAACATATTTACTTAACCCGAGCTGATGACATTTATCAGTATTTGGCATTTTTGATACTTAGTCTATTAGCTTGACCACTATCTGCTGGATTAAGCCTGAAGGCCTGATTTTCTGTTTCCTAGAAATCAGGAGATTTCCCTGAAACCTTCCATTCCAATCTTTCCAAATAGCAACAACCAATTAGATGCCTCCCCCCACCCCCCTCAATGCTCTCTTACTTGTGTTGTAATCTCTTGTATAAAAGCTATGTATCTTTACTCCTTCTTTAGTCCACCTACCATGAGCTTTCTCTTTCTTATTTAGTGATGGTATGGCTCATCCTCCGGAGGTTTTCAATAAACAACTTTTCTTCCTTCTACTGAGTGACCTCTGAGCAATCATTTTGGTAAGGGTCTTCTACATCCCTCACAGTTTCCTTAACTGTAAAATGGAGATAGTAGGAACTACTTCACAGGATTGCCATGAGGATCAAATGAGAATACATTTATAAAAAGCACTTGGCATAGTAGCACATAATAGGCACCTTCCCTTTCCTTAGAGACATTATAAAATGATTGATTGCATGCTATAGTAAGAAACACAGAGTTTTAATCCTACCTCTCTCAGACACTCTGGGCAAATCACTTATCCTATCCTAGGTCTTCATTTCCTCATCAGTAAAATGGGGATAATAATATCTGTAGTACCTATTCCAAAAAGTTATATAGTAAGGCTTAAATGAGATATGGAAGTAAAAGCTCTTTGCAAACTTATGCAAACTATATCAGCAGATTTTATTATCATGACAAACAAATTGTTTTCAAAAAGAAATGCAAACTAATAAAAATCAAAAGAGAAAACATTTCAGATCATCAGTAACAAGAGAAATGCAAGCTAAGACAACTCTAAAGGTTTCACTTCTTCTCTGGCTGAGTGGGAAGATAGAAATAGTTAATGTGGGGAAGACTAGCACATTCAAACTCCATTGATGGAGCTGCAAAGTGGTCCAAGTGTTCTGGAAAACAATTTGGAACCACGCTAGAAAAGTGAATTAATTATTCAAATCCAATGACCCACGGATATCACTCTTGGCATATATCCCAAGTAGGTCAAAGATAGAGGCACAGCTCCCATACTTACCAAAATATTCCTAGCAGCCCTGACGGAGTCCCCATCTTCTCCAGCCCACTGACCCCTCCCACATCCTGATCACTCAACTTCAGTGGTTCCCAGTCTACTGGCTGAGTCTTTACAGCCTACAAACATCCTCAAAAAACTCTCACTCGACCATCTGCCCTGCTAGCTAGTGACGGCTCCTCCCTTGTGGCTCAGCTCCTTGGGACCACCATCTACAATGGGGGCCTCCACTTCCTTTCCTCTAGCTCTCTTCTGAACTCTCTGCAGTCTGCTTTCCCATTATTCAACTAAACTGCTCCCTCCAGGTACTCTCAATCCCAAATGACAAACCTAATGGTCTTCCTCATCCTTCTTGAGCCTCTCTAATCCCCTAGTTCTCTTTGATCTTTGATTTCCTCCAGGTTTCTGTTCTCTCCGGGGCCCCATTGGATATCTCCTTCTCAAGTCTTCTTTGCCGGATCTTTATCCAGGTCCATTGGGTATCCCACAGGATTGTCCTGGCCCTCTTCTCTTCTTCCTCCATGCTCTTTCACTTGTGATCTCATCAGCTCCCTTGGTTTCAATTTTCATCGTTACACAGACGGTTCTGAGCCCTCCTTGAGCAGGCCTAAACTCTCTTTGGACCTGGTCTTACACTTCCCACTGCCTACTGGCTCTCCCAAAGTAGACTGACACCTTCCACAGACACCTTAAACTCTCTGCTCCTCCTCCTTGACCTTCACTCTCTCATTGCTTATAGCCAATCAGGTGCCAAGTCCCGACATTCCCACCTTTCTGTCTGTCCTATACGCCCCCTCCCCACCTCACACCCAGACTATTACAGTAGCCCACTGCTCAGTCTTGCTGCCTCAGCTCCAAATCCATCCTTACTCAGCTGTCAAATCAATCTTACTAAAAAGCAAGTCTGACCACGGCATGCACCCTCATTCAAGAAAGTCCAATGGTTCCTTATTACCTCTAAGACAAATATAAAATCCTGCATGGCTTCCAAAATCTCCCATGACCTGCCCCTTTCTATCTTTCCAATCTCCTCTTCACATACTCCACAAACTCCTTGTTGTGCCTTGCTCAGGACACTCCATCTCCAGACTCCCATAGATTTTTCTGGCCTGGAATTCTCATCTCCTCCTCCTGGCTTCCCTGGATTCCTTCTGCAAGAAGCCTTTTCTAGTATCTTAATCTCAATGCCTTTTCCCTTAAGTAATCCCCCATTTATCCTGCACATGGCTTATTTGTACAGAAATATTTGCATGTTGCCTCTCCCAGAGGACTGTGAGCTCCTGAAGAATAGGGACTGTTGTTCTGCTTAATTGTATTTTGTTGCAGGGAAAGGTTCTTGGGAATGGACAGCAATATTTTTAAAAAGGAAAATATATCATTAAAATATTTTTAAAGCTACCCACACCCATTGTGAGTTCTAAATACTCACTTTCTCCTCACCCTTTTATAATATGGCTTCTGTCCCCGGCACTTTACAGAAATTGCTCTCAACAAGGTCGCTATTGACTAATGGCCAAATCTGATGGCCTTTTTTTGAATCCTCACACTCCTTAGCCTTTCTGCATTCTCTGATATCCACCCCCTCCTACAGGTGATCCTCTCCTCCTTCAGCTTCAGGTGTCACATTTCCTTGGTTCTCTTCCTAGCTTCTAAACTGTTCCTTCTGCCTCATCTTCTCAAGCCTCTTAACCAACCTTAGGTCTCCAATATGGTCCTGGCCTCTGACAACCTCTTACTCATTCCCACAACCAGCTCCTCTGTGGAGGTATCTCCCAAACCCCTCTCTCTTAGTCCTGATCTCTCTTCTGTGCTTCACCCAGATCCAAGTCCCACCTCACAACCTAAACTGGCACCTGAACCTGGACCAGCAAGGCAGAGCTCATCCAAACTTGTTCTTCCTCTTGATTTCATTACCAGTCTACCTAGCCTAGAACAACTGCAGCTTGGTCTCAGGAAGCTGACACAGGGAGGGCTCACTTTCTCCCTGCAGTGAGCATTATGCTCACCTTAGCTCCTCAACCAATCCATACCACTCATAAAGCACCTCAAACCATTGCATCCCAAGGTCTTATCATCACTGGCTTCTAGGATAGCTTTTCCTCTGCCCGTCTTCAACTTCAGCCATGTTGTCTACCATATCTCCATTACATTAACTTTACAGCAGTGGGGTCCTGTAAGCTTGATTTTTGTTTTTAATATTTAACTATTTCAATGTAAAGTTGCTTCATTGAAAGGTCTGGTGGAGGCCTTCATTACCACCCAAATGGATTATTTCAATAACCTCTAAAAAGAAAGCCTTTTTATACCTACTCTTTCTCTCTCTATACTCCATTCTTCATAGTACCATCACACCAATCTTCTATATACATGGATTTGTTTGAGCTTGTTGTGGGAACTAAATATCATTCCTTCATTCAAAAATCTTCAATAGCTTCCTATTAGCCACCAACTAAAATTCCAATTCCTTTGAATAGCATTCTAGGGCCTTCACAGTCTGATTTATCTTTTCAACCTTAAATAAGTATTAATAAGTATTATACCCTTCAGCAAAATTGGACAAGTCTTAGCCCCAGAGATACACAACATCCTTATTTCCCCTTGGCTAACATATAAACTCTGCCTTTACACACTGTAAGAACTTAATAAATGTTGGTTGAATTGAAATAATTTCATCCTTGCTTTCATGTCTGTATCACTGGGCAGAACTGAAGGAGGACAGGGTCTTTGCCCTATCTTAAGGAACCCAGATTTTTTTTCACTCCTCTCACTGTCCCTTTTAGCTCCCTCCTGCTAAAGAGTGGTCAAATAGCAGAGGGTACTTGGGGCTACGTCCTGGTGATACATCCTCAAAACCAAGGATGGGCCCCTGTATGAAGGAAGATTATTCCAAATGGTCTCCTCCTAGATTGGGCAGGAAGAGAAGTCAGCTTTCTATAGTCTGCTTAAACTAGGTCCCTCCCCCCCACCAAAAAAAAAAAAAAAAAAAACTGAAAACAAAACGAAAAACTTTTCCTTGGGACACAAGGAATCATGTGGAAAAGCCACCTATCACTTGGAGATCCCAGCCCTGGCAGTTCCACAGTAGAGATATTCTTCTGCCTAAGGAAGTAGTCTGGGAAACTTTCAGTCTGGTTTTCTAACCAGATGCTTTCCTTCCCCAAACCCACCTGCAAATGGCAGAGAATAAGGCACCTCCCACCCACCCCCCATTCCCCTAATCTGTAATGGCTCTGAGCTACCTCAGGGGACTAATTGAAGAATCTTCCAGACCTTAAAGTATCTCTGTCTTTTACTTGATGTTTTTCACACTAGGATTCAAAAACCTTTGTAGGCTAGAAAGAAATTATCTGGTCTTGTCCCATCTTTGGATAGGGCCTACCCAAATCAATCTATGGGGTGCCTAAGGGAAACAAGCCCCAGCTTTTGGGGAGAAATGGAATCTAAAAACTTCAAAATTCATTTCTTGCCAGACCATTATGTGGGGGCAACTGGCAAAAGGGGAGAAATAATTAGCTTCTCTGGGCTTTGAATTCTCTTTTTGAATTTAAAGAGGCTGAATTTATGCTTCCCTGGCTTAGGCAGTAAAATGTCACTTCCTGCAGGAAGGAAGGGAGGGAGGGTGGAAAGGGGCCCTAGTCCAAGTCTGGGGGATACACACAGCCTGTGGTTTCCTCACCCACCCTAGAATCCACCCCAGGCTGAATTCTCCAAAGCAAGGTCCGACCAGGGCTGGCTGAGGGAAGCCTCTGCCTACAGCTAAGTCTGAGGGAGGCTGTGTATGTAAAAGCAACAAGTTAGGCGAGGGGACTCAGATCCAGCCTGGACTCCCTGTTACAGATGAGGAAGCTGAGGCCCAGACAGGGGTTATGGCTCTTATTTGCTCCCCTTAATGGTACTTCCTCATCTCGACCCCAAGAGGCTGATGGTTTCCTGTGATACAGATGATCCACAGACTATGGCAGAACAAAGCAAGCTGCAGAAGGGCCAGGACAAAGTGGCAAAAGCTTTAAGTTGGGCCCTGGAATGGACTGAAAGCCCTATCATTCATTCAACAAGCATTTATTAGGCTCTTACTGCGTACCGGTCAGTGCCTGTACTTGACAATGGAGAGACTAAAACAAAAAATGACACAGCCTCCTTCACTCAAGTGATTTACATTCTTTTAGCTTTGCTAAATTTGGAAATGCTCACGGGGTGGCTGAAGGGTGATGACAGCTAAAATCCCAGCTTCTCCAAGGTTTTCCCTAACTTCCTTAATGCTAATGCCTTTCTCCAGTGATCATTGCCAGTTTATCCTGTATATAATGTTTGTTCATAGTTGTTTTGTCTCCCCCAGGAGACCACAAAATTGTCTTCTGTTTTTCTTTGTATCCCTAGTGCTTAGCGTAGTCCTCAGTAAACAGTAGGGCTGAATAAGTAATTTTAGGGCAGAATGTAAAGAGAATCCAAGTCACCTCCTAAAAGGAACCCCAAAATTAAAACTCCCAGGAATCCCCATTCAAAGAATAAATGCTTGTGGACTAAATTCCACTCCCCTGGTCATATTATTTTACCAGGAATAAACAGGGCCAGGACACCTACGGAGAAGCAATGCCCCCACTGATGAAATCTGGAATATTTACATTTGGCCTGTCCTCTAAGGGAAAGGCATTCTGGCAGTCCCAGGTACAGACCTGGCAACAGACTCAACAACGCTTGGGTTCAAGTCCTACTTAACCACTCTGGCTCTGCGCCCCAACTCCCAGGCTTGAAGAGCCGGCGGCGCAGAGCAGAGGCTGTCCTGCCCTGGGAGAGGGAGTTGCCTGGCCCAAAGAAATCCCAGGTGCGGTTCCACCTCCTTTTCCTGTAACACAAAGTAGGACGGGGATTTTGGGCAAATGCCTTGTTTTCTGGAGTCGGTAAGTGCTCAGGAAGTATGTTTGTGAAGCCACACAGCCAGCCGATGACAGACCAGGGGTAAAAAAACCAGTGCTCCTGACTCCTAGATTCAAGAGTTCTCTTTCCCCAGTGCTCCCGTTAGTGACGGGACTGAAAGGCCCTTCAGCTTCATCGGAAGGGTGGTGGGCTGGCGTGGGAGATGGCTACCTCCCCGAAGTACCAATCCTTTCCCTCATCCCCCAATTCCCCGGGCCCCAGCCCCAACCAGGGAGATGGCTGAGGAAGCTTTCCCTGCTTGCATTTCCTCCCCCCCCCCCCAATCCTAGGCCCCAGCTGAAAACCAGAGCCAACCCCATGGCCCCAACCCCCCCTCCCCGGCAGAGGTCCCTTTCCCTCGGACACCCCGGTAGGCCCATGTATGACACTAGCTCACTTGAGCTCACGCACAGCAGAGCCAGGAGCAGAAAGCTGCCTCCACTGTCCCAGAAGCTGGGTTTGTCTTTTTCTCCCCCTTCTCTCCTGGGACAGTCCCTGAGAGGCAGAATGGGAGGAGGATGTTGGGGAGGGGGGAAAGAGTGGGAGGGATGTGGAAGATCTGATTAGGGATCAAGTGTTGTTTTACATAACACAGCAGAGCCTGTTGGGGTGAAGCCAGGCCAGGCTGAGCTCTGGGCGGGGTCAGAGAATAAAAGGGAAACTCTACATGGAAATTCATTCATTGGACAAAGTTACTGGGCTAGGAGCTGGTAAAATGCAACTTCTGCAGTTGCACCTCGCTCTCCCTACCTTAAAGGAGGATGGCTAGCTTGGGCAGAGTGCTCCCAGGGCAAGGAATGGGAGGGGGCTGTCACAGAGTGCTCCCTTCCCCACCCTGGAGTCGCAGCACCCTCCCAATGCAAGTAAATAAATAAATTCAATTGAGTGGAAAATCTAGGCGTAATAAGAACCCTATATTTAGAGTCTGAAGAGCTTTGATTCACACCTTCGGCTGTGCCAGGTAATATTGCAGCCACTGTGGGCAAGTCACTTTCCTCAAGCACAAAACCAGGGGGGTGAGGGAGGGAGGGAGCTGGAATGGAAGGGCGGCCGCAACTCCTATGAGCCGGTGACCTATTATTATTAAAAAAGGACCCTGTGCTAGGCACCGGAGACAAAGCTGTTCTGGAGAAGGACATGCACACAAATCAAGATGATATTGAGCTCAAAAAAGAGGGATTTCATTCTGAGGGGAGGGAAGAGCGGAGGAAGGGCTCTTGGAGGGGGTGGCCCCTGAGTTTAGCCCCTCACAAGGGCCTCTTTGAGGCTGGCACAGAGATGCAGAAAACAAACTCCATCCCAGGCCTCTCTGCTCCAAGCTGTCTTCTGACCCGGTAGAAATCAGCACAGACCAAGCCAAGACCTGAGAGGGGAGAAAAACCTGGGGCCTCAGAATGACCCAAGAAGCTTCCTCCTGGCTCAAGGGGAATGAGAAAATATGCCCTGCAAGTTATTGCCAGGGTGATCTTATAGACTGAAAAGGAGGCCGGTTCACCCCCCCCCCCAATCCAACAGCCACACACTAAATGCCCCCCCTACAAAAACCCTGGCTACAGCCCAAAGTCCAGGCAGTGCTCCAATTCCTGCCAGTATCTACAAAGAGGAAAGGGTAAGCATGTGGATCACTGAGTACGCTGGGGGATGGGGAGGACGGAGGCGTTATTTCTGAACCAACGTCTATCCGAGGGTTTGCAAATACATTTCTATGGCCATCTGGGGAGAATCGGGGAGTTTGTCAGTGGCGGGAGATTCGGGGTGGGCCTTCCCTCTGGCGAAGCTGACCTGCCACTCATCTCTAACTTTATAACCTTAAGAGAGGTGAGGGAGGAAGTTGCTATAAAGTTCAGCGACTTGCTTGCGGTGCCAGCCACAGATGGGTCAGGGGCCCAGTGGGAGCACTCCAAGATGAGCCCTCTCTCCCCTCTGCCACAGTCTCTCTGCGATTCTAAACATCACCAAACAAAGGGTCCTGGCACCGGGTGCAGCATCTCGGGGACCCTGAAGTTCATCCCCCTCCTTTCACAGATGAGGCAACAGAGACCCAGAGAAGCAAAAGGACTTGCCTAGGATCCCGCTAGTAAAACGGGATGGGGACCCCGTAGTGCCCTCTCTCCCCAGGCCTAAGGGGCCCAAGGCCAGAGGAGACAGCCCAGAGGAATCATCATGGCTGAGGGGCAGCTGAGGAGCAAAGGGGCAGGTAAACGACCGGAGGGTCAGGAATGCTGCGGGATCCTCCCCAAGGGGGTCAAAGAAAGGGCCTTTAACCCTCCGGGATGGCCGGCTAAGGGGTAATCTTTGCCAAGCGAGGCCCTGAGCGATGGCCACGTCTTGATTGTCTGGTAGCTTAGAAGGCCTTTCTATGAACTTATCTCCTGGTTTCAGGGTCAGCATAGTGGACCAGGGGTAGGAGAAGAAACGAAAGTCCCTGCCCCCAGAAGGAACAGCCTCAGGCTGACCAAAGGGAGAAGAGAAAGCGGGTCCTGGGATCCCTCTGAAGCCCCACGCGGGGGAGATGTCCCAACGGCCCTAGCAGGGACTGGCCGGATGGAAGGACTTAACCCTTGAATCATGAGGCCCCCACGCCCTCTGGCACATTTCCCACACCCCCTGGGGGGGGATGGGACAAGGCACCCACAAGGAGAAGGGGGCGGGGGAGAAGGGAGCGGGGCTGGGCAGTCGGTCCCGCAGACCCTTCTCCATCGGGCCCCGGCCCGTGGAAGGCGGGGAGCAGGCAGAGGGAAGCCGACTGGGTGCAAGCACTGCGCGGGGGAACCCTGCACCCGGGTCGGGCCCTCTCCCTCAGGGGCCCTGGAATAACGAGGAAGAAAGCCAGGAGCCGGAGAGAGAGCCCTTCCCACTGTGTCGGGGCTGCTCCGAAGTATGTGGCCCCAAAGATCCAGCTTTCCGAAAGGGCGCCCGCCCTCCGCGCCTCCAGGGCACAACTGGCCCCCGGGGCGGCCTCAAGGAAGGGCAGAGACAAAGGGGCGCCCTCCAAGTACCCTTGAGGCCAGGGGAGGAAGCACGGGGCGCAGCAGCCCGGGGAGCCCTCCCCGAGCCGGCCCCGGGGGGGGGCGCAGGGGGCGCCCCTCCTCCGCGGGGCGGCCCGGTGGGCAGCCCGGGGACCCGAGGGCTGCCGAGGGGCCCGCCGGAGGGCGGGGCTGATAGAGCCCCAACCCGGGCCGCCCCTTCCCTTCAGCGCCCCGGCGCCGGCCCCCGGGACGCCGGGTCCGCCTTAGGGGGCCAGCCCCGGTCCCGCAGCGCGCGGCTCTCCCGGGGCCTTGTGGAGGGCGGGGACGGGCCAAGCCGGGGCGGCCCCCCGCGTGCCCGGGAACGGAGCGGCCCCTGCGCCGGCGGGGCGAGCGGGTCCCAGGGCCCCGGCGGGGCGGAGCGGATCCCTGGGCCCCGGCGGGGGCGCGGAGCGGGACTCCAGGGTCCCCGGCGGGGCGCAGCGGCGGGCGCGGCGGGCGGCAGGTGGGCGCCGGTCCCTTACCTTTCTGGCCGCTGAGCGCCGCGTACCAGGAGAGCGAGAGGAAGGCGCACAGGCAGCCGAGCAGCAGCGTCAGGAAGGTGCCATGGCGGAGCCTCATCTCCCCCGGCTCGGGCTCCTCGGCGGCGGCGGCGGCGGCGGGGCGAGGCGAGGCCGCATGTCCCGGGCCCGGCGCGGGGGCGGACGGCGGCCGGGGGCACTGGCGGGGCCGGCGCTCGGGGCCGGGGCGGCGGAGGGCGGCAGCGGCTGCAGCTGGCCCCGGGCCGGGTGCCGCCGCTGGGGCGGGGGCTGGAGGGGAGGGCGGGGGAGCACCGCTGGCTCGAGCCCGCGCGCGCGCCTCCCTCCGAGGGAAGGGGGAGGGGGCCGGGGCCGCCGCGGGCCCTGCCGAGCCAGCGCCGGGGCGGGGGCTCGGGACCGGGGCCGGGGCCGGCGGGCCCGGGGGCGGGCATGGCGGGCACTTAAAGGGCCCGTGCTCCCCGCCCCGGGGGTGGGGCCTGTCCTGCCTCCGAGCTGGGCGGCGGGCGCCGGGGCCGCGCCCCCTGCTCCCCACTGCCGAGCCTCTTCGGGCGGCCAAGGGTCCCGAACCTCCCGGGCTTCGGGGGTGGGGGCGACAAGCCGTAAGCCAAGGTAGACGGCGAGGACCGAGCATGGTGAGTGAGCGCTTCCGAGACTGAAACGCGAGGTGCAGCTCTGGGCAAGCAGGCTTCTGGAGGGAAGGGGACCGCGCCTCCGAGGCAGGGGAGCGTTCCCTTGTGGTCCCGGAGCTCCGGGCCAGGCGGTCTTCAGCCTGGTTCGCCCGCTTCCCTTTCCTTCTGTGCAGGTGAGGAACTGAGCCCCGCCGAAGGGCAAGCGCTTGCCCCTGTCTCTCAGGTCAGAAGCTGAGCCAAGCCCCGACTGAGGGCTCCCGTCTCAGCGTCCTCCCATCAGCAGCGCTGCCCGAGGGGCCTTCCTCGGACGGGGGGCAGAGTCGGGGAAAGAGCACCAGGAGCAGAGGGGAGAGGAAGCCCGAGAAGACTGCCCAGTGAGGAGAATGCAGGAGCGAGAGAGCGTTCCTGGCGATAGCGGGCGTGTCAGGGAGGAGGAGGGGGAGCGCACCCCTCTCCCGCAAGGATGAGCGCGAGCATTACTGCTTCTCCTTCCATAGGCAGGGGAGCTGAGACTCAAAGGGATGGCGGCATCTGCCAGGGCCCCACGGACTAGTAGATGCCAGAGGCAGGGTTTCAAGCCAGGTTCCTCATGCGAGCTCCGAGACCCTTCCCAGGGAGTCTTCGATGTCGCTCAGGGAGGATGCATGGGCACCGGGGTGACATAATGGATGGGATAGACAGCGAAATCTGCTAGGGAGCTTACAGCTGTCCTGGTGCGAGGTGATCAGAGCCGGAGGGAAGGTGGCAGTGTGGGTTTGCAAGGCAGAGGCCAGGTCAGCTGTGGATAGATGGAATCCGCAGCCTTTGTACCGGCTACATGAATGGTGTGAAGGCGCCAAGTTTTAAGCCAGCAGTGGTTGTGCCATCAGCAGGGATAGGGAATTTGGGAGGAAGGGCAGGTCGGGGGAGAAGATGCTGAGTTCCACATTGGACCTATTGGGTTTGAGATGTCCGCAGGACATCCGTGTACTTTGCTAAGAAGATGGAGAGCAAGGATGGGTGAATGCCGTAGCTCTTGCTCATGCAGACCTTCCCCTCTCTCTTCCCCCATTCCAGGACAGATTTTCCTGTGACTCTACTCCCCTGTAGCTTTCCAAACCTCAGCGCACTACCCGAGTCACCACTCCCCCTTGAGGACAGTAGCTGTCCCCAGCTGTCTCCCTGGGGTGAGCAGGGCCTGGCACACACCAAGCGTGTTACATGTCATCGATGTTTTTTCACTACCCTTACGTCAGGAAAAATAGGGTTGACATAAGAGAAAGGGTATAAGCTTAAGAATCAGTCCTTGACCAGAACCGTAGGCACCCCAGGGGACTCATGGGACTGCAAAGGATGCCAAGTAGCAGTCAGGAAATGACTCCGCAGTTGGAATCAGAGACCTCCATTTGAATCTCAGCTCTGCCACTGGCTAAGTTTGGACACAAATTCTCCATCTTCTTTGGGCTAACTTAGTTCCCTCATCTATAAAAACAGAGGGCTGCACTGAATGACTAAGGCCCGTCTTAGCTCTAGATCCTGAGAAATGAATTGTGAGCTCCTTGTATTTTATCCTCCTTTTATGCCCAGCACAAAGTAGGTATTTGTTGTTCAGTCAGCTCTTCTGTCCTCCACCATCTCTAAGTATATCCGAGTTCATGTTCCTTCCCTCTGTGACACCATCTATCTGTCTCATTCTCTGCCCTTTTCCTTTTGCCTTCGGTGTTTCCCAGTACCAGTACCAACGAGTCCCATCTTCTCCTTATGTGGTCAAAAATTCAAGTTTCACTTTCATGATTTGACCTTCTGGAGAATAATGGGAATTGATTTCTTTAAGTAGTGACTCATTTGATTACCTTGTTGTCCAAGGAACTCTCAAAAGTCTTCTTTAGCACCACAATTCCAAAGCATCAGTTTTGCAGAACTCAGCTTTCCCTACAAGCCATACATTACTTGCTGAAAAACCATAGCTTCGACCATAACATATCTCTGTCAGCAAGGTGATGTCCCTGCTTTTCACTATGCAGTCCAGATTTGCCATAGCTTAACCTTCCAAGGAGTGTCCTTTAATTTCATGTCTACAGTCACTATCCGTAGTGGTCTTTGGACCCAAGAATATAAAATCTGACACTTTCATTTCTTCTCCTTCCCTTTGCCAGGAAGTGATGGAACCAGTTGCCAAAATCTTGATTTTTTTTTTTAATATTAAGCTGCAAGCCAGCTTTTAGGCTCTCCTCTTTCACCCTCATCAAGAGGCTGACTGACTAGATCTTATCATTCAAGTTAGAAGAATGAAGACAAGAGGGTTTAGTGAAAGCAAAGGGAAACAGATGGAGTTCAAGATAATTACATACCATCAGAATGGCAAGGAGGACATCTGAGGGGAAAAAAAGTCATTGGAGAGAAGCAGCATGTAATATGGTAGAGAGAAAGAGAGTGAGCCAGAAGACCTGGGTTTGGATTCTCTGAACGACCCTGCTCAAGTCACTTATTCTCTCAGTTCCCCAGGTAACATTTTAACATTTTAAATTGCAGAGTAATTGCCAAATTATATTAGAACAGCTATATTATCATTAGCAGATAATGTTCCTTATAGTAATGGAATCAAAAGTCAGGACTTATTTTAAAGACAAATTGGATTAAGCAATTTATCAATCTTGAGACTCCTTGAGAAAGCCTCCATTTATTAAGATCTGACTCTGCCATTTCCTATTCTCTCCCTTTTGAAGTTTGGTAATAAAGAGAATTCCTGCCATATAGATTTTCTCTGTCACATAGTTGAATTACAGAATTTCAAGTCTGGAAGGGACACCAGGAGGCAGCACAGTATTTGAAAGAGGGCTACTCTTGGAATCCAGAGAAACCTAGGATTAAATCTTGCCTCTGAAAATTATTAGCTTAGAGATCCTGGGTTTGTTGCTTAATATCATAATTCCCTGGGTAACTCTAATACTGTAAGTGATTGAGGATATGCTGACTTGTTTCTTTCAGTTTCCTGTCTTTACATCTCTTATGCCCCAAATCTGGAATGTATTCCCTCCTCTTCTCACCCTTGTTTTCATCAAAATTTTTATAAATATGCTGCAGATAAATCTCCTAGAATTTGTCTTCCAACCTAATCATCTACTGCCCCCTTCAAAGTTACTAATAATCTCTTATTTGACAAATGTTATAATGGCTTTTTCTGAATCCCGATCCTCTGAAACATCTGATGCAGTTGGTCTCCTCCTGAATATTCAGGAATATTCCTGTACTCAGGTTTATAACAGCTCTATCGCAGTCTCTTTTGCTCATTCTTCATCCATATTATACCCGCTAACTTTGGGTATCACCCGGAGCTCTCTTTGTTGAACCCAATTCTCTTTTTCCTCCATACTCTTTCAGCAATTCCTATCAATCCCAATTTTGTTCATTATACAGAGAATTCTCAGATCTCTTTGTCCATCCATCTCAAGTCCTGCTTCTAAGTACAAGTTTTGTACGTTTTAAAGTATATGTCCAAATTCACCTGTCCAAAACAGAGCTCATTATCTTTCTCCTGCCTCTCCCCCAAACCCTCTCCCCTTTTCCTTACTTCCCTGATATTGCTAAGGCTACCACCATCCTCCCACTTACTCAGTCCCACAGCCTCAATATTATTCTGGATTCTTCACTGTTATCCATTCCATGTCATTTCTACTTTCACAACAGCTCTCCTATATGATTCCTTCTCTCCATTCATGTAGCCACAATATTAGTTCAATTTCTCATCATGTTTCACCTGGACTATTACAATAGACTCCGAATTAGTCTCCCTTTCTCAAGTCTCTTCCCACTCCAATCAATCCTATATTCAGTCACCAAGTTCAATTTTCTGAAGTACTTATAAGAAATGAGTCATAAATTAATGACAAAAGTGAGGTGAGCAAAACCAGATCATTGTACCAAGTGATAGCAATATTATAACAGTGGTCAAGTGTGAAAGACAGTTTGGTACTCAGAGTAAAACAATAACCCATGAGGATTCCAAAGGATTTATGATGAAAAATATTATCCACCTCCAAAGAGAAAACTCATGAACTCTGAGTGTAGATTGAAGCATAATTTATTTTGTTTTATTTTTTACAACATGACTAATATGAAAATGTTTTTCATTATTTCAGATGTATAACTGATATATTGCTTGCTTTCTTGATGAGAAGAGGAGTGGAGAAAAGAATTTGGAATGCAAAATCTTTTTTTTTTTTATTATAGTTTTTTATTGATAGAACATATGCATGGGTAATTTTTCAACATTGTTCCTTGCACTCACTTCTGGTCCAACTTTTCCTTTTCCTCCCTTTACTCCCTCCCCTAGATGGCAGGCAGTCTCATACATGTTAAACAGGTTAAAGTATATCCTAAATACAATATATGAGTACACATTCATATAGTTCTCTTGTAATGCAAAATCTTTTTAAAGAAATCAATATTAAAAACAAAAAAAAATAATATTTTTAGAAAATTTTCTAAAGATGCCAAATATAAATGACTGTTTGGCCTTTGAAATTCTTCTTAACCTAAGTCTTTCCTACTTTAGCAGTCTTATGCTTTATTCCTCTCCACAGATGGACAATTTGGTTACAGAGCCTACTTGGTATTCCTTGACTAAGACATTCTATCTTTTGACTTCCCTTTGCACTATCTGGTGCCCATGCCTAGAATGCTCTTCTTTCTTTCTTTACTTCATTATTTCTTCTTTCTTTATTCCTCTGGATTCGTGTGTGTGTGTGTGTGTGTGTGTGTGTGTGTGTGTGTGTGTTTCTTCCAAATTTATTTTATTTGAAGAAACAGAATAAGCAAAAAGAAAAACAGAAAAGCAATGCAAAACAAAATGAAACAAAACAAAAGAGAATATTATCACTTGCCCAGCAGAACATCAAGGATTCAAAATATATATGACAACAAATAACAATTTAACAAAGTATATATATATATAAATAGAACAAATTATATTTATGAGTGTTCATCTTTTCTTTACTTCCTTGTAAATTGTTTTTTGTTCTCTGCTTCAGATTTTGTTTACTTTATTCTTTTTTTCCCCCTTTCATACTCCCCCACCCCCAAAAAGGCTATAGTTAAGAAAGGATTTATTTATATATACATTTGTAGATATATTCATACATATAGACACACACATATCTCCCTTTCATCCCCTACTACTACCCCCAAGCAAGCTACAGTTAAGATATTTTTATGTATACATATATAGATATATACATACATACACTCTCACATACACACTCAGATACATGCATCTTTCCTATCCCCACTGACTCTTTCATTAAATTCTGCTCCATAACTTGACTTTCTATTACTTAATCTCCCCCCCCCACCCAGGGGTCCCTCCTTTGTCTTCTTCCCTCATTCCTCTCCCTTTATTTCTTTATAGATTTTGGAAGGTGATATTCCCTTCATGGTATATATGTACGGTTACCTATTGAATCCATTCCCAGTGTGAGATTTTTCAGAACTACAAGCCCTCTACGCCCCTCCCCCCATGGATCTGTCTTTACACCTCATTTATATAACATGATTACTATTTTTACCTTCACTCTGCCTGTCTTTCTTTTGATCTTACCCTATTGTTGATATAAATCTTAAATATAAGGTATATATTTCCCATGTTAAAAAAAAAAAAAAAAAAAACAATGTTTAAACAGTTTGTCAGTGTTGAGTTCCTTAAAACTGCTCTTTGATATTGGCTGTTATATGTTAAATTTTCTGTTAAATTTGGGTTTGTTTGATAGAAAGTCCTGAAAATCTCCAAGTTTGCTGAAAATCCATTTTTTCTCATTGAAAATTATAATTTTGCTGGATGATATTTTTGGCCACAGGCCTTGTTCTTTTGCTTGTCTGTGAATCTTATTCCAAGACTTGCAATCTTTTATTGTAGCTGCTGCTAAGTCTTGTACAATCCTAATTGTAGCTCCAGCATATTTGAATTGTTTTTTTTTCTTATTTCTTGCAAAATTTTCTCTTTAATTTCAAAATTAGGCAGTAATATTCCTTTGTGTTTTTCACAGAGGATCTCTTTGAAGTGGTGATCAGTGGATTTTTTCTATTTCTGCTTTCCTCTCATGTTCTCTCATTCTAAGACAACTTTCTAGGATTATTTCCTGCATTATTGTGTCAAGGTTCTTTTTTTGGTCACAACTTTCTGGCAGCCCAATTATTCTTATATTTTCTCTTCTTGATCTGTTCTCCACATCCTTTCTTCTTTGTTGATTCTTTTTTTTTTTAATAAGAGATATTAATGTAAGCACCTCTAATTGTGAGGCAAGGGGATGATGCCTTCCCTTCAGCTCTTCACTCTGACCAGGAACCCCAAACCAAGAGCTCCACCTTCCTACAAATACCCACAGCCAGCAGTGCCCCTGTTTCTGCTCTCACCGGGTACTAGTTCCTTCTTGTCCTCTCCCTACCTCCCACCTGTCTGGGCAGCACAGGGAAATTCACCCTGTCTTCCTGAACTCAGATGCCCTGGAAAAAAACAGTCTGAAAGGTGAAAGTCTCTGTGGCTCCTGGAGGCTGGATATCCTGGAGCACAACCGGATAGCCAGAGGGATCCCTTCTTGGTGTTTCTGCAGAGGTAGCTGGGAAGTGTTTGCACTTTAGATAGGCTAATCTCAGCCCAGGGTCTTTTTTCAGATCTTGTCCAGTTGTATCAAGAGGACCCCTGTTCTGCTCCAAGTATTCTTGGTTTTTCACTAGCCTATGTTCACCTTGGGCGAAAATTTGTTTTATTTGTGGGGGAAATCGGGAGAGCTTGAAATTTAACAACCTACTTTGCCATCTGCCCAGAATCCTCCCCATTCCTCTGGATTCTTTCTGGATGCTACTCAGTTCCACTTTCTTCTTCTTTTTTATTTTTTATTATAGGTTTTTATTGACAGAACATATGCATGGGTAATTTTTCAACATTGACCCTTGCAAACACTTCTGATCCAACTTTTTTCCCTTCCTTCTCTCCACCCTTTCCCTAGATGGCAGGTAGTCCCATACATGTTAAATATGTTAAAGTTCAATTCTACTTTCTATAGGAAACCTTTCCCAATTCCCTATTCCTACACATATTCCCACTTCTAGAATCTTCCAATTACCTTGCCACTAGTCTGCATATACTTTAAATACCATATTATTTACATGTCCTTCCCCCATTAGAATATAAGCTCCTTGAGGACTGTGGCTATTTTCTTCTTTTTATCTCCCAGTGTCTAGTATAATGCCTGACACAAAATAAGAATGTTGTTGATTGACTGACTGACATTGCAGAGAGAAAAGTGTGTTGAATATTTAGAAGCAAAAAAAAAACCAAACCCGATTTAATTTGTTTAAAATAATTTTAATTTTAATTATTCTGTTCTTACTGATAGCCTCATTTATTTTACCCATTAAAAAACCAAAAACCCTCTTTTGTATATTTAAGCAAAATAAATCCACACATTGGCAGAAATATTTATCTCATTCTGCAATTCCTGATCGGGAAGCTGGTAATTTATTTGATCACTGGTATTCTGGAGTCTTGATTGGCTGTTGTATTAATTAGTGTTCCCAAGTGCTTCAAAGTTGTTTTTCTTTACACTATTGTGTATATGGATACACACACACACACAATTTTATTATATTTTGATCTTTCGCCCGAATAAGCCTAGTAGTTGGATCTCTGATTCAAAAAGTCCCATTGAGCATACTGAGGCCAGGGGTTACTGAGTGACTTGCCAGCGGTTACAAAGATAGCAAGCACCAGCTAGGTATGAATCAGCCTAGTAGGGAGATAATACTGGGTGGAGGAGGGCAGAGAGAGTGAGGAAGTGGGAGCTGAGTGGAGAAAGCAGAGATTTTAAGGTCTTTGAAGGCTCTTAAGATGCTATATAATTATCAACTCTTAGAGCTTTAAGATTTTTTTAAACAAGGGGAAACCTCAGCATGTTTGTAGACAGGGGATGGAGCTAGCAAAAAGAGGAGGCTGAGGATGCAGGAAAGAAGAGAAACTATAAATAAACCAGTAGAGAGAGAAGCCCTAAGTTCAGAATGAGCAGCAGGAACTCTTATCTTATGGCTTTTCCTTCTCTGAGGTCCTGCCATCTCAGAATCCCCGATTGTTTTGAATTGGGAGAGACCTCAGCAGCTATCTAGTTCAATAGATAGCCAAAAGGAATCCTACCTACAAAAGTTAGTCATCTATTTTCCTCCCTGAGGCAACTGGATAAAAGTGACTTGCCCAGGATCTCACTGTTGGAAGTGTTAAGTGTCTGAGACAGATTTGTACTCCAGGTCCTCCTGACTTGAGGGCTGGTGCTCTATCCACTGCCCCACCCAGCTGCCCCAGTCATTCCTTCTTGAAGGACTCTAATAAGAGCCACTGATCTCCCTCCCTGTGGCACTTATCTGCAAAGTAGGAAGGGAAGTCAAGAATTCTTTAAACCATGTCCAAGAGGTCATTCAACTGTCCCTTGAATGCTTCTAGTAGAGGGGAGCCCCTTGCCTCCCAAGCAGTCCATTACTCTGTTTAAATAGCTGTGATTGTGAGGAAGTTTTTCCATCTGCTTTTCTGTAACTTTTACCAGTGATTGCTAGTGCTGTGGATCCAGCACTTGCTGGATCCAAGGAATCCTGGATCTAAGGAATAAGACAGCACTTCAGATAGCTGTATGATGGATATATGTCCTCAGCAAAAATAAAATAAAACAAACAACAAAGCATTATTTTCTCCATGTTAGATATCCCCATTCCTTTTTATTGTCCTTCTGTGGTAGGGAGCATTCTACATTCTCCAGCATGTCACTGTATTTCCTAAAATGTGGTTCCAAACCTGAGCGTGGTCTTCCAGACAAAGTCTGCTTTGACAAAGTATGCCTATCACTTCTCATAGTTGGGACACTGTCCTTAATAATGCAGCATAAGGTCATATTCATTGGTGGTTGTTAGTAAGCATTCTCAGGTCAGATCAAGCTTATAACCCACTAAGACACCTAGATTTTATTCACAAAAAAATGATGTCTAACTACACCTTCCCCATCCTGTACTTGTGAAAGTTATTTTTTAATAGAACTACAGGATATTTATTCGTATTATGTTACTATCTTCTAAGATTTTGCCCATTGTTATACTTTCCCCCCCAAATTGTCCTTTTAAAATGTTTTTAAATATTGTTTTTAGTATCTATTGATATCATTTGTTGTTACTTCATTTCCTAATGCATACCTTCTACGTCACCACCCAGAAAGCTATCCTATATAACAAAAAAGTTAAAAAATAATAAGTGTACAGTGAACAAATACAACTATGTACAAAGTCATTAAATACAAGGCAGTTTTAGGAGATAGAGTGCCAATCCCTGGAGGGATCTAGAAAGGCTTCAAGCAGAAGGTGGTGCTTGAGCTCTCTTTAAGGAGAGAGAGGATTCCATGAAGCTGAGATAAGCAGGAATAGTGGATGGTCGGTAAAAATGCATGGACAGAGGAGTTCAAGGGATCCATGTGAGGAAAAGAGAGAAAACCAATTTTGTTGGAATTGCAGGAAGGGAAGCAATAATATTGCATCTACTAATTAAACTAGAAAGATATGTTGGGGTCAGATCATAGAGTATTTTAGAAGTTAAACACAGTAGTTCATATTTTATCCTAGAAAAGTATTAGCTATACTTCCCAGTTTCTTTTGATTTATCCATTATCATGTCTTCATGCAGATCATTAATAAAAAAGCTGAACAATACAGGCCCAAGAACAGAAATCTAGAGAATTCCATTAGTATCTCCCTCCATGTTTACATCAGACCATTAATGACTGCTCTTTTGAGTCTAGTCATTCAACCAATTCCAAATGACTCTATTATCAGCCCATAATGCCCCATCATCACTAATGCAACACAAGAGACTGCCAAATACCTTGTCCCCTCCCAGGCTGGTTTTTTAAAGTAGGTAAAAGAGACCATTTTTTGGCTCATTCTTACCTACCCTTAATCACTGAATTGGTCTTCTTCAGACAAACGGAGACGTGGGGAAGACCTTAGCTTTAAAAGGCCAAGTTCTCCCATTGTATCCTGGCCCATTTCCAGTAAAATCTTGTCCATTGCACTTAGATGGCTCTGGAGGAAAAAGTGAAGCTAGAGACTTTGCACAGCCCTCCCTTATTTAAAATCGATCTACCCACAAGTCAAAACATCACCTTGATGTCATTGGTCTTCTTCAAGAAGGAAAGCCAAGAGACAAACAAACCACAATCTTCTGAAATCTAAGCAAATGCTATTTAGAGCCCTCCTCTGACTTGCCAGCCTGTGAACCCTGTGAAAAAGGGAAATGCAACTAGTCTGTCATGATCGGTCATGCAGGCTCTTGGTGATTACCCCCCACTTCTCACCAACCCTCCCATGCGGAGAGATTCTAGATTTATGGAAGGGATCAGAGGCAGCATTGCTAGCCTGTAGTTTGCAGGTTCTGCTCACCTGCTTTCCTTTTTGTAAAACACTGGATCCTCCACGGTAGCTGGCTGGTACGGTGGATAAAGCACCCCATGTAGAATCAGGAGCACCTGAGTTCAAATGTGGCCTCAGACTCTGGGCGGCAAGTCCCTTAACTCCAAAAAGAAAAACAAAAATTACATCCTTCAAAACTACCTGATTATTACACTATATAGAAAATTAAATGGCAACAATATTCAGATGAAAACTTGGACAAGATTGGTATTAACCATATAAAGCATGTTGTCCTAGCTTTTGACAAGCAAACAGCTGAAGTACAAGGTCATGTGTATTCTCAGTTGTGATCTGTGCTTTTAGCTTTACTTAAGTGTGAGTGGGGGGGAATTATATATTGTAGGGAACTCAATTTTGAATATATTAAATTTGTATGATACACCTAAATACAAATTTTCTGTAAAAATTTTAAAAATAGCAAAGAAAATCGAGACATTTGCCCTTCTCCAGTCCTATGATGTCTGTCCCATTTTCCAGTCTTTCAAACATCATTAACTCTGGCTCAGCAATCACAGCTGCTTCCACGCTATATCATGGGAGACAATTCATCCAGGCCTAGTGACTTGAACTCATCCCCAGAGAACCAAGACAAGTATTCATTTGATAGAGGGAAGAGTGTGGAAAAGAAAAAAGAATAATGGCTTTGGATTTAGAGGAACTATGTTCAGTTCCTGCCTCTGACCTTGGACAAATCCTTCATTCTCCCTGAGTGTCACTTAGTTTCCTCATCTGTAAAATGAAGGGTTTGAATTAAAAGGCCTCCAGACAGCTCTAAATCAGTGATCTCATCTCCTTACTTATCCTGGTTTGGATCTCTTATGTAAGCTTATTTTTGTTTTATCCACTTAAGTATTTCCCTGATTCCCCCAACAGCTTAAAGATGAGCTGAGAGCTGAAAGGTCTATGGTAGCTGAGAGGGGTCTCTCCAACAGGTCAGACTGAAAAGGCTGTAAGGGGAGGGACTGCTTTAAAGAGAGAATGATTTATGGAAATAAAGTCATCCATCTTTCCAAGTGTCCAAAGGAAGAGGCTGGGTCACCTGATGTATCTGAAGGGGACTAGGTGGAATTGGACACTTGTGGATGAAAAGATCATAAGATCATCATAATATATCAGGTACATGATGATATAATATAATATTTATAGTAACATCCAGCATTTACATAGCACTTTGCAAAGCACTTTAAAGTTTATATATGCTATTGTATTTAGTCCTCATACTCTGTGAGATAGGAGCTATGATTATCATTTCCACTTTACAAATAAGGAAATTGAGGCAAAAGAGTTTAAGTGATTTTTCTAGGGTCACACAACTAGTATCTGAGGCAGGATTTAAACTCAGGTCTTCCTGATTACAAATTGGGTGCTCTTCACGTTATACCTAACTCTTCGATGCCAGAGACTATTGCTTTTTTCAATCTTTGTATCTTTAGTGTCTGGCACATAATAGGTATTTAATAAATTCTTATTGAAAGAATGAATGGACAAATCACTAAAAAAAGAGAGAAAAAGGTTTAGAACTAGAATTAGGAAAATCAAAATTAAACAACAATATAAGTCAAAGGTTCTGATAAAGACCTCATTTCCAAAATATATAGATAATTAACTCTAATTTATAAGAAATCAAGCCATTCTCCAATTGATAAATGGTCAAAAGATATGAATAGACAATTCTCAGATGAAGAAATTAAAACTTATTTCTAGCCATATGAAAATATGCTCCAAATCATTATTAATCAGAGAAATGCAAATTAAGACAGCTCTGAGATACCACTACACACCTGTCAGATTGGCTAAGATGATAGGGAAAAATAATGATGAATGTTGGAGGGGATGTGGGAAAACTGGGACACTGATACATTTTTGGTGGAATTGTGAACACATCTAGCCATTTGGGAGAGCAATTTGGAACTATGCTCAAAAAGCAGTGTTACTATGGGGCTTATACCCCAAAGAGATACTAAAGAAGGGAAAGGGACCTGTATGTGCCAAAATGTTTGTGGCAGCCCTCTTTGTGGAGGCTAGAAACTGGAAAATGAATGGATGCCCATCAATTGGAGAATGGTTGGGTAAATTGTGGTATGTGAGTGTTATGGGATATTATTGTTCTGTAAGAAATGACCAGCAGGATGAATACAGAGAGGCTTGGAGAGAATTACATGAACTGATGCTAAGTGAAATGAGCAGAATCAGGAGATCATTATATACATCAACAATGATAGTGTATGAGGATGTATTCTGATGGAAGTGGATTTCTTCGACAAAGAGAAGATCTAATTCAGTTCCAATTGATCAATGATGGACAGAAGCAGCCACACCCAAAGAAAGAACACTGGGATATGAATGTAAACTGCTTGCATTTTTGTTTTTCTTCCCAGGTTATTTATACCTTCTGAATCCAATTCTTCCTGTGCAACAAGAGAACTGTTCAGTTCTGCACACAGATATTGTATCTAGGATATACTGTAACCTATTTAACATGTATAGGACTGCTTGCCATCTGGGGGAGGGGATGGGGGGAGGGAGGGAGGGGAAAAATCAGAACAGAAGTGAGTGCAAGGGATAATGTTGTAAAAAATTACCCTGGCATGGGTTCTGTCAATAAAAAGTTATTTAAATAAAAATGAACAAAATAAAATAAAATAAACAACAATATAGCAAAAACAACCTGTTCATACCATGAGACATTAGTAAGGAGCAACCGATTTTTTCTGTGATAAAAACCTCACTAAACAGGTAAAATACTGGCTGGCTAGCCATAATACTTGAGTGCAAGAACTGTGGGAAATAAGAAAGATGAATAAAAGGATTTGAAGCAATTGTGTGCAGGGCTCAGATGGGTTTAGAAGGAATGGATTTGTAGTAGACTTAAGCAGCTAGTGGGGTTTTCTAACTTTTTTCCCCAGCCCAGCTGGATTGCCCAGCTGAAAAATCAGACCATCAAAATGACTCAGGGTTACAGAGCTGGGCACAGGAAAGAATAATGAGAAATATATTGAAAAATAAATACTGGCTTAAGAAACAAAGGAGCCCAACTAGGTCACTTCCTTTTTATATCAGGAAATGTTTCTTTAAAAATAAAAATCAGTTCCCACCCTTCTGTGCTACAGTGGGAGATTATGGGTGAGGATGTTTCATATACTGTCAGGAATGGTTGATGTGTTAGTTGGGTCTGCTACAGCTCCTTTTTTCTCTCTTAATCTTTGATATAAGGGATGACTAGCTGGGAAGCAGTGGGAAAAAACAATATGTTAAGAAATGAAAGTGTTATATCATTTAAATTTACCTCCTGACAATGAGGTGATGAACCTACAGTTCAGAGACAGTTTACATTTTCAGCATGACTTATGTGGGAATTTGTTGGACCCACCCATGCAACTATGTATTGAAAGCTTTATTTCTTTTTGGGGGGGACAGGAGGAGGAAAGGAGGGAGGGTATTAAATGTTCTCCATGTGAGAAGAAGGAAGTAGGATAACAGAGTTTTTTAAATGCTTGATAATTAAATTTTTTAAAAATAAAATTAAAGTGACATAAGAATAAAAGATATTAAAAAGATTAGAAAAAGAAAAGAATGCATAGAAATGATAGCCATCAAATGGCTTCATAAAAAATAAATTGACTCCATCTTAAGAGACAGGAAATGACTGTTTACTGATATGGAGTCATTTCCAAATCAGCTGTCTCTGTGTGCAGTTAGATCATCCAATGTTTAGAGCAAAGGTCAAAATCAATAACAATTTAGAAGGGATAAAAATGAGAGAATGATTGCATGCAATTACAGCTGCTCCAAGAGGACCTGTGCAAACAAGCTATCGACTGCAAAAAATGGGAAATAGACAAAAGTAATGGCAATAAAAATGAAGATGACAAGTTGAATAGGCATAAAACATTCACAACAAAGAGGCCAAAAGAGCCCCAAAATCATCCCAACCAGGAAATGCTTGAACATTTTACTGAATGGAGGGATGTGACAGCCAAGGGGAACACCAAATCATTTCTAAATGCATAAATGCACAAAAGAACATGTTTATTTGTTGTTTTTAAATTTTTCTCAAGTATTCTGTATCTCAGGTTTTTATTTAATGTATATGCCAAAAAAAGTTCAATATATGTCACTTAAAATTATTATTATTATTTTATTCAATAATATTTATATTTAGTAAACTTTGTCCATAATAGCTGCTTTCATTTATTTAATACATAAAGATATGGTTTCCTTCTATAGTTGAGTTTTCATTTTTCTTCAAGATTTTTGTGCTATTTTACATTCTGATACAATTGTACCTTGATAAAGTATATTGTGTAAGACATGGAATTGTTTGTTTTTCACAACAATGCTAACTAATTTTACCTTTTTTCCCCTTTTTCTTTCTTTCTTCCTTTTTTGTTAAATGATGTTTCCTTTTACCAATGTTTAGTAGCCTTTAGGAGAAGAGAACACCACTTTTATATACCACCTATTAATGGAATCTTTTTTCTTCTTCCATTAGTTTTCATATTTTTAATATAATACAAAGTAGTCTTGATGATAATTATTATTTTGTTGTATGTTTTAAAATTTATTAATGAAATCCTAATTCAAGATTTTGTTAATATTCAATACAAGTTTATTTGTAAAATATTATGGAGGGGGATGACAGAAGAATAGGAGCAGAATCGATTTACAAAACAATAAGAAGCAATGGAGGGGAAGACAAGTCTGAAAGAGAGTTTGGCAGGATACCCAGCTAAGCTATCTGATTCTGAGAATATCTGTTAACGAAATGGAAAGTCAGTAAATCAATCATATTTGTTATATGTCTACTATGTACCAGGCACTGTGCTAAGCATTGGGAATTCAAAGAAAGGTAAAAGACAATTCCTCCTTTAAGTATCTCACAATTTAATGGGGAAACAACAGGAAAGTGAAGGTAGATAATGTCAAGGATGACACCTAGGTTACAAGCCCAAGTCCCTGGGAGAATGATAGTCTTCTCTACAGTAAAAAGGAAATTAGGAAGAGAGGAGGGTTTGAAAGGAAAGATCATTTCAAATTTGGAACATGTTGAATTTGAGATCTCCATGGGATATCTAGTTCAAGATTTCCATCCAATAGGCAGTCAGAAATATGAAATTAGAAGTTAGGGCAGAGACTAGGTCTGGATGAGAAGATTTAAGAGTTATTTACATAGAAGTGACAACTGAAATCAATGGAGTTGATGATATCATCAAGTGAAATAATAGGAAGAAGAGAAGAGGGCTTAAGACAGAACACCAAAGCACTAGATGAAGAGCCAGCAAAGACTTCGGAGCAGTCAAATAAATGAGACAAGAATTAGGAGAGAATAGTGACAAAAACCTAGAGAAAGAAAAGGAGGGCTGCAGAGAGGTCAAGAAGGATGAAGATTAAGAAAAAGCAAGTAAGATTTGGCAAGTAAGAGAGAGTATTTGGGGGAGAGAAATTTAATTGGCTGATAAGATTGGAAGCCAGAATGCAGAGTTAAGAAGAAAGTGAAAGGAAGGGTAGTAGAAACATCTATTGTAGGTGCCTTCTCAAATTTAACCACAAAAAGCAGGAGAGATAAGATGATAGCTAATGGGAATGGATGGATCAAATGAAAGGTTTTTGCGGACTGGGAGACACAGGCATGTTTGTAGGCAGTAAAGAATCAGCCAGAAGACAGAGATTGAAGAAAACTGAGAAAGTGGGAGTGATACAGGAGGCAATCTTGCTGGAAAAAATGGGATAGAGCGAATTCATTTTGTACATGTAGAGGTATTTGCCTTAGTAAGCAGAACGTCATTCTTCATGTGAGATAAAAGTGAAGAATGATACTAATAGCAGAAGGCATCTGAAGGATATGAAATAAAGAGAAGAGAAAGCTCCCCATTTTAATTTTTTCAGTAAAATATTAGGCAAGATTCTCAGCTAAGAGTAGAACAAAGGTAGTCATAGAAGGTTTGAAGGACACAAAAGCTTAGAATTACCACTATGCAAAATGGGAGAGGGAGTTAATAAAGGAAGTGTAACCTAGGTGGAGTTATGTAACATAAATTGCTAGTCCCCTAGTCAACATGGTTTCATGTTTTCTCCAGTTTTGTTCCCAGCACACATATAAGAGGAAAGGCTTGGATCATGAGAGTGATTTCAGGTTGAGCCTTGGCTGGGCAACCCCTTATCACTATAAGACTGAAGAGAAGAAGAAAGCAATAGAGCTGAACTGAACAAGGGATCAAAATGGGAAAGAGGAGAATATGGCTAGAGCTTGGGAGAGAACTACAGAATGGAAGGATTGGAGGTCACAGTGCAGATGAAGAACAGGGTTTGAAGATGGAAGGCAGAGGTATGGGTGAGATGAAATAGACTGTAATTAGATAAAGGAATTTCAGAGTTCATGAACATAGAAGTGAAGGTTAAGGGAAAGTCCATTTTTGTGGAGATTGATGTAGTAGAAGAGTAGGTCATGTGAAACAACCATGAGGTTAGGGTACTTGAGGGAGTGACTGCATGTTGAAGTGCCATAAAGGCATAAGTAAGAGGAAAGACATTGAGCTTATTAAGGAAAGAAGGGGAAGTCAAGGAGGTCAGTAGGCAGCAGCTATTAGAATTTTGATTGGTGGTAGATTGAATGAACTTCAGAGGAGACATTACTGAGTGATGGTTGTGATGACCACGTCAAGTTAGGGAAAAATCATCAATCTTTATTCTTAGTAGAGATGAAGAAAGATTGGAGATAGAAGGGAATTGGCAATAGCAATGTGTGCAGCTGAGTCAAGAAGCTAGTCAGGCCAGAAGCCACGAGACCAGCACCACCAGAGTAGAACCCAGGCCCAATCTCTCCCAGCTTCTCTTCCTGTCTCTCTGCCTCCACCCACCAAAATCGTCATTTCCTATACAACATATCAGGACTTGCACAGAGAGTGGGCGGGGGCCATTCTTTCTCCAAGCATATATATTAACAGAGTATAGTCCAATTACTATTTAGCCTCACATGCTTGGGACCTCAGTGCATCAACTCGAGCTTTAACCCATTACATCTCCCCCTTTCTTTTGTTTTAGAACACAGGTGGTCATGCCATCCCTGACTCCTCAGGGAGGTCAGAGCCCCCAAGGGGAGGTGATCACAGCCTCCCTGACTTCTCAGAAAAGGCGGTGAAAGCACTAAAAAGGAGATGATCACGCCCTCCCTGACATCTCAGGAAGGGAGATAAAAAGCACCAAAGGGAAGTGGGGGTTGCTAGCGGGTTTCTGGGCTGAAGGGTCTTATGCACAAACCCATCAGCATGGGAGGTATTACACAAGCACATAGCAATAACGCAGAGGCTATTAGGGATGACTCTCCCCACAGTCAGTGCAGGCTCGATATGGTTTAACAAACATGAATAGTACACGCAAGTAGCAAAATAACAAACAATATAAATCAACATGGTGTTGTAAAAGATCACCAGAAGTCCTAGAAGGAGGGTATGTAAACAACAGTCACACATACACCTTCTTCAGCAGCCAAGAGATAGTCTAAAACCCATCTATTGTCCATTGCTTCACATGCCAGGGAATCTAATGATCCCCCTGAGTTTTTGAAGTCCTGCAAAAGTCTTTTTATGTGTTAGGGAATCCAATGATTCCAGCAGATTTTGAGGTCCTGAAACAGTTTTATCATTTCTCAGAAAATCCAATGATTCCTGAGAGTTTTCAAGTCCTATGTCTCAGAGAATCCAATGATTCCTGAGGGTTTTCAAGTCCTACAACAATCTTATCATGTCTCAGAGAATCCAATGATTCCTGAGGATTTTGAAGTCCAACAGATGGTGGTAGAGAGAAAAGTCAGATGTGGGAAAGAACCAGAAATATTCCAACTCCCCTACCCCAATCAGTGATTCCAGAGGAATGAGTGAAAATACAGCTAGTATTTGAAAGAGAGGCCAGGGAAGCTGTTATCTGGAAGGAGCCAGTTCTCACTGAGAGCTAGAAGATGGAAGGAATGAGAAAGGACAAGATTTAAAAAATGGAAGCAAGTTTATTGGAGCAGGCATTCCAAAGGGAAGGAGGAAACTGAGTAGACATGACATGGGACAGCTCTTCTGGTATTTGCATAGAGATCCTTTCTCATCCCAGTGGACAGGAAAACTACAATATTTAGACTCTTTTGTACCCAATGGATTATGTGAGAAAGTAGCAACAAAATCAGGAATCTTGGCTGGACCTGACCTACTACATTCAGGAAAAAATCTATGCTTCTGACAAAAAATATTTTTTTAATAGTACGTTATTTTTCCAAATACATGTGAAGATAGTTTTCAGCATTCATTTTTGTAAAACTTTGTGTTTAAAATTTTTCTTCCTTTCTTACCTCCACCCTCCCCAAGACAGCAAGCAATTTGATATAGGTTAAATATGTGTGATTCTTTTAAACATATTTCTATTTCATCATGTTGCATAAGAAAAATCAGACCAAAAGAGAAAATCTATGAGAAAGTAAAAGCAAAGAAACAAACAAAATGAAAATATTATTCTTTGATCCATATTCAGCCTCCATAGTTCTTTTTCTGGATGTGACTGGCATTTTCCATCCTAAGTCTATGGCAATTGGCTTGAATCACTGCATTATTGAAAAGAATCAAGTCTAACAGTTGATCATCACATAATTTTGCTGTTAGTGTATACAGTGTTCTCTTGGTTCCACTTATTTCACTGATAACACAATTTTTAAAATGGTGAATCAATTTCTAGATATATTAAAACCTAGAAAATTCTAATAAGAAAAATCAGAGTACTTTTATTTAAAAAAAAAACAAGAAGAAAATATACTATTCCATTTTCCTATTTTCTCATCTCTATAAAATCTTTATGAGAATGGTCTGTACTCCCATTGAGGATATCATTGATGAAAACAGAAGAAAGGGATCAGTTGTTCTAGCATTGTGTCGGATTTTTCATGACCCTACTTGAAGTATTCTTGGGTTTGCCAATTCCTTCTCCAGCTCATTTTACAAATAAGGAAACTAAGGGCAAGTAGGATTAAGTCACTTGCCCAGGGTCACACACTTGGTAGAAATCTGAGGCCAGATTTGAACTCAGAAAGATGAGTCTTTTTGACTTCACTCTATCTATTGTGTGACTTATTTGCCTTTCAAAATGATTTTCACAGCAAACTTTCATAATCATAAAACTAAGAAGCATAAAGAATATAAGATCATATTGCCTCTTGTTTGTTGATTACCAAAATCCATCTGATTTGGTGGTGCAAAATGAAACTTGACCTCATAAACAAGGTATCTTCCATACATATTTTAAAACTAGACATGATTCCATGACAGACGTAGCCAGGAAGATAATGTTATTCAATAATCTGCTGATCATCAATATCCAATGAAGCAGAAAGACATATGCTTATCGTATGTTCGTCACTGTCATGGTGGATATTCTGCATAATCAATTAGAAGAGGGCTCTTGTATTGATAGCCAGTTTCTTGTTTGCAGTTAATATTGCACTATTGATGCCCCAGAACACTAGAAGACCTCTTGAGCGAGACACTCTTCAAAGAAATTGACCTAGCCATCCACACAGAAAAAACAGAGTAGATGAAGAGTGTGCATTACCTGTACAACAACATGCAAGTAGACGGAAGCTGATCAAGTTCTCCATCAGCATGTGGATTTTGTACAGACACTGGACATGGATGATACATTGGGCTTATCTCTTTAACACCAATATTCTTCCTATGATGCTTCAAAATTATAAGCCACAGAATTTAATTTCAGAAGAAGCGTAACTCTAGCCAAAGAGCAATTAAAAATGAGTAGTGGCTATTAGAAGGCTCCTATATCTTAAATGATAAAAATGATGTCCATTATACCCAGGGGCTCACAGGTCAATGAGTCATAAAATAAGAAAAAAGGAAGAGGTTAAGGACTCTGAAAAGGGGCAGATTTAGATTTCAAGGAGAATGATGAAAAGGTTCAAGGTGGAATTAGTTAGAAGTAAACATTGCTCAAAAAGTAAGGAAGCAGGTCTGGATCCCAAAGAGATAATAAAAAAGAAAAAAAGATATATATATATACAACAATATTTATAACAGTTCTTTGTGTGGAAAGCCTATCAATTGGGTAATGACTGAACAAGTTGTGTTATAGGAATGTGATGAAATTCTACTGTACAATAAGAAATGATGAAGCAGGCAGATTTCAGAAAAACCTAGACATAACTAATGCTAAGTAAAGTGAGCAGAACCAGGAGAACATTGTACACAGTACAGCAACATTGTGTGATGAATGATTTAGCTCTACTCAGCAATATAATGATCCAAGACAATTATAAAGAATTTATGAAGGAAAATGCTAACCACATCTAGAGAAAAAACTAATGGACTCAGAATGCAAATCAAAGCATACAATTTTCACTTTCTTTTGGCGATTTTTTTTCTTTTTTCACAACTGAAACTAAAGTGGAAATATGTTTTACATGATTGAACGTATATAATCTATATAAAGTTGCTTACCATTTTAGGAAGTGGGGAGAAGAGGGAAAAGAGAATAATTTGAAATTTAAAATTTGGTAAAAATTAATGCTAAAATTTTCCTTTGTATATAATTAGAAAAAATAAAATACTACTTTAAAAAAAAGAAGTAAGGGGGCACCAGTATTATATAGTCTTAAGGAAAGTGGAAGAATCCTGGTTGATGCTGGAAAGACTTGGGGGTGGGGAGTAAGGAATGATAAAGGAATAGTATCAAAGAAATAATTTAACAAAGTTTTGTAACGGTGAATGTTGAAAACTGTCTTTTCATGTATTTGGAAAAACAAAATACTATTAAAAGAAAAAAGGAATGGTCTGGGAAAAGAAAAAACAAAAGGGAAGAAAGGTTTGGGGGAAAGAGTCATTAAATAGTGGATGATCTCCTCCTAAAACTTATTCCTCATCCTCATCTCCAATCTTTCTACCCTTTAATACTTTCCCAAGTCATTATCTCAACTCTGAATTTATTTTCCTCCCTTCCGCGGACCCTATAGTTAATTAGTTCAATTGCACACTGTCTCTCAAATTTCTTACTCCTCTGCCCTAAGGATATCCATGCCTTGCCAAAACCTCACCATTGGATCACTGCCACCTACTCAGGTGTTGATGGACAGAACTGAAGGAAATCAAACAATTGAGCTGATTGGATTCACTACAAATTTGTATTATCTAACCTCAACTGAGCCTTCCTCACAGGAAGATAGTAGTCCTTCCAAATTGATTTCCTATCTCATTCCCCCCTGAGATTGTTCTAAACCTTTTCTTCTCTCTTCAAACTCCCACAAGTCCCTCTTTCCTCACTCTTAGAGCTAAAGACTTCACCTCTTTAGAGAGGAAATTAAGGTCATTGTGGGAGTTCACTATTCTCCCCTTTTCTTCATCTCAAAACTCCTTGACAGAATGAGACATATATACAACTCTGGTAGGGGGGAAACCCATTGCTTGACTGTTTATATTTGTTACAAGGATTCAGTTCTTTTTTCACTTAAAAAAAAATCTGAGGGGAGGGGCAATTAAAAGCAGAAGAAACTTGTGATAGGTTTATCATAAAAAAAAAAAGAGAAAGAAAGAAAGAAAAAAGAATCATTGAAGCATCTTTTTGGAAGAGACAGAAGGAAGATCAGAAGATAAACAGAGATGTAGAAGAGCCTTGAAAATTATATGTTGAATGTATAATCCTTAAAAAGAAAAGCAAGTTGTACATAATATCACAGATTCATGTAGGATTGTAATGCCAAAGAAACTGAGCAAGACAGAGATTAGAGACCAATTCAATAATTTATTAAATGGAGAGAAATACTGGGACCAATGGATCCATGTTGATCCCAGGGCTAGACGAGACTATCATCTCAAAGAGTCTAGCCCCGTGTATTCGGGCAGCGAGCTTTTTATGGAATAACAAGAACAATGACATAATGGAGGTACTAGGTGGGGATAACCTAATAGAGAGAGGTTACTGATATTTTAATGACATCTAAAATGGATAAACTTTTATCTTATCAAACATTAAGGAAGGTCTATAAAACCTTTATCTCAAACATTAAGAGGGAACAATTATAACCTAAGGCAGAATAACAAAATAGGACAATTGGAGAAACTGGGGTCACCCCATTAAAAGGGAACTTTGGTATAACAGGATCTTTTCTATTTTACTTTTTATATGGAAATGCTTATTTTATTTAGTGTTTATAAGAATCAGAGTAAAACAAGAACAAAAATGAAACCCTTGACAACTTCTTTACTAAAATCTGAAAACTGCCAAGGCCAATCCCTTTGCATGGGCCCTTGATCCCCTTCCTTCCCATCTTCTGCAAATTGCTCCCTCAATCATCCCCTGACTTCCAGTTTTCAATCTCTCTTTATTTGCTCATTTTGGGAGCCTCTCCCATCCTTAAAAAAAAAACAACCCAAAAAAACAAACAAAAATCCTTCATTAGACCAAACATCATCGCCTCAAACTATTGCTCAATCTTTCCTCTTTTCTCAGCCAATCACCTATCTACTCTGCCTTCCCTTACTCCTATTCTCTTGCTCTTCCATCCTTTGCAATCTGACTTCTGATCTTAATAGTCAATTCTCCAAACTCCTCTCCCTGAAGTGGTCATCAATCTTTTACTTGTCAGATGTGATATTTTTTTCTCAGTCCTCATTTTTCTTCTCTGCTACATTTGACATTGTTCATCATCTTTTCCTGGATACTTTCTCTTCTCTGTGTTTTCACAACTCTCTGTCTGTCTCTCTCTGTGTATGTTTCTGTCTCTTTCCTTTTTTCTCTCTTTTCTCCTCCATCCCTTGACATTGCTGACTCTGTGTGTATCTCTCTGTGAGTCTCTCATTTTCCTGTATCTCTGATTGACCCTCCTTTATCTTCTTTATTGGACTTTCATCCATATCAAAACCACTAATTGTGAGCAGACCCCAAGGTTCTACCCTGGGATCTCTTTTCTTCCTGCATTTGCTGATCTCATTTGTTCCTATTGGTTCATTTATCACTCCCTGTAGATAATTCCCAGAACTCCTATAGATCTAGCCCTAGCCTCTCTTTTGAGCACTGGTCTTGCATCACAAACTGCTTCCTGGACATTTGAAACTGTATGTTCCATAAACATCAACAACTCAACGTGTCTAAAACAGAACACACTATCTTTCCCCAAATTAGCTCCTCTTCCAAACTCCCAATTTCTGTAGAGAGCACTACCCCTCTTCCTGTCTCTCAGATTTGTAACCTCAGGGTTATTTCACTCCTCATTTTCTCTCACCCTATATATAGCATCAGTTGCCAGATTTTACTCTTCTTCTTTCCACATCTCTTCTGTCTTCTCACTGCTCACATAGCTAACACCTTAATTCAAAGCATCATTTTGTCCTGCCTGATCTACTGCAAAAGTCTCCACTTCCGCTTTGTTTCCCAGCCTCAAGCCACTCCCCAACTCCAATCCATTCTCTCACAGCTACCAAATGGTTATCCTTAAGCACAGACCTGACTATGTCACTCCCCTATTTGATAAATTCCAGTTTCCTCTAGCATTAAATATAAACTTTTGTTTGCCCTTCACAAACTGATCCCAACTTCTCTATCATCCATCACCTACTTTCATGCAGAGTCCAAGATCTAGGTCAAAATTCTCTTCCTTGCTACACTGCACCCTTCTATAGGTGCTATGGAGGAAGGTGAGGTACAGAACAGGAAGGTGGCGATCCAGCTCAGTTTCTCTGAGTGCAAGAGATACAGGCTTCTCTCCATCATCATCAGCCTTCGGGGAGTGCAATCCCAGCAGGAGCAGAGGCAATTGCTTATCACCTTTCTTTTCTCGGAATCCTTTACTTTCTTGGAGCATTTGCCAGAAGCCTTTCCTGATCTTCCCACAGCTAATGCCCTCCTCTCCTCCTCCTTGCATTTAACTACCTAGTAGTCATTGTTCAGAGACATCCATTCCTTAATTAATATTTCTTTACTGAGAAAACTGAGGCCTTTCAACATGAGTGCCCTTTATCTCAAGACCCCTTAACAGGGCACAGAATAAGCAATGTTTTTGGAGCCAGCCAATGGGGGAATTAGGCTTGACTCTCTGTGTTTGTTACAAGGAATTGTGTTTCATTTCTCAATCAGTGGGGTTGTGGGGCACATACGCACACAAAGGTGAATGTATAAAGGCACTTGTGTACCCCAATAGACTATGAGCTCCTTTAGAGAGGGGACCGTTTAGTCTCTGTTTCTCTATCCCAAAAGCTTATGGCAGATACCAAAAAATGCTTGTGGGTGCATTGCTCTTTTTGGCAGCGAGGGTCTTTGAGGGGGATTCTCCTTGGGGACTTCTGCAGGTGCTGGGGAAGGTGGGGGGCACAACGAGAAGCGGCCGTCAGGGCTTGGGTTCTCGGCTTCCCCTCGGCGAGCCCCAGGGAATGCGACTGCGGCCTGCGGAGCCCGAGCCAGGGAGGGCCCCCAGTCTGGGGGGCACCCTCACCTCGGGACCCCCCCACAGCCACCCACAGACCGCTGCTCGGCCGCCGCTGCCCACGCACTCCCCCCGCCTGCCCCCACTGGCAGTGACCTTCCCCGCGGAGGCGGCGGCTCCCGGGGCCCCAGCCAGCATTTTGTGACAGGCCGGCCGACCTCGGGCCACGGGGGGAGGCTGCTGGGAAGGCCAACCTGCCTGGGCCGGGCAGGGAGGCCAAGCCTGGCTGTCTCCCGGGGCACGGGACGGGACACGGGACGGGACAAAACCGAAGCCCGCCAGCGCGGGGGCGGGAGGTGCCGATGGGTCCGGAGCCGGCGCCCCGCGCCCCCTGCCGGCCCGTCCCCCACGCGGAAGCCTTTCCCCCGCTTCTTTCCGGGAAAGGAGGGCTTCCCCAAGTCCTGCTCGCACCCCGGCCTTCCCGGTCCGGGAGCCCGGCCCCCGGCGGGCCCTTAGCGAAGCGCCCTCTTCCTGACGGGTCTCCTCCCTGCGCGGCAGGGCCCTGGGGGAGTGCGGCCGGGCCACGAGCCGGCGGAAGGACTGCGGGTCCCCGCCCCCGCCCGGGCCCCCCCTCGTTCCGGCCCCGCTCCGGCCCCCGCCCGGCCCCCGTTCCGCCTCCCCCGCTCCCGGCCCCCCGCCCGGGCCCCCGTTCCGGTCCCCGTTCCGGCCCCCGTTCCGCCTCCCCCGCTCCGGCCCCCCGCCCAGGCCCCCCGTTCGGTCCCCCGTTCCGGCCCCAGGGGCGCCTCCTGGGTGGGAGCCCGGCAGAAAGGAGGGGCGCGGGGGAGGAAGACGCCCAAGTATAAGGGAAGCTCTCCCGGGCTGGGGGCTGGGTGCTGCCATGCCTGGGGGCGGAGATGGCTCAGGGGCCGGGCGCCGGCCTGCAGGCAGAAGTCGGCGCTCCTCCCTGCAGCCCGCCCCGCTCTCCCGGCCCGGGCTGGGGCTCTCCCGGCCAAGACCCGGCGTGACGGGCGTTTCCGGCCCAGGCTCATTCCTTCCCCCGGCAGGCCCCAGCACACGGTCGGCCCCTGGGAGCGGCGGCCAGAGATGCTCCCGGAGCCCCAGCCATCCCTCGCTTGTCCCCGCGCCCTCGGGCTTCTTTCCCCGCAGTGAGCGCTCGCCCGTGGGCTGCAGCCTCCTCGGACCCAGGGACGGCCAGCCCGGGAAACTGGCAGGCGCCGCCGCCTGGGGCTTTCGCCCATCTCCTCTGTTACCGGGGGAGGTTCAGGCTGGAAGGGGGGAGGGAAAAGTATTTCCAGAAATGGTTAAGGTGAAAAACAAAAAGCAGCAGTAAAACTTAGTCTTTAGGGAAAATCTTCTGCCATGCCTTCTATTGTAGTGCTGCGCAGGGCAAGCGCCATGTGTCCTGGGTGTGGGCACGGGTCTCTGAGTCTGGCTTTATCTTCTGAACCAGAGTTTTCCTCTTGAGGCCTGAGCCAAGTCATGAGATTATTAGATCACAGACCTCCAGCCAGAAGGGACCTCAAAGACTATGAGAACAAACCATTCATTTTATGGATGAAGAAAAGGAAGATGAAGGAGATTAGCCTCATTGGTACTCTTCTCCTCCCCTTTCCCTTTCTTCCCTCTCCTTCTCTTCCTCTTCTCCCCTTTCCCTCTCTTCCTCCCTTCCCTACTTCCCCTTCCCTCCCCTTTCTTATGCTTTCCTCTTCCCCTTCTTCCTCCCTCTTGCTCTCCTCTTCCCTTTATGTATTCTCCCCTTCCTCTTCCTCCCTCTTCTCCCCCTTCCCACCTCCCACTCCCTCTCCTCTTCCCCTACTTTTCCTCTTTTGTCTGGTTGAGGGCAAGGTGTACAGGAAACCTATAGTTCTATAAGAAAGGGCCCTAGCCTGCTGGTTAGAATGCTGGACTTGGAGCTGGAGAGCCTTAAGTTCAAATTCTGCCTCTGACACTTACTTAGACCAACTCTCTGGGCCTCAGTTTTCTCATTTGTAATATGAGTGTGATACTCATACTTTCAACCTGAATGTATTATAGAAAGGTGAATTTCCATCTAAAATTGTCACGCTTGTGATGGAAAGTTCCATATGTATTCGGTGAGAAACTGAAACAATGTTTTCATGGTCCTGTTTATTTTTCCTTGTGTTTTTCCCCTTTTTATCTGATTTTTTTGTGTGAAGCATGATAAATATGGAAATTTAGAAAAATTTCACAAGTTTATCCTATATTAGATTGTTTATTGTATTGGGGAGAGGATGAGGGAAGAGGAAGAAAAATTTGGAACCCTAGGTTTTGTAAAGGTGAATGCTGAAAACTATCTTTGCATGTATTTGGAAAATTAAATTACTGTTTTAAAAAACTGTCATGGGAGCAGTTCTGTGCCACCCCAAAGGTCGGGGAAGACAGAATCCACCTCAATATGAGAAACAACTTTCAAACATTTAAAATTGCTAATTCAATGAGCTCCTTGACAGTAAAATATTTAGGTATAGCGGTAGAATTTCATGACTGCCCTATTAGGGAAATTATATTGGGGGTTCTTTCCTTCAGTGGGAATTTGAATTCAGGAATTTTTAAAAAGCAGATAAGATCTATTTCACTGGATTTTGTTGAGGTTCACATGAAATGATGGATATAAAGAATTTTACATTTCAAAGCATTATAGAACTATAATAATTGTCATTATGCATTTAAGAAAAAAGTGTGGGATGCTGCTTTGGATGTTATTTTTTTTTTTTTTTTTGTCACACCTATATTAGCAGGTAAATAGCTCTGTATATACTACTGCAGAGACCCTAGGTTTTCTGTGGCAAAGAAACCTATCTTATAGTTCAGCACAAACATATGGATCAGACTTATAGGTACTGAGCTATGTTCAAGTACCAGCCAAATCCAGATGACTAACCACTGTAGGGTTGAAAAGAGGTCACTCGAGCTCCATTCCTGCTGTTGGGTCATACCCATATCTCAGGGCTGCCCTCACTCCAGAGTGACCCATCCAGCCAACATAACTTCAATTTAATTCAGTTCAATAAGCACTTGTTAAGTACCTACCACATCTAAGACACCATGTTTCCCCTTTTTTAAAATGTGGAGGAAAGGACCTCTAAAAAATGTCATCAAAAAAAAAAAAGTCACAAGAACTCAGGCTCCCTACTGGCTGGCTACCTTAATAAAATGTTTACCATTCTAGATCATTCCAGAAAGAATAAGCAGGACTGTATGATCTCTAACAGAGACAAATGATTGGGTCACATGCACCAACAAATAGGAAGGAGGGTGCTGATAAACACTGTGGGAAGGTCAGGGGATTAATCATAGCGTAGGAGTTTGAGCTAGAAGGGACCTTGGAAATCACTTGACCCAATTCCCTTGTTTTATGAAAAAAGAAACAAATTCCAAGAGCTCTCAGGACTTGCCCATGGCCACACAGGAAGCAGCAGGTTAACAGCTGAAAACAGTTTGATGACAAATCCAGTGTTTCCTTAATAAAAACTAAAAAGTTATTTAAAATACCAAGGTTCCTCTTGCCTGTGGGAAAAGGACACATTTCTTCTACTTTTTTTTTTTTTTTTTTTTAAGGGCAAATTTCCCCAAATTTTGTCCAAGGGGCATAGGTAGCAGAGATTATCACTTACAGACGAGTTGTTTTTCTTATTATTATCATTTTGAGGTAATGCAAACATTTTTTGAAGTCCCCCTCTAAACTGATCACTTTTTCACTGGGGGCTTATGCTAGAGGTAGGAGAATTAAAGACCTCTAGCCTGACTGAACAATGGAGATACTAAGCATTTACAGCACATGGGAAAAGATATTGCATCAGGAAGGTAAATAGTGCAGTGAATAAAGACAAAGCCCCACAGTCAGAAAGACCTATTCAAAATCCAAATTCAAGTTTTCTCTCTTTAAATAATAGATTTTTATTTTTAAAATATATTCACACAAAAAAAAAATCTAATCAAACAGGAAAAAAAATGAGGAAGAAAAAACTGCAAGCAAACCACAAGAATGTTGTGATCCACACTCAGTTCCCACAGTCCTCTCTGGGTGTAGCTGATTCTCCTCATTACAGAACAAGTGGAACTGGTTTGAATCATCTCATTGTCGAAGAGAGATACATCCATCAGAATTGATCATCTTATAGTCTTGTTGCCGTGTACAATGATCTCCTGGTTCTGCTCACTCACTTAGCATCAGTTCATGTAAGTGTCTCCAGGCCTCTCTGTATTCATCCTGCTGGTCATTTCTTACAGAACAATAATAGTCCATAACATTCATACATCATAACTTATTCAGCCATTCTCCAATTGAGGGGCATCCACTCAGTTTCCAGTTTCTAGCCACTACAAAGAGGGCTGCCACAAACATTTGGCACATACAGGTCCCCTTTCCCTTCTTTAGTAGCTCTTTGGGATATAAGCTCAGTAATAACATTGCTGGGTCAAAAGGGTATGCACAGTTTGATAACTTTTTGAGCGTAGTTCCAGATTGCTCTCCAGAATGGCTGGATCCATTCACAACTCCACACCAATGTATTAGTATCTCAGTTTTGCCACATCCCCTCCAACATTTATTATCTTTTCCCCAGACTCAAGCTCTTACTAGCTATATGATCCTTAGCAAGTCGTTTAACCTGTGTTTATCTCAATTCCCTCATCTACAAAAATGAAGATAATACTTCCCAGAGTTGTTGTAAGGATTAAATAGTTGTAAAGCCTTTAGCACAGGGCCTGGCACATAGTAAATTCCATGTAAATGCCAGTTATTATCACCCCCTCCTCAGACTCTTAAGTACCTGGTAAGTGCTATGTATGAATTTAGTTCAGTCTCTGGGACCCAGACTCCTTGCCATCAGTCCCTTCTCCGGATCTCTGATATTTACAGAGATACATTGTACCAATACCCTTCTCGGTCAGCACAAGATCTTGGAATATAAAAGGCCAACCAACTGGTACCTATGGTGAGCTAGTACATACCTCCTGCTTAACCCAGTGATTTCTCAGAACCAAAGCTCTTTCCCCTACCACATCTCCCCATAGTCTTCTCTCCATCCAACTCAGTTCCTCTCTGCCTTCTCTTTCTACAACCAGAACCTTCAGGCATTTCTTATGAAATCCTCCTTCCGAGGGAAAGGGACCCACATATGCAAAAATGTTTGTGGCAGCCTTTTTGTAGTGGCAAGAAACTGGAATCTGAGTATATGTCCATCAGCTGGAGAATGGCTGAATAAGTTATAGTATATGAATGTTATGGAATATTATTGTTCTAGATACGATCAGCAGGATGATTTCAAAGAGACCTGGAGAGATTTATATGAACTGATGCTGAGCGAAGTGATTAGAACCAAGAGAACATTGTACACAGCAGCAAGATTATATGATAATCAATTCTGACTGAAGTGCCTCTTCTCAACAATGAATGATTCAGACCCACAATGGTCTTGTGAGGATGAGAACTAGCTACAACCAGAGAAAGGACTGTGGGAACTCAGTGTGGATCACAATATAGCATTTTCACTCTTTTGTTGTTTACTTGAAGTTTATTTTCTTTCTCATTTTTTTTGATCTGATTCTTCTTGTGCAGCAATTGTATAAATACATATGCCTATATTGGATTTACATATATCCTTACCATGTTTAACATATATTGGATTACTTGCCACTAGGAGAAGAGGTGAGGGGGAAGAAGGGGAAATTGGAATACAAGGTTTTGCGAGGGTCAGTGGTGAAAAATTATCTTTGCATATATTTTGAAAAAAAAAAAGCTTCAATAAATAAATAAAATGAAATGAAATTCTCCCTCCTCTTTCATCTCCTCTTGTCATATTCCTTCCTCCTTCTTGATAGTGTTGTGCCAAAGTTCCCTTTTAATATCGTGACCCAGTTTCTCCAATTGTTCTATTTAATTATTCTGCCTCAAGTTATAATGTTTCCCTCTTAATGTTTGATGAAATAAAAGGTCTACCCTGCCCCCAAACCCCAAGCTATAATCATTCCCTCTTAAATGGTTGATGAGATAAAGGTTTTATATCTTTAGATTATAGACATTCCTTCTTAATGTTTGACAGGATAAAGGTTTATCCATTTTAGATGTTATTAGAATATCAGTAACCTCTCTCCATTGTGTCATCCTAGGGATCTCCCCCCAATTAGGTTATCCCCACCCAGGTACCTCCCCCATTATGTCATTGTTCTTGTTATCCTATTAAAAAGCCTGCCCTCTGATACTTAATTGCTGGACTCTTTGAGATGATAGTCTCCTCCAACCCTGGGACCAAACATGGATCCATTTGGTCCCAGTATATCTCTCCATTTAATAAACTATTCAATTGGTCTCTCATCTCTGTCTTGCTCAGTTTCTCCAGCATTACAATAGGCCATCAAGTTAACATGGCCATACAATGGGAAAAAGTCAAGGGACTTGAGCTCAACCAACCAACGATATTGATTAATGGCACAGTGAAGCTTCTGTGGATACAAAGCTTGCTCCACAACTAAGGGTATATTGTTCATGAGCCTTCCTTTTGGGTCTTGAAGACGAGCACATGGAGCTCTATGTGTCTTTGCAGAATTCTCTGCTAAAGGTCACTAAGTTAGTTGTTGACACCTCTTAGGCTGGGAGCCTTCTCTATTGGGAACTTCCTTGTTGGGCCAAGTGTGTGAAAAACCTTTGGGTGACTCCCATGTGCTCCTGGTTTACAGACAGGTTTCTTCCCTGCCTCCTAAGCCCCAGCTGCCTGCTCTCTGATCTGCCTCTGAACAAGGAAAAGGTGAACAGGAATGTGGGCAGTCTCTCACCTCACTCACTTTTTATAAGCCAGTCCAGAACTTGAGAAATAGTTTTAAAAAATAAAATCTCAATTCTGATGGACGTGGCCCTCTTCAACAATGAAGATGAACCAAATCAGTTCCAACAGAGCAGTAATGAACTGAACCAGCTACAACCAGGGAAAGAACTCTGGAAAATGACTATGAACCACTATATAGAAATCCCAATCCCTCTATTTTTGTCTACCAGCATTTTTTATTTCCTTCACAGGGTAATTGTACACTATTTCAAAGCTGGATTCTTTTTGTACAGCGAAATAACTGTTTGGACATGTATACATATATTGTATTTAACTTATACATGAACATGTTTAACATGTTGTATTGGTCAACCTGCCATCTGGGGAAAGGGGTGGGGGGAAGGAGGGGAAAAATTGGAACAAAAGGTTTTGCAGCTGTCAATGCTGAAAAATTACCTATGCATATATCTTGTAAATAAAAAGCTATTTAAAAAAATAAAGTACAGATTAGAAGAAAAAAAAAAAAAAAGAAAAGAAAATCATCTCAGGGGTAGCTACCTCAGACTCTCCCAGCTCAGTCTCTGAGAAGTAATCAAGAACTTTCATCCTCTTAACAAATAACTAATGGGGAAGACCAGCCAAAATGGCAGATTAGCAAGCAGGAAGAAGTATTACAAAGTGCCATAGATCTAGAGAAGGCACCAGACTGAGTTCTATAGGAAATACGAGGGGAAAATATCATAGTGCCCTTGTCTCACAGACAAGGGGACCTTGGTATTTTAAATGACTTTTTAGCTTTTATAACGAAACACTGGATTTGTCATCAAACTGTTTTCAGCTGTTAATCTGCTGCTTCCTGTGTGGCCATGGGCAAGTCCTGTGAGCTCTTGGAATTTCTGTTTCTTTTTTCATAAAACAAGGGAATTGGGTCAGGTGATTTCCAAGGTCCCTTCTAGCTCGAACTCCTACACTTTGATTAATCCCCTGACCTTCCCACAGTGTTTATCAGCACCCTCCTTCCTATTTGTTGGTGCCTGTGACCTAATCATTTGTCTCTGTTAGAGATCATACAGTCCTGCTTATTCTTTCTGGAATGATCTAGAATGGTAAACATTTTATTAAGGTAGCCAGCCAGTAGGGAGCCTGAGTTCTTGTGACTTTTTTTTTTTTGGTGACACTTTTTAGAGGTCCTTTCCTCCACACTTTTAAAAAAGGGAAACATGATGTCTTAGATGTGGTAGGTACTTAACAAGTGCTTATTGAACTGAATTAAATTGAAGTTATGTTGGCTGGATGGGTCACTCTGGAGTGAGGGCAGCCCTGAGATATGGGTATGACCCAACAGCAGGAATGGGGCTCAAGAGTGACCTCTTTTCAACCCTACAGTGGTTAGTCATCTGGAATTGGCTGGTACTTGAACATAGCTCAGTACCTATAAGTCTGATCCATATGTTTGTGCTGAACATTAAGATGGATGGGTGATCTATTTTTCCAGGTCGGATCAGCCAAGGCAAATAGAGAGATCTGCAGAAAATGGAGATTCTATCTCTGTTGAGGATACAATCCTGCCAGAAATAATTTTATTAAAATAAAAAATATATAAAATAAAATAAACTAATTCTAATCTAAGCATTTTTGCTTAGAGAGACAAAAGTCCAATTAGTCTGCCATATCTGCCACTTTCATATCTGCAATCCATCACGATGAAGCTACACCACATTCTAAGGCTCAGATCTAGCTATTTTATTCCTCTGCTCAGAAACTTTCAATAATTCTCTACTGCTCACAGGAAAAATTGTAGACTCTTCAATCTGGCAATTTCATAATGTGAATTAGCAAGATTTCTGTTAAGTTTTTATTTTAGATACTCAGTGGCTGGGGGAGTCAGGCCAAGTCAAGCCAAGGCTAGTCAACAAACATTTATCAAGCACTTCTTATCAGTTGGGTGTTATGATAAGTGCTGAGGATACAAAGAAAGGAACAGTCCCTGTCCTCAAGGAAATCACAGTCTATTGTAGAAGAAGGGAGGCAGAACACTATGTACATACAAGATAAAAGGCTGGGTGAATTGTAGGTAATCTCAGAGGGATGGGACTAGCATGGACAATGGGGGCAACAGCAGGAAAGGCCTCTTGCAGAAAGTGGGATTTGAATTGATTTTTGAAGGAAGCCAGGGAAAGTCACAACCCGTTCAGTTTCTTCATGTGAAAATCCAAGGGGCTGGAATCAATGTCCTCTAAATTCCCTTCCAGCTTTAAATCTAGAGCAGTCTGGCTCTTCTATCCACTTCATACTGCTCCCCTGTATGAATGTTGCATTCCCCTCATGACTCATTTCCCACATCCACCCACAAGCATTTCTCATACCCATGTTAAAAATGTGCTACAAGAATAAAATGGAATCAGAAGTGTATGAAATAAGTTTGTTTATTTCCAGTTCTTGCAAGAAATGGGAGATCCATCCAATGGGCAGTATCTGGACAGATCCACCTTTACAGACAAGAAAATTAACCTTTTATTTCTTATCCCAAAGTATAAGGTCTCTCCCTCTTTATCCCATTGGCTAGGAATGACAAAGTTAATAGATTACCCAGTCAGCTTATTGGATGTTCCTCCTTGATATATTACCCCTCCCTCATTATACAATCCAAATTCAAAAAATGGCAGAAAATGCCTCCTTTGGGGAGAAGTTAATATTAATTGATTCATTAAGAATGCACAATCAGTGCTTGCAATTACCTTTCACCCACTTCTTGGTTTTTTTGGCTCGTTTTATCTGTTCAGTGGCTCAATATCTTGCTTTGTACAACTAATACAACTAAGTAGGTCAGTTGGAAGTGGCCTTTCTCTAAGTCTTTGTCCCTATATGGAAATACAATTTTATATGTTACACCTAGAAGATAGACTGATAGATCAGATAGAACAGCTGAAAAAGTGATAAATAAGTAGACAGATGGTATATAGATGATAGATACATGACTGAAAGATAGATAAATGGTAGCTCAATAAATGATAAGATTAAATAAATGATCAAAAAGGTGAGTAATAGATGATAGGAGAAAGAAAGAAAGCAGGGAGGGAGGAGGAGAGAGGAGGGAAGAAGAAAGGCAGGAAGGGAGCAAGGAAGGAAGGGAGCAAGGAAGGAAGGGAAGGAGAGAGAAGGAAAGAGCAGTTATTCCTCCTCATCGACAGTTGTTTGTCCTTTGTTCTGAAAAAAGACCAATGATTTCAGGAAGGAGATCTTGACTTGCAAATGAACTGGATTTAAGTGAGGTAAGGTTGTGTAAAGTCATCAACCAGACTCCAAATATGAAAAAGACAGACCCTGCCTTCAAGGCTTAGCTTAGAATCTTATGAGGGAAGATAAGACAAAAGAAATCTGGAAGGGAAGGAGTGAGCTCAAGCCTCTGAAGGGACACAATGTTCTGTGTGTCTGAATAGACTTATGTATAGGGTGTACATGAAGTAAAGGGGTAACTGACAGCTTCTGAAAAGGAAATCTCTTTTTCCTTTGCAGAAAGTTCCTCTGAGGTACAACTAACTGTCAGGCTGTGAGAATCAGTGTTTTTCCAAAGTCCACAACCAAAGTCTCCTGTGATATACTGCTTTCTTTCTGCCACTATGGCTTGGGGTGGCTGCTGCTATTGTCTCTGATCTTCAGTAGAACCTTGGGGGTTTCCACACTTATAAGGTCCCCTAGATGCTTGAATCTTGGAATATTAGCTTGCCTAAGGTCAAGAAAGAAGAGACAGGGGCAGCCATTGATTGACTCACAATCACCCTGATCAGAGTGGGAGCCAGAAGTGGCAGACTCCCCCTCCCACTCTGGATTCTCAGAGGCAGCTCTTTGTAGCTCTGCCTCTTTATAGCTGGAAAAAAAAAAAAGGCCAGTTTGGCCCTTCTGTACACCTACTTAGTTCCACCTCAGCCATCCCTATCTTTGGGTCTACAGCCCATTGGAAGACTTTTCCTCATCATGCAGCAGCAGGCCCTCAATCACCACAAGCTTCCATGTAGTTTCTAGGATTGTAATTAGACAGGGAATGTCAGTTAAATTGAGCTGATCGAAAAATTAAAATAAATAAATAAATAAATAAATAAAAAATAAAAATTAAAAAAAAATAAAAAAAAAAAAAGTTTAAGTGGGAAAAGTTTAAGAAGTCTAGATAAACACAGAACAATAAATCAAGCCCAGATTTGTAAAATAAATAAATAAATAAATAAATTGAGCTGATCGACTAAAAAGGTTCAATGGGACTCAAAGCCAATGAATGAAACCGATAATAGGAATTCTTATAGGAATTCAGAAAAGAGAGAGGTTGTTAAGGGGTAAACTAGTTAGAGGAGGCTTTCAGGGATGGTTTGTAATGGGGTTCTGGGATATTTGCGTTTAGCAGAGTCCAGTAGCATTTCCTGAGCCCTTCCTCCAAGAACCACACCAATAGGTGCATTTACATTTTAAGTTCCCAGCCACCTCTGGGATAGGTGTTATTGACTGGGACTTGCCTACTTAGCATAATTGCCAAGATCCGCTTTTCTAATCAAGTTCCTCAAACCAAGGGCTGGCTCTTTGCATAGGTAAGAAAGTACAATGTCTCAAATAAAATTGTAATGTGGTTATTTCTCTGAATGGTACAGACTTTAGTATCTTCTCTTAATGTCTTATGCCTTCTTATCCTATGCTGCTCTAGTCTATAATGTGGCTAAAGTTTTTGGGACTCCTTTGGCCTCTTTATCATAGTGATTATTCTAGGATGCGGAAATTACCCAAGGAAAATAGTGATAACCTTTTATCTGTGTGCTTTCTTTCTTCTATTTAGCTTCAATAGCCTCCCCCAAACCAACGTAGCCAGTATTAGAAGGAAAAGTAGGAAACTGGAGGGAAATTTTTACAACAATTTTCTCTGACAAAAGCCTTATTTCTCAAATATAGAGAAAAATGAATCAAATTTATAAGAATGCAATTGATAAATGGTCAAAGGATATGAAGAAGTAGTTTTCAAAAAAAGCCAAAACTATTTATGGTAATACTAAAAATGTTCTAAATCACTGCTGGTTACAGAAATGCACATCAAAACAACTCTGAGGTACTACCTCACCCATCAGATAGGCTAATATAACATAAAAGGAAAATGGTAAGTGTTGCAGAGAATATGGAAAAATACGAACACTAATACACTATTGGTAGAATTGTGAGCCAATCCAATCATTCTAGAGAGCAGTTTAGAACTATGCCCCAAGAGTTATAAAACTGTGCATCCCCTTTGATCCCACAGTACCAGATCTCTACCCAAAAAAATCAAAGAAAAAGAAGAAAAACCTTTTTGTAAACAAATATAAATTTTTGTACACTAATATTTATGGCAGTTCTTTTTGTGATGGCAAATATTTGGAAACTGAGGGAATATCCATAAATTAGGGAAAGTGGTACTATAAGATTATGATGGAATACTATTATGCTATAAGAAAAAATTAAAAGGATGTTCTCAGAAAAATCTGTAGAAACTTATATGAATTGTACACAGTAACAGCACTAAAGGATAATCAACTATGAGTGATTTTGCTATTTTCAGCAAAACAATGATCCAAAACAATTCCAAAGAAATTATGGTGAAAAGTGTCATTCAACTCCGGTGAAAGAATTAATAAAATCTGAATGCAGATTGAAGTCAATTTTTTTTATCTTTATTTTTCTTGGAAGGGCTTTTTTTGGGGGGATGTCTACATTTTCTTTCAAAATGTGACTAATATGGAAATATGTTCTGCATGAGTACACATGTATGACCTATATCAAATTGCTTGCCTTTTCAGTGAAGGGGCAGGGGAAAGAGGGAGAGAATTTGGAATTCAAAAAATTTAAAAACAAATGTAAAAATTTTTGTTTACATGAATTGGGAAACAAAATTTACAAAGAAAGAAATTACACACTATATCTTCTCATCTTGATTCTTTCTTCTCACTTAGAGTTAATTTTGATCTTTGCTCTAATGACTCAGACAACTAATTGGAAAACTATGTCATGTAATATTTGTTAAGATATATTGTTAAGATATAAGATATATAGGTAAGATATCTTACCTATGCAAACATTGAAAGTGTTTGTCATGTCTAGCATCCTAGCAGATGTAGATGTGAGACTTTCCATGTAATTTACAAAACTTTGACATCTTTTTCTCTTTTATCTGAATCAGGAATTCTTAACCTGGGATCTGAGAACTTCTTTTCTTTAAGTGGCTTTTTAAGTGGATTGATATATCAATGTAATTGATTTCCTGTCTAATCATATGTATTTTGTTAATTTCAATATATTATTCTGGGAAGGGGTCAATAGGCTTCACCAGAGTACCAAAAGAGCTAGGACACACACACAAAAAAAGGTAAGAACCCCTGTTCTACAGAGAAAAGAGAATATTCAGCTCTTTTTATGATGGCAAATAACTGGAAATTGAATGGATACCCATCAACTTGGGGAAGGGCTGAAAAAGTTATGGTATATGATTGTGATGGAGTACTTTTGTGCTATAAGAAATGATGAGCAGAATGGTTTCAAAAAAACTCCAACAACCTTGGAACATTTGAACAGATGCAAAGTGAAGTGAGCAGAATTAGGAGGAGCAGAATTGTATATACAGTAACAGCAATCTTATAATGACAATCAACTGGAAAAGCCTTAGCTATTCTGATCGGTAAGATGATTCAAGACAATTCCAGAAAAAGATCTAAGTGTAGATTGAAACACACTTTTTTCTCAAGCCATTCTCCAATTGATAAATGGTCAAAGGATATGAACAATTCTCAGATGAAGAAATTGAAACTATTTCTAGCCATATGAAAAGATGCTCCAAGTCATTATTAATCAGAGAAATGCAAATTAAGACAACTCTGAGATACCACTAGACACTTGTCAGATTGGCTAGAATGATAGGGAAAGATAATGCAAAATGTTGGAGGGGATGTGGAAAACTGGGACACTGATACATTGTTGGTGGAATTGGGAATACATCCAGCCATTCTGGAGAGCAATTTGGAACTGTGCTCAAAAAGTTATCAAACTGTGCATACCCTTTGACCCAGCAGCGTTACTACTGGGCTTATACCCCAAAGAGATTTTAAAGAAGGGACATGTGCACGAATGTTTGTGGCAGCCCTCTTTGTAGTAACCAGAAACTGGAAACTGAGTGGATGCCCATCAGCTGGAGAATGGCTGAATAAATTGTGGTATATGAATATTATGGAATATTATTGTTCTGTAAGAAATGACCAGCAGGATGATTTCAGGGAGACTTATATGAACTGGAGAGACTTATATGAACTGATGTTGAGTGAAATAAGCAGGACCAGGAGATCATTATATACTTCAACAACAATACTATATGATGATCAATTCTGATGAACGTGGCCCTCTTCAACAATGAGATGAACCAAATCAGTTCCAATAGAGCAGTAATGAATTGAATCAGCTACACCCAGAGAAAGAACTCTGGGAGATGACTATGAAACACTATATAAAATTCCCAATCCCTCTATTTTTGTCCGCCTGCATTTTTTATTTCCTTCACAGGCTAATTGTATACTATTTCAAAGTCCAATTCTTCTTGTGCAGCATAATAACTGTATGGACATGTATACATATGTTATATTTAACTTATACTTCAACATATTTAACATGTATTGGTCAACCTGCCATCTTGAGGAAGGGGTAAGGGGAAAGAGGGGAAAAGTTGGAACAAAAGATTTTGCAATTGTTAATGCTGAAAAATTACCCATGCACATATCTTGTAAATAAAAAGGTATGATTTTAAAAAAAGAAAAAGAAAAACAAAAACAATAATAATTCAAAATGAATATGTAAGAATCTAAACATTAAATATCATGCCATTAAAAGTATTAGAAGTTATAACTTAAAAAACATACTTTTTTCACTTTATGTTTTTTATTTTTATTTTTTTGATAACATTTCTAATATGGAAATATGTTTTCTATGTCTTCACATGTATCATTGATATATTGCTTGCCTCTCAATGGGTAAGGAAGGAAAGAGAAAAGGAGAATTTGGAACTCAAAATTTTTTTAAAATAAATGTTAAAAATATATATATTTTTAAAAGAACCCCTGATCTAAAATTATATATCCCAATACATTTTTCATCTTTATCCCATGTGACAATCTTTGTATTGAAATCACTGAGTCATGCTGACATAATTTGAAAGATCTTATCAAGTTCTTTGTGGATTCCCCTCCCTTCTCATTTTCTGCCACAAATATGGATACAGAAGCTGTGGTTATCTTCATAATTCTTTTGCTCACACTTATCATGACAGACACTACCTGAGTGATCTAGCATGTCAAATAACCTTATTGGCTTAAAGTTTGCTCATCTGCAAAAGGTTAAAAAGCTGGGCTTAGATGGTCTTTGAGGTTCCTTCTAGCTTAAGGTCTATTTATGATCCTACGTTTCTTGGGTATAGAATAAATCCAACTCTACTTCGTTTCCTTTTCCAAGAACAACCTGTACACTGTGCTTTTGGTTTAGATGTAAATTTGTCTTCTGATTTTATTATCTGTCTTCTGGAGAATTGATACTGTGACATTTAAAATAATTTTGAGAGACAAAATTTTTGAGTAAATTATAATCCATTTTATCAATCCATGGCTAGCAAGTGATTGATAGTCAAAGGGGAAGCATGGTCACTTGAGGTTTATATGCCCTCTCAGACAAGAGATGTTCCAGAAGACTGCAACCAACTTTGACTGGTTAACAATTAATGAGAGATTGACTTAACAAAGAGAAATGAGTTAACATCAATGACGGGTTGAGAGTGATATGATGTCACTCTTGGACAGAGAGACTCTCCCTGTACACCTAGATCACCCCCAGCCTTGGTCACTCAAACAAAGCTCCACCAAAGTCTGACTGAGTGGAATTCACTTTAGACTAGAGATTCCTGGTTGGGTAGAGTCAGATATAGCAGGGCTACTCTGAACCCCTGGGAACCCCTTTGAACCCCTTTTTGCCTGAGAAATTTTTATGAAAGTCCAGGTACATAAGCATATAAAAAGGTATACCAATCAAACATTTATTGATAATAAATCATAATTCCCTGACCCCCACATTCAGTTATATGACTCTATAGAGGGTTTTAATCCACAATTTAAGAAGCTTTGAGATAGAAAAAGTTAGCTCAATGTTCAGAGACAGATTTTGAAACTATAGAAAAAGGGGGAACTCTGGATGTCCCCAGATCATTGGTTATTAATAATCATTTCTCTCAATATGCTTAGTTCCCTCCAATAAAGTGACTCACTGGGCTGTTAGAGAAGGTTCTCACTTGGATTACCAAATTAAATGAATTGGCATTCTCCTTTCTCCCCTATTCCACTGTTTTCATTTTAAAGCATAAAATGGCCCTTGCCCAATAGCTACTTTTTAATAGTATTTTATTTTTTTCCATTTGCATGTAAATATAATTTTAAATATTTATTTCTTAAAAATTTTGAGCTCCAAATTTTCTCTTTTCCTCACCTTCCTCTCCTGAGATGGTAATCTGATATGTTATGCAAAACATGTTGCCATATTAGTCATATTGTGAAAGAAGATAGACACAGACCCAAAGAAAAACAAAAAAAACATGAAAAAATACAGAAAGTTAAAAATAGCATGCCATTAGTTCTTTCTCTGACAGTGGATAGCATTTTTTGTTATGAGTCCTTTGGAATTGTCTTAACCAATAGCTATTTGGGTTTAATTCAAGTCTGTTTAATTCAACAACAACAAACATTTATTAAGCACTTACTATGCCCCAAGACATTCTCCTAGGTAGGGAATACAAGACAAAATTACCATGGTCCTTGGTTGGGGGAAGAACAGGACAGAAACACAAATATGTAATTTCAGAAGAAAGAAAGTACCAACAATTGAGGAAATTAAGTAATACCTGTTGTAGGAGATTTCCACTGAGCGGGTCCTTAATGTAAGCTAGACCTTTTAGGAGGCACAGATGAGGAAGGAGAGAGAAAATTTCAGGCATGGGGAGGGGGGAAGTGTCAGCCTACTAGAGAATCAAGGCTCAGAGGAAGGAAACATATCCCGTATGCAGAAGACCAAGTAGTCCTATTTAAAAATATAGGAACTAGGATTTGAATTAATAGGATTGGTAAGAAAAGGAGATATCTGAGATATTGTAAAGGTCAAATCAATAAGACTTGGCAGCTGATTGGATCAGAGGGAAGAAGTAAGGGAGAGAAAAGAATTGAGAATGAATACTCCCAGAGAACAAAGAAAAAAGTACCCATATATACAAAAATATTTACACAGTGTGTGTGTGTGTGTGTGTGTGTGTGTGTGTGTGTGTATCTCATGGGAACCTGTGAGAAATACTCCATTGGACTTGGGAGGGCTGAAGTTAAAAGTCTCTAATTATACTATTTTACAAATGGATGACTTTAGAATAGGGACACTGGGGATCAATAAATGTCTTTATCCTAGAAAAGAAAACCCCTCCTCTGATGCCCTGATGCCCGATAACCACAGAAGTCACAACCTATGGGAAGGGCACAATTTCCCCTTTGTGGTACATGATATAATGATGTAACCAGTTACATTACTTCTCCCTTGGCGGTCACCTTATATGGAGTAGTTCAGTCTTCCCCAGATCCCTGATTGGCTGACTTCTATAAAGATTATAGACTATGTCTTCAACAATGAGGTGACTCAGGCCAGTCCCAATGGTTTTGAGATGGAGAGAGCCATCTGCATCCAGAGAGAGGGGACTGTGGGGACTGAGTGTGAATGATAACATAGTATTTTCACCTTTTTTGTTGTTTGATTCCATTTTGTTTTCTTTCTCTTTTTTTTTCCTTTTTGATCTCATTTTTCTTGTGCAGCAAGCTAATTGTGGGATTATATAAAGAAGAATTGCATATGTTTAACATATATTGGATTTCTTGCCATCTAGCAGAGGGAGTGAAGGGAAAGAAGGAAGAAAAAAATTTAGAACACAAAGTTTTGCAAGGATGAATGTTGAAAATTAACTGTGCTTATGTTTTGAAAATAAAACTATCTGAAGGGTTTAATTCCCCAGAGTTTAAGTCTTATAACTCTGATCACATCACACTTTCTTTCCAAATCTCCACCTTTCCTTATATTTTACAGTGGGTTTCTTATTCTAAATCTGTACCTCTGAGTACATTTTATGTGTTTCAGTGTGATTTTTTATTCTAAATCCCCACCCCTGAGTACATTCTCCTAGCTTTAAGTTTGAATGCCTCACCCCTGAAAAAAATACTTTTTTCTCCTATCAGTTTTGCTTCCTTATTCTGCATCCCAGCTTCCATTTCCTAGACTTCAAACTCACCTTTCTAATTTGTTTCATCTCTCTGTATCTTTCCAATTTAATTTTTGTTAACTCTGTGGAAACCAAACCCTCATTCATTTCTCACAAATCCAATGAGTATCTTTTTATGAGGGAATTACTAACAAATTATAGTATATAAACACAATGAAAAATTATTGTGCTGTAAGAATCAGAGGATAGTTTCAGAGAAACCTGGGGGGCTTACATGAACTGATGCAGAGTGAAATAAGCAGAATCAAGAGAACAACTTATGTAATAACAACATGGAAATAGAACTTTGAATGATTTAGGAATTCTAATCAATTCAATGACAAACTACAATTCTAAAGAACTGATGAGGAAGAATGTTACTCATCTCCTGGCACAGAAAGTGAAGATTTAATAAACAGAATGAGAAATACATTTTCTGGAAATGTTCAATGTGGGAATTTGTTTGCTTGACTATATGTATTTTTACCATGAGGGTTTTGTTTTTGTTTTTGCCTCAGGGGAGAGGAGAAAAAATAAATATTTAATTTAAAAGAAAATTTTAATTAAAAAGAAAATTTTAAAAGAGTAGAAGATGAATCCTAGGCTGTGAACTTCAGTTACTTTACAGAACAGTAAAAGGGATTACATAAGAAACTAGGAACTTACATATTTTTTTCTAAAATATACATTAAAATTGATATAATAATACTGTGAAATTATAATGACTAAACTTGATCCCAAAAAAAAAGAAAAAAAGAAAGTAGCTCTTCCTACTTTTCCTAGACATGGAAGGGCAGTTAGGTGGTGCAGTGGATATAGCACCTCTGGTCACCTCCATTCCAGGGGGAGCAGGTCTTCTTGGAGGGCTAAAAGTTAATGCCTATGAACAGGAAAAATAAAATGTTATAATATAGCAAAGCAAGATGTTTAGAGCTCAGCTTTTGGAGGGAAGGAGAAGGTGGATAGGGGGGAAATATCAATTAACTCAGGACCTTGAGCTATTTTATCTCTTCCCAGGTTCCAGGTGTCCCGGAAGCTCCCAGGGCTTCAAGTTTCCATTTCCTCCCACTCTTTTTGTTAATTATCAGGTTTCCATTTTCATAGATATGTCCAGCTAACCATCCCTCCCTCCAGGGATACTGATAAAGTCTACTCTTTTTTAAGCCCTTTTCCTTTTTAGCCTTACTTAGTGATAAAGCTGAATATTAATATAGTTGTGGATTTATTTCAAACTATTTAAATAATAAAATTGGAGGGAGCATTTGATATAATGACCTAGGCTTAATCACTGAATGGCTGTAGTCTCAGTCAAACTGAGATCTATTAAAGACCTTCAATTAAAAAGGCCAAAGTTCCCCCACCCCACCCCACCCCACCCCAGCATCCAGGGCTATCTCCTGGAGTCCAGATTCATAGCTGCCCACCAGACCCAGATAGCTCTGGAGGGAAAGTGAGGCAGGTGATCTTACACAGCCCTCCCTCTCTTAAATCCATTAACTTGCATATCATGGCTGCATATCAGGACTGTCAGGATCATCTTCAAGAACTAAGAACAAATACAACAACAGATCACATTTATCTATCATTTTACAGAATACTCTACAGGTTCTCATTGAGCCTTACAACCGCCCTATGTTTGTTGTTGTTTATAGTAGAGCTGGATTCTGTGTGACTCCATTTAGGGTTTTTGGCAGAGATACTGGTGTGGTTTGTTATATCCTTCTCCAGCTCATTTTATAGATGAAGAAACTGAGACAAATAGGTTGTAGTGACTTGCCAAGGGTCACACAGCTAGGAAGTGTCTGAGGCTGAATTTGGGAAATGAATCTTGCTATCCCCAAGCCTGGCACTCTTATCTCCTGAGACACCTAGCTGTTCATTTCCTACTGTATCTCTACCATTTTCCCTTTCCAGAGAACCATCTCTTAAAGCCAAGAAAAACAGGAAAAACAAACCAGTTCAACAAAACTAATTAGTACAGCCAAAAAGCTTAATAGGCAGTATTATCCATATATAGTCCCTCCCTCTTCAGCAAAGAGAAGCAGAAGGGCCTTTTCATAATGTCACATCAAGATCCTGTTAAATTGAATACATATTTCAAAATTTCATATGATATAAATTCATGGTTTTATATACAATCCTCCTGTTCTGAACTTCTTTATATAGTGAAATGACTGTTTATGTTGATAAAAAGGAGAATTTTAAAAAATTAATCCCCAGTAGAAAACAATAACGGTTCAAATTTATATAGCATTTTAAAATTTGCAAAGCACTTTTCACAAATTATCTCATTTGGTTCTCATTATAACCCTTTCAGACAGGTGCTATTATTATTTCCATTTTACAAATGGAGAAAGTGAATTTGATATAATTTAAGTGATTTGCCTAGGATTACACAGAAAGTATCTGAGGCAAGATCTGATATAAGCTGCTTGAGGGCAAGAATTGTTTCATTTTTGTATTGTTTAAATCCAAAGATCAGTTGTTTTTTGTTATTTTAGCTTTGTATTTTCAGATTATATGCATAGTTTTCAACATTTACCTTTGCAAAACCTTGTGTTCCAATTTTCTACCACTCCTCTACTCCCTTGCCTAGATGGCAAGTAATCTCAACATATGTTAAACATGTGCAATTCCTCTATACATATTTCCATATTCATCATGCTGCGCAAGAAAAATCAGCTCAAAAAGGAAAAAAATGAGAAAAAAAACAAAAAACAAGCAAACAACAATAAAAAAGGTGAAAATATTATGTTGTGATCCACATTCAATCCCCACAGTCCTCTCCCTGGGTGCAGATGGTTCTCTCCACAAATCTATTGGAATTGGCCTGAATCATCTCACTGTTGAAAAGGATGAGTTATTATTCTTTTTTTTTTTTTTTTTTTTTAGTGTATAGCTATTTTATTTTATTATTATTTTTCTTTATTATAGCTTTTTATTTACAAGTTACATGCATAGGTCATTTTACAGCATTGACAATTGCCAAACCTTTTGTTCCAATTTTTTCCCCTCCTTCCCCTATCCCCTCCTCCAGATGACAGATTGGACCAGTTATTATTTTATAAGAAATGATCAGCAGAATGATTTTAGAAAATCTTGGAGAGTCTTACATGAACTGATGTTAAGTGAAGGGAGTAGAACCAAGAGAACCTTGTACACAACAACATTAAGTGATGACCAGCTCTGATTGTCTTGGCTCTTTTCAACAATGAGGTGATTGAAGGCAATTCCAATAGACTTGTAAAGGACTGTGGGGACTGAGTATGGATCACAACATAATATTTTTAACCTTTGTTGTTGTTTGTTTTCCTTTTCTTTCTCAGTTTTTGATTTGATTTTTCTTGTATAGCATGATAAATGTGAGAATGCATTTAAAAGAACTGCATGTCTAACATATTGGATTACTTGCTGTCTAGGGAAAAGGAAGGTGGGGAGGGAGGGAGAAAAATTTGGAACACAAGGTTTTCAAGGGTGAATGTTGAAAACTATTTTTGCACGTATGTTTCAAAAAGCTATTATTATATATTTTCATTTTTAAAAATTAAAGCTTTTTATTTTCAAAACATATGCATGGATAATTTTCCAATACTGACCATTGCAAAACCTTGTGTTCCAAATTTCCATCCCCGTTCCTCCTAGTCTCTCTCCTAGCTGGCAAGTAATCCAATATATGTTAAATGTTAAAAATATATGTTAAATACAATATATGCATAACTATTTATACAATTATCTTCTGCACCCCTCTTTGTAGTGGCTAGAAACTGGAAACTGAGTGGATGCCCATCAGTTGGAGAATGACTGAATAAATTGTGGTATATGAATATTATGGAATATTAATTGTTCTGTAAGAAATGACCAGCAGGATGATTTCAGAAAGGCCTGGAGAGACTTACATGAACTGATGCTGAGTGAAATGAGCAGGACCAGGAGATCATTATATACCTCAACAACGATACTATATGATGACCAGTTCTGATGGAACTGGCCATCCTCAGCAACGAGATCAACCAAATCATTTCCAATGGAGCAGTAATGAACTGAACCAGCCACGCCCAGCGAAAGAACTCTGGGAGATGACTAAAAACCATTACATTGAATTCCCAATCCCTATATTTATGCACACCTGCATTTTTGATTTCCTTCACAAGCTAATTGTACAATATTTCAGAGTCTGATTCTTTTTGTACAGCAAAATAGCGGTTTGGTCATGTATACTTATTGTGTATCTAATTTATATTTTAATATATTTAAAATCTACTGGTCATCCTGCCATCTAGGGGAGGGAGTGGGGGGGTAAGAGGTGAAAAATTGGAACAAGAGGTTTGGCAATTGTTAATGCTGTAAAGTTACCCATACATATAACCTGTAAATAAAAAGCTATTAAATTTAAAAAAAAAAAAAAAAAGATGAACAAAATAAAAAACAAAAAACAATTATCTTCTGCACAAGAAAACCAGATCAAAAAGGGAAAAAAAATGAGAAAAAACAAAATGCAAGCAAACAACAATAAAAAGAGTAAGAATGTTATAACCTCAGTTCCCACACGCTTCTCTCTGGGTATAGATGGCTCTCTTCATCACAAGATCATTGGAACTGGCCTGAATCATCTTGTTGAAAAGAGTCTCATCTGTCAGAATTGATCGTCGTATAGTCTCCTTGTTGCTGTGTACAATGATCTGCTGGTTCTGCTCACTTCACTTAGGATTGGTTATTATAGAACAATAACATTCCAGAACATGCTCTGATGGGCATCCATTCATTTTCCAGTTTCTAGCCACTACAAAGAGGGCTGCCACAAACCTTTTGGCACATACAGGTCCCTTTCCCTTCTTTAGTATCTCTTTGGGGTATAAACCTAGTAGTAACACTGCTGGATCAAAGAATACACACAGTTTGATAACTTTCTTGAGCAGAGTTCCAAATTGTTCTCCAGACTGTTGGATCAGTTCACAACTCCACCAATAAGTTATCAATATCCCAGTTTTGCCACATCCTCTCCAACACTTGTCATTATGAAAGCTATTAATATAAAAAAAATAATAAATCCAAGGGTCAGAACCAGCCTGGGTCTGGCACATAGTTCATGTTAAGGATTAATTAGTGGATTGTGGGAATTACAAAAGTACTATCTGAGCCTCTGAGGGAAAAGATTTAGACTAGAGTCTTCTTCCTTCCCCTTGGCCTCCCCTGACACTGGGCAGGGGCTGGCTAAATTGGTCTGGTTCTGGTCTTGTGCTCAGTCTGAAACAATTTTGGTTCCATTTCCAAGGGAGTCAGAACTTCATTTTTATGGAGTGTTCCAACCCTGCCCCCACCCACTGCTGCTCTCTTTGCCCAGAGTGTTCCCCTTGGCCTCCACTCTGTTGCTCTTGGCCAGAGCAACCTTTGAAGACCATTCAGCTGTTCCTTATGGGCACAAAATATCTCCCCTTGGACTCTAAGACAGCGGGATGCTCAGTCCAGGAAGTCTGTGCCTCTGGCTCTCCAGGGTCAGCCCAACTCACCCTAGCTCTGCAGGTACAACTCCTGGGAGCCAGGAGGACAAGGCCTGGCTTGTCTCTGCCCAATTTCAGCCATTCTGGCTGAGCCTTGGGGGTCTGCAGATTCTCCCCTTCTAAGCCCACAGCCCCCACCCCGCCCCCACTTTGCTCAGTCCTCAGGCTGAGCCTCTGGATTCTCCCCTGGGTCATGTATCCACCAAGGAGGAGGCAACCATCCCAGTGCCAAGGGCTCTAAGCCCAGTCTCCTAAATGAAAGCCAAAGGCTCACTGCCTTGTGGGATTTAATGCATCTAACAGGGAATCTTCAGTTCTGGGGAGGCCTGTGTGCTTAGAACAGTGCGTGGCACAGAGAGGATGTTTGGTTAATGCTAGTGAACTTGCTCAACTTTCAGCCTTGGTTTAAATTCCCAAAGGGGAGAGAAAATGTTGGGAGACACAGTGTCTCTCCCCAGGTCGGTTACAAAGTCCAGGCAGAAGCTGGCCTCTGAGGACCTCTTCTAAAAGCCCAAGCCAGGACAGGCTCAGGTCCCCGGCTCAGGGAGGGTCAGCAACTGTGTACAGGGACCATGGGTAGGACAGATTTCCTGCAGTAGCTCCCCCGACTCCATGTTCCCAGGTTGTTATCAGCCTCCTAGGCCCGCCCCAGAGAACTACCCACAGCTCATGAGACTTAGTGACTCACAGCCACCTGACCTTGACCAGGGAAGGGGAGGAGGACAAAGGCCCTTGCTGGGGATTTCCATCCTGCCACATTTACCAACCTTATTCTGGAGCTAGAGGAATTAGAGGCAGTGATATTTATACAGTACTTTAAAGTCTGCAGAGCATTTTCATTTGATCCTCACCCTAACCCTCTGAGAAAGAAAGGAAAGGAGAAAAACAAGCATTTATGAAGCACCCATTCTGTGTCAGATACTTGTGTGTTAAATGCTTTACAAATATCTCATTTGATACTCACAACCACCCTGAGAGACAGGTGCTGTTATTATCCCCATTTTACAAGTGAAGAAAATGAGGAAGATGAAGGTTAAAAAGACTCGGCACAGAGCCAGCAAGTGTCTGAGGGCTGATTTGAACTCACATCTTCCTGACTCCAAAGTCTAGTGGTCACCTAGCTCACTATAAGTTATTCATAATTATTCATAATTAACAATATTATTATAAATAATAGCTAGCATTTGCTTAAGCACTTTAAGGTTTGCAAAGTTTCATTTATATTCATTTCTGTTTCACAATAACTCTGCTCTGAGTTAGGTACAATATGAGGAAATATTGTTTTACAAATGAGGAAATAAAGGCTGAGAAAGGTTGGCATGGTGGATAGAGTGCCTGATCTAAATCAGCCTCAATCAGGCCTGAAATACTTGTTGGCTATGTGACCCCAGGCAAATCATTTAACCTCTGACTTGCCTCCAGTTCTTCTTCAGCTAAATGGGGATAATAATAGCATCTACCTTCCAGGTTGTTGTAAAGATCAAATTAAATAAAATTTGTAATGCACCTTGAAAACATCAATGTGCTTTATAAAGGCTAATATGTACACATATATATGTAGATGTGTGTATTTTCAAGAACACATCAGGAAAGATATTCAGATAGGGGCCTTCTTCTAACATAAGCTGGCCAGACCCCTTGGATCTGACAAAGCCTTCCTGGCTTCCTCATTCATCCAAGCTTTTCCAGGTTGATGCTTAGAACTCCCTGGGATGGGAGATCTCACTCTGACCCATTTCCCACCCTATTCCCCATCTCATGTCCTACCAAATCTAAAGCAGATCCTATGGTAAAGAGCAGCTCTTGCCCCATTGGTGAAAGAAACCATTTGGTTCACTGGGAAGAGAGAATCAAATCTGGAGGTTCTGTTTCATTCCTGGCACTGCTCTTACTGCTTGTTGGATCCCGGGTAATAGCAGTAGTAATAGCAATAAATAATGTCACTCAATAGGAAGTTGCTAAACCCCTGTAGGCTTTCCTTTCCTTGTCTGTAAAATAAGGTTGGTTTAGATGACCTTTGAGGCGTATTCCAATTCTATTTCTATGACTCTAACTTGGTATCTGTGTATGTCAGCTAGCTCTTAGTGGAGGATGGAGGCCACAAGCTTTCACCATGAGGACTGGACTCTACTGACCTCTAAGGTCCTGTCCAGCTCTAAATTCCCACATCATCCGGGAGGCTGGCAGGGTAATGCCTTGGCTTCTGGCCCTGGAGAAGTCTGACAAGACCGGAGCAAACTCCCTGAGTCACCCTTAGCCACAGTCCAAGGGCCCAGAATCTGAGTCCTGCCTATCTCCCTAGGAAAGCACTGGATGGGGCTAGGCCAGGCTCAGCTGGGCAAGGTACAAGCAGGAGGGGGGGTGGCCAAAGTAATTGAAAGTAGGGATATTCCCCCTCCCTCCCCAAGTTTCTGGTACTTTCAAGAATGTTTTCTGCCCCAGCACCAAGCAGAATTCCTTCCACTGTGCCAGGGTTCTCCCCTCTTGCTGCCCTATTTCTGAGTAGCCAGCTCACCTTGGTGGACTTCTTGTCACCATCTCCTTCCTGTTCCCTTTCTTCTGAGCCTGTTTCCTCATCAATAAAATAAAGAAAAAGTAGTGCCTACCTGACAGAATCGTCAGGAGAATCAAGTAAGATGATGTATGGCAAACTCTCTAGTAATCAATGAACATCTATGTATTAAGTCTCCACTAAGTGCCAGGCGCTGTGCTAGGGGCCAAAACTGAAAAGCCTGCCTTCAGGAAGACATGCCGAGGTTCAAACACAGACAAAAGCGTGTGGGAAATCATTTCACAGGAGGCACTTGCTGCTGGAGACATCAGGAAAGGAGATGGGAAATGGAGCAAAGGCCAATTTGGTCGGATCACAGTAGGTGGGAAGGGGAATTAATGTGCTGTGAGTCAGGAAAGATACAGCCAAGGTGTGAAGAGTTTTAAGATATAAACAGAGGAGTTTATACTTCAGTCCAGAAGTAATAGAAAGCCACTGGGGTTCACTGAGTAGGAGAGCTTATCTAAAATGCACTATTTGATAAGCTTCCTGAGGGGAGGCCTAGAAAGAAGGAAGAAGATAGCTTACAGGGAAGGGAATAAGAATTTATAGAGAGTCTACCATGTCCCAGGCACTGTGCTTTATAAATATTATCTCATTCTGGAGAGCATTTTGGAACTATGCCCAGAGGGCTATCACATTGTACCTTTAGATCCAGCAATGTCTATACTGGGTCTGTATTCCAAAAGATCATAAGAGGGAAAACGACCCACATGTGCAAAAATGTTTGTAGCAGCTCTTTTTGTTGGTGACAAAGAGTTGGAAATTGAATAGATCCCCAACTGGGGAATGGCTGAATAAGTTATGGTATATGAACATTGGTTTAGTCCTAAGGGAACTATCATTAAGCCTAATCGATCGAAAGTTAAGAATGTTACATTTTTTTTTTTTATGTTCAGTGTGATGAAATATTATTATTCTATAAGAAATGTCTGATTTCAGAAAAAAAATGGAAAGACTTATATGAACCTATGCTAAGTGAGCCACAATATTATGTGATGGCTTTGGCTCTTCTCCATACTGAGGTGATTCAAGTCAGTTCCAATGGATTTGTGATATAAAGAACCATTTACATTTGGAGAGAGAACTATGAAGACTGAATCTGGATCACAGCATTGTATTTTCACTTTTTTTGCTGTTGTTGGTAATACATATTTTTTTTCCTTTTTCCTTTTTTCCCTTTTGATGTGATTTTTTTTTTTTTTTGTATGCAGCATGATGAATATAGAAAAATGTCTAGCTTACACGAACTGATGCTGAGTGAAATGAGCAGGACCAGGAGATCATTATATACTTCAACAACAATACTATATGATGACCAGTTCTGATGGACCAGGCCATCCTCAGCAACGAGATCAACCAAATCATTTCTAATGGAGCAGTAATGAACTGAACTAGCTATGCCCAGAAAAAGAACTCTGGGAGATGACTAAAAACCATTACATTGAATTCCCAATCCCTATATTTATGCACACCTGCATTTTTGATTGCCTTCACAAGCTAATTGTACAATATTTCAGAGTCTGATTCTTTTTGTACAGCAAAATAACATTTTGGTCATGTATAAAAAAAAAATGTCTAGAAGAATTGCACATTGGATTACTTGCTCTCTAGAGGAAGGGGAAGGTGAGGGGAGAGGAAGAAAAAATTGGAACACAAGGTTTTGCAAGGATTAATGTTGAAAACTTTTCTGTGTGTATTTTGAAAAACAAAAAGCTATTATGGTAAATTAAAGACATAAAGATAAAACAAGCAAACAAAATCAAAACTAAACATCTCACTATAATTTAGAGAGGCAGGGACTATTATTAATCTATTTTTTAAAGTGGAGGAAATTGAGGCAGAGGTTAAATGACTTGTACAGGGCAACACAGCTAAGAAGTGTCAGAAATTCCTGACTAGGGGCTTTGAGCTTTGTTTGTTTTATCACTTGACAAAATCCTAACAAGAGAACTCCCAGTGACCAAGAATCATAGAAATGAGCCCATGATCCAACTGTCCTTTGGACTGAAGTGAAACAAGTCTGTCTCATTGACAGTGCTAATCAAACCCTTCCTTCTTGGCTCAGTGATTTGGATAGTAATATGTTTTAATCAACATAATCATCAGAAGCCCCAAGCCAATCAATCAAAAGGCATTTACTAAGGGTTTATTATTGGTCTGAGATTGTGCTATACATTGGGGATACAAAGACAAAAAGGAAAAGTCCCTACTCTCAAGGAGTTTACAATCTATGGGAAGGTGGGGGTGGAGGTGGTAGTATGTACATACAAAAATATAAACAAAATTAATGCAATATAAATTTTGAGAGGGCACAAGAAACTGCGGGAGCTGGGAGAGGTTTCATGTAGATTATCATCTCTTTAGGTAAATTTTGAAGGAGACCAAGAATTGTGGAGGTCAACTAATTGTCACAGTACATAGAGAATCTGCCCGAAGTAAGGAAGACCCAAGTTCAAATCTAGCCTCAGACACTAGCTATGTCGCCCTGAGCAAGTCACTTTATCCTGTTTGTCTGTTTGCCTCATTTATAAGATAAGATGGAGAAGGAAATAGCAAACTACTCCAGTACGCTTTGCTAAGAAAATTCAATTGCTTAAAAAAAATTCTAACAACAAAGAGTGGAAAGGTTCAACTCTAATACTGGGCCTCCTCCCGGAGAACCCAGGCTGTCCCATAGGCCTCAGGAGACAATGGCTTGGCATAGGGGGTAGGCCCTAGGGGATGAGTAGGGGAAGAGTAAATCAATAAATAAGCATTTATCAACTATTTACTATGTGATAGTCGTTGGTATAGGATATTTAGCAAATTTATATATATTGTATAAATACATATTCATGTATAATATATATAAATTAAGATTATAATGCAATGTGCACATCTCACAATTTACACTTTGCCATTAAAATCTTAATTTAGATATGATTGGCCAAGTGGCTTTCGGAGTTGGAGGAAAATGGACTTTCTAAACTTAACAATGAGAGAGAACCGACAGCTCTTGGGAGCCGCTAACTCCCTAAGCTCCGGCCATCAGAGAGGGCTCATCTTTCCTTCTTGGCGAACCAGCAGTTCGCAAGCAAAGTTGCGGACCCGCCTTAGCGGGCAGCGGCATGACTGAGGGACGGAGCAGAGGCGGGCGTCAGGTGCGGGCAAGTCCTGGGAGCCCAAAGGCCTAAAAGTGAGTCTTGCCCCGCCGGGCATGCTGCCGAGCCCCCCGGTGGGGAACCGGGGAATCCCTCAGCCTTTGGAGCTGTGAAGCAGGGATGCTGAGGCCTCAGCGGACCTGGCGGGGTCTCTCCGTGCTCTGGCCCTCAGCTTGCTGCATGACAGGGGATGGGGAGGGCAAGCAGACCCTAATTTCTCATGCCCCCCCCAAAACGTAGGCTCTGCAGTTAGTGCCGGGCCCGGACAGTTCTGAAAGTTTAAAGGGCGACTCGAGTTACTTTCTCCGCGGGTGCAGAGACCTCCCTTCGCCACTGCCCTAGTACAGCATCCGTTCGTCCCCCTCCCGCGCTCCGTCAAACTCCTAGGACGCGACGCTTTCCTTGCCCCTCCACTTCTCCAAAACCCTAGGGTAGGCACACACGCATAGCCTCATCCCTCAACTAACCTCGCCACCGGTAACTTCCCGCCCCTTTTTCAGGAGCAAACTGGCCCGCCCTGGCCCCCCCAGGGCAGGCCCCCCTCCCAAACATGAATCCGCCAGGGTTTTCTCAGGGACGGGAGAGACCCCAGGGCCTCTGCTGACACCGGTGAAACCGCTCCCCGCCGCCTCCCAACACCTGCCCTGCGGGGGCACGGCGGCCCCGCGCAACTCTCATTTCCCGGGAAGGCCCCGGCGCCTCCCGAGGGCCGGGGCGGCGCCTCCCCTCCCCCACCTCCCCTGCTCATCTCCCCAGAGGATGCGTGATTCACTTCCGTGCGTTCATCGGCACACGTGCGTGCAGGGAGGAGGGGTTGGGGAAGGGGGTTAGGGGACGCGGACCGGAGGGGCGGGCCTGGGGCGGCTGTGGAGGGGCGGAGGGGGGGCGCGAGTAATCATCGCTCCCGGCTCCGCCCCAGCTTGGGCGGGGACTTTGCCATCGACTATAAGACCTGGAGCGGGGACGCCCCACGCCAGAGCAGCTATTCCTCCGTCCCGACTTGCCGGTGGCGCCCATTAGCTCCTTGCCGCGGCCCGCCCGTGGGTTCCGCTCCCCAGTCCGAGTCCGAGTCGCTGCCCGGCCTCCCCGTTTAGAGCAGCGCGTCGCCGGCGCCGACGATGGAGCGGCTGACCGTGAAAGCCTACCTGATGGGCAAAGAGGAGGCGGCCCGGGAGATCCGCCGCTTCATCCTGGAGCTGCCCGACGGCCCGGGGGGCTGCGAGTCGCTGCTCCAACGCGTGGCCGAAGTGTTCCCGGCGCTGCGGCCTGGGGGCTTCCAGGCGTACTACCGCGGTGAGGCGGGCAGGGCCGAGGCCGCGGGGGGCGGGGCCGCGGGGGCGGGGCCGCGGGAAGGGAGTTGGGGGGCACGCTCAGCCCCCCGAGCCCGGGGCCGACCTGACCGGGTCCGGCCGCGCAGCTTGTTTACCTGGCGCCGGGCCAGACTGAGCCGCCTTACGTAACCGGCCCCGTGTGCAGTGACGCAGCCCGAACTGCCGAGCCGGGCCCGGCCGAGGCCTCAGTTTCCCCGGGTCTGGCCCCGAGCCGCGGCGGCTTCTGCCCGGGGCCGTCTGTGGCCCACTTTGTATTTAAAGCTGCCTAAGGTGCAAGGCCTTGGGGCTGAACGGCCCGCACGCCTTCTAGGGATTTGCGCGGGGGAGGGGGAGGTAGGAGCGCTCCGTTACGGATGTGTGGTTCTCTGCCTGGTACCTACTGAGGCAATTGTGCGGCTAACGGCGCATTCTGTAACTTTGAGCAGCGCCCGGATGAGCGGAGATAGGCGTTTTCGGGAGGAGAGCTACGGGGTGCGGGAGGGTGGGGATAGGGTTTCGTATTCCCAGTCCTCGTCTGCCCTCGGCTTAGAAAAGCTCGGGGGGGGGGGGGGGGGGGGGGTGTCCGGCGTGAGAAAGCAGTTCTAGCTTAGGGCGAGACTCAAGCCGAGCCGTCCCGTCGCTGCGCGCCTCAGTCTGCTAGTCCGGGCAACGGGACTCCAGCGCAGTCTCCCAGGGGGGTTGCGAGGATCAGCTGAGAGACTACAAAGCGCCTGGCACCTGGGAGTGGAGCAGAAAAGCTGTTAGCGCCGCGGCAGCCTGGGCTCGGGCCCGGCCGCCAGCCCCCTGCTCTGTGGCCCTCTGTTGGCACTGCCTCGTCCTGGAGCGGGGCCCGCTGAGGCCTGCCTGGCCACGTGCCTCCCTTCCCTCCCTGCGCGTGCTTGGGGAAGCCCTGCCCCCGTACCGCCCTCAACTTTCTCCCTCGGCCGGGCAGAAGCTTCCAGAGCCCGGGGCCTCGTGACTGCGAACAAACTTGTAAAACAACTTGGGATCCCCACGGCTTGGGCCAGGCCGAAGGTAGCCAAGGTGCCCCTCCGCTGGGGGAGGGAGCCGCGCCCGGAGGTTAATAGTGGCGCCCTAAGCTTCGTGCACATCCAAAGGCCTCTCCTGCTCAGTCTGACGTGCCAAGCAGGAAATAAACAAACGTGCGTCTATAAAGCACGCCGTGTCGCCTATGATCCGGGAACGGAAGGCACTGTCCTCAGGGGGTCGGGGAAGGCCTACGTGCAAGGTGGAATTTTAGTGGGGACTTGGAGGAAGCCAGAGCCCGAGGGAGAGCCTTGCAGGCTCGGTGGCACGGCCTGGGCCAAGTGCGGGACACATTGGTGGGGCCCGCGCAGGCCCAAGGCTCCCGCTGCATGGAAAGAACATCCAGGGGAGGAAGATGTAACAAGACTGGAAAAGTAGGTAGGTCGTGAACAGGACCAAAGGAGTTTCATTGAGGAGGAGGAAGTGGGTTGATGAAATCTGAGAACCACAATGGCCGAATGGAGAATAGATGGAAATGAGTAGAGACTGGAAGCTGGTGTGAAGTGATGTAGGGTCAGTAGAGAAATGTTGTAATGGTGGAACCCCCCCCCCCCTTTTTTTTTGATAAGGAGGGGGTGAGAGATAGTGAGAAATCCAGGGAAATTTAGAAGGATCTGATGTTGCCCTCGACAGCAAAGAGAGATAGAAGGGGCAGGGTTTAAGGAAAAGATTCTGCTTTAGACTTAACTGAGTTTGAAATGTCTAGTTCAATCTAGTTGTCTGGCAGTTGGAGATGAGAAGTGGTAGGTTTAAGAATCATTTCCATAATTTTTTTTCTCATTTTTTCCTTTTTGATGTGATTTTTCCTGTGCAGCTTGATATCTGGAAATATATATAGAATTGCATATATTTAACATGCATTGAATTACTCTAGGAGAAGGGGGAGAGGGAGGGAAAAGGAGGGGGGGAAATTGGAACACAAGGTTTTACAAGGGTGAATGGTGAAAATTATCCGTGCATACCTTTTGAAAATAAAAAGCTTTAATTAAAAAAAAAAAAAAGGCTATGCAAGGGTCAATATCCGTGCATGTTTTGAAAATAAAAAAGCTTTAATAAAAAAAAGTACATGTTGAGAAAGTATATGTTTGGGAAAATAGAATACTATTGAAAATTTTAAAAGAGACAGTTCCAGAAAAATGAGGAGAGAGAAAAGGCCCATTGGATTTGGCAACTAAGATCTTAAGTAATTTTCATGGATCTAGATGGGGAAGACAGAGTAATGAAAGGATAAGGTGTTGGAATCCAGATTATGAGGGGTGGAGAAGAGATAGAGAAAGGCAGCGATATAGAGTATAAAGATTAGAAAAAGGGAATTTTCTTGGAAGAAATTTGCCCATGAATACTAACTTTCCCATTCTGGGATTCCCTTAGTCAATTGGTGGATAGAATTTAGAATTTTAATTCAAATTTGGTCTTTCTGATGCTGATAACCTGATTGCCTCTTTTTTCACCTGTAAAATAGTACCTATTTCAAAGGGCTGTTTGTAACCATAAAATGAGGGGGGAAAATTATTCAGAGCTGTACATCAATTTTGTGGTGTTTATTTTCCTCACTCCAAAGTTAGTTCTATCTTCATTGTACTTGGTTTGAACCTTGCCTCTACTTTGTATACTGTGTGAGGGCTGGACCTTTTTATATAAATGCCCAGATATTAGGTTTACTGGCCTTCCTTCCCTCCCCCATTATTTTCAAAATATGCATGGTTTTCCCAATTTTAAGGTCTTGGATTCTATGGGAGGTAGAAATTATTTGCAGGACTGTAGGGGAGTGGGTTCGGTTTCATGATTTTTTTTTTTTTTTAAATGAGCTCCAAAAGGACCCATGACGACCATCTAATCTAAGCCTCATTTTTTACTTGGGTGCTATAAAAGGAAATGGGATTTGAGTACCACTTCCACTGTAGCACATTGCCCCTAATCACTAGGGAAGGTGTCTTCTAGCTTCAAATCTGATTCCACATCTGGGAAGTTGGACTTTGGGGGAAGGGAGAGAGCCCGGGGGCAGGGAGTTGTAGAAGTAAACTGTCTGAGGGCAAACACTGTCTTTGGCCTCTTTTGTTTCTCTAGCACTTAATAAAAGCCTTGCTTGGGGATGGGCTGTTCTCCAAAGAGCCTTCCCAGATTCCCCTTGGGTAGGGAGTGGTGACAGCATGGAGAGCCTTTTGGTGGCAAGGATCCAGGGAAGAAAGGAACTGAACCCCAAGCCTAAGCACTTCACAAATATCTCTCCTTTGATCCTCAGAGTAACCCTAGGAGCATAATTGCTGTTGTTAACCCCATTTTACAGATGAGAAAACTGAGGCAAACAGTTTACTTGTCCAGGGTCACACAGCAAGTAATGGTCTGAGGCTAAATTTGAAGCCGCCTCTTCCACACCTCAGCACTCTTAGCTGCCAGGGTATGTGTCTTATGTATCTTATTTCCCCTTCTTCCCACATAGAAAAAAGATAAACGGGAGAAGGGAAGGGCATCAAACACTTGGGGTACAGTCCCCAGGAACCCCAGGAATGGTGCTGAGGCCTAGGAGTAATTAAGGATTAATTAAGACACTAATTTAAACACAAATGGAGCCAGTTTCATATACGGTATTTTAGACTTTCTATACACTATACCTTCCATCAAGAGTTTGTATTTATTTTTTTCCACAAAGACTTCTTTTTGCTCTTTTCCTCTTTATTTGTTGGTTCTGCTGTAGGGCAATGAGTGAAGACCCTAGAAAGTCTTTACCTGGCTGTGCTTGTTGAATTACTTTTCCCCAAGGGATATTTTAAAAACCTTTCATCTCTGAAGGCTTTTCTGCCTCGTTGGTGCAGTTGTGTATTTGATGTCCAGGTCTTAGACTTGGCACCAGGCAAAGTTCTTTTTCCCCTTTTTCCCCTGCCTTCCTCAAGGAGATTTTGACCTGGTCAGGTGGCACTGATTTTTGAGGTAGTCCTTTGTATCTCCATGGTAAACAGGAAAAGAGCTATGAGGGATTTAATTTTAATAGCATTTTATTTCCCAAATACATTTAGTTAAGTTTTCAATAATCATCTTTTCAGAACCTTGTGTTTCCGATTTTTTTTTTTTCCTCTTTCCCCTCTCCTCAAGACAACACGTTAGCTATGTATAGAGAAGGAAATGGAAAACCACTTAATTATCTCTGCCAAAGAGGGTGTTTCATTTGGCCAGTTCTGATTTTTAAGAGCCAGGGGTGACAGCCTTTTCAGTTGACCAGAGGCTGGTGATTCCTTTCCCCAGAAATTTAGGTTCTAGAATTGTAGAGAAATTCAGGATCCTGTCTGGTTCAATTCATACATGAATAGGCACTCCCTCTATAACATCCTTAAGAGCAAAAAATAAATGAATGAAAACAGCATTTTCTTAGATGCCATTTACTGGGGATATAAATTTAAAAATCAAGGCAGATTCTGCTCTTCAGGTTGCTCACACTAATTGGAAAGAAAAGTTCAGCTTTTGTAAGACAAATGGAAAAACCTGCAAAGAGGGAATAGGAGGGATGGAGGGGAAGGGAATGTTCCTTATTGAATTGGACTAGTCACACACACTTCTCTACCCCTGGAAGCCATTTTCCCCCTCAAACCTAGATTTATTGGTTTAAGTAAATTTATTGATAAACTTAGTGCCTTAATGACTGGCAGCTACCACCACCACTAGGAATCCTGTCCCAGTATGCAGTGTACTGAGTCAAGCCAGCCCAACTCCCATTGACCTTTTGCCCAGTCCCCACCAAACACTGGACACCCACAGAAAAGCAGAGGTATGTCAAAATACACGGGTTTGATTTTTGACTACTTCAGTCACTCCTTTCTGGTCTGACCTTTTCATAAGTCGCTTTAAGTTGGCAGAACATCAGACCTCCCCATGGGTAATATGGGGTCAGTGATACTTTTACTGATTCCTTCATATGGAGTCACTGCAAAGGCCTCAAGCAAGATGATGGATGGAAAAACCCGTCTTTGTAAACAGAAGTGAGCACTGTGACCCTCTTTAGTCCTAGCCCTGTTTAAAGTTGATCTGTGGTTAGTCTCTAGGGCAGGAGTGAGGAGTTTTTTCCATTAGAGACAAATGACCAAAAACTCCAACCTGGATTAGTGTCACGTGGGTAGTTGGGATTAATGAGTACATGCAGTCCGCGGAGGAGAGAGCTTTGTGTCAGGCAGAAAATGGGAAGCCTTATGCAAATAGCGCAATTGATTTGAACATTACATTTCATTTTTATTTTAAAACCTAGATGAAGATAGGGACCTTATTGCCTTCTCCAGCGATGAGGAGCTGTGCATGGGTATGTGCTACGTTAAAGAAGGCCTCTTTCGGATTTACATAAAAGGTGAGAATGGGGTTAAAGCAGGGTTCTAATTTCTTACAGTCTGGGCTTAGAATGGGGACAGTCCTGGGTTGGAATCTTTTTTTTCCTGTCCTCAGTTTGCTCATTTGTAAAATGGGGCTAATAATACTTGCAATGGATCACCTTGAAGGTGCTTGTGAGAAAAGCTCTTTGCAACCTTTTTAAAGCTCTCTAGAAGAGGACCTCTGAGGATAGTGGCCCAGAGGAGTTGAAATCATATATAAGGCAGGTGCCGATTGTGATTACAAAGCCAGCTGCCACTCTGCTCGATGCTTTGAGGAATGTTGTTGTTGTGTTTCTTCCTTGTGCACTCATTTTTAGAAGAAAAGTTTCCTTCCTTCTGGTTCTTTTGGCTTTTGTCAGAACTAAGGGTTTCAGGGATAGGCACTCGTGGAACTGAGAGTACATATTCTAGGTCTCTCTTTTTAAAAAAACAAAATAAACTCAGACATCTGGTTTGTGGCCATCCTGTTAATGAAGGCTCCCTTAGGTTTTGAATAAAGCCAGTTGCCAAGCTCAAGTTCACTAAGGCATAGACTCTGCCCCTGGGACTCCTGGAACTTTGTTCTAACAAGTCCTGAGGGGTTAAAACGAAAGGGGGAGAAGGGGTGGTCTATTGGGAAAAACAGGCTTTCTGTCTTGAGTCCTGTAATTGAATTCCAGGGTTAGTCTGAGAATGAGACACTGAGAGAGGGTTCTGAGTGAAGCATGAATAGTAAAGTACTTTTTGACAGTTTAAAATGATTTTAAAAAATATTTTAATATCTTTAGCTCTTAACCTTTTTTTGGGTGGGTATCCCTTGTACTCAAGAGGTTTTTTTGAAAAAAGATTTTTAAAAAGAGTTTCCCAAAGCATTCAGCACTGTTGGCCAGTTCTGACAGCATATACAGTATCCACCACCATGACCCCTGCCCCAGCTTTGGCCAAGAGGGGAGGGAACCCCATTTTCTGAACTCTGCTGAGGGGTCAGGCTGTGTTATGTTACGTGGCATTTGGCTCAGTGGTTGGTTCTTTTCTCTGTGTGGTTTCTTGGGCAGATTGATTGCTGTTCCTGCTTGCTTCGTTCTGCATCTGTTCGTATAGCTCTTTCCTTGCTTTGCTTCTGGCCCTCATCGCTTGCATCCTATTTAAGTGACTTAGTTGGCCTTTGCAGCCATGCTCTGCTGCTGGAGCCGGGGGGCCAAGCTGAAATCTTCTCACTTGTCCTTGTAGAGAAGAAAGAATGTAAGCGGGAGCATCGTCCCTCTGCCCAGGAGGCTCCCAGTAACGTGGTGCATCCCAACGTGATCTGTGACGGTTGCAACGGGCCGGTGGTGGGGAACCGCTTCAAGTGCACCATCTGCCCCGACTACGACCTCTGTAGCAGCTGTGAGAGCAAAGGGCTTCACAAAGAGCACAACATGGTCATCTTCCAAAATCCCATCACCGCCTACCAGCCTGAGGTGAGGGGTGAAAAAGTGGGAGACACAGCTAGATGGTGCAGTGGGTGGAGCACTAGCCCTTAAGTCAGTAGGATCTGAGTTCAAATCTGGCTTCAGACACTTAACACTTCCTAGCTGGGTGACCCTGGGCAAGTCACTTAACCCCAATTGCCTCAGCAAAAACAAAATTCACTTTCACTATGTCATTGGTAGGTGCATGTATATATATATATAATTAAATCCAATAAACATTAGTGAAGCATATATACTGTGCACTGTATAGTATACTCCAGCTGAGAGTTCTTGCCTTAAAGGAGATTATATAGTTTCTCAATGGATAAATATCAGAGATAAATTATATGCAAGGCAAAGTTAATTTTGAATTGGGGCAGGTACCAGCAGGGTACACTGGGTTGGAGGAGGGCCGGGTTGGTACATATACAACTCTAACCTCTGGGACTGTGACTGATTTTTTCAGTGGGTTTCCCGCCGACGGTGGTTTCAGAAGGTGAGACAAGGAGGGAGTATTCCCCCTTTTGGATGGATGCCAGGCTGGGGATTTGTTTCTTCTCAGTCCCTCAATCAGAATGTTCCGCAGGCACAACCTTGCGCAACTCCCTGCAGCTCAAGAGCAGAACAAGGTCAGATGGGGTTGGGTTCTTGCTTTGCTATTGGAATTGTCATAATCCTTTGATGTACCTGGGATCTGCAAGCCTTTGGCAAAGGAGGTGAATTATTTTTATCAGGGGAAGAGAAAGGATTTGGCCCAGTTCGTGATCTTCTGGAACTAGAACTAAACACATACACTTTTCCTCATTGGCTTTTTCTTTTTTTGTTTTTAAATGCTTCAGCTAGTACTAATTCACAACAGGACCCCAATGTCACCTTCCTGCATAATGTAGGTGAAAGTGTGGCTGCTGTTCTTGGCCCTCTGGGTAAGTGTTATTTTAAATTATTTGGGATTTTTATCTGTAACTTCCAAAAAGGAGTTGGCAGTTTGTAAAGAAAAAAAAAATTAAAGCTTATTTTCAAAACAGGAGTAGATAATTTTCAACAAAAAAAAGCCCCGTGTTCCAAATTTTCTTCCTTTAGATGGCAAGTAATGCATATTGTTAAAGATGTGCAAATTCTTCTACACATAATTTCCACAATTAATCATGCTGCATAAGAAAAATCGGATCAAAAAGGAAAAACTGGGAACAAATTGAGCTTGCAAAATTTAAAATAAATGTAATTGTGGTTTTAAACAATTCATGTTAATTGTCAGACAATAGGAATATCTGCCTCCCAGGCTTGTTGTAAGAATAATATGCCAATTAAATCAAAATCTATTAAAAGGAGCAAGAGCATAAAAGCTAGCAGTTCCCTGAGTTAATAATTCCTAAAGATTAGACACTGCATACAACACTTAAATTTCCTGGTTAATGGGAAACACAGTTTGGTTACTTGGCTGTCATGAAATCATGCAGATTCATGTGGAAAAAATGTTGGATAGCCATGGGCAATAACTTTTTGTAAGAGCCTTATGTCTATTGTTTATAAATTATTAGAAACAATTAAAAAGTTGCAAGATATAAATCAATCCGTATGAGTCATCATTGGCATATTTATGTTACCAACAAAGTCCAGCAACAAGATAAAAAGAAATCCCAATAACTATATAATGTCTACCTGCCAAGATATTTTTCACATAAATAAAGTTGGAACAATTGAAAGAATTTTAAGTTCTCTTAAGTAGGCCAAGCTAATATAATAAAAATGACAATTCCACCTAAATTAATCTACTTATACAGTGCCATACCATACTGCCAAGAAATTACCTTCATGCAGGTAGAAAAAAATAACAAAAGGCCAAGAATTTCAAGAGAATTATAATGTGTGTGGGGGGGTGAAGGTGAAGTCCACACACAGTGGGGTGAAGGAATAAACAAAGGAAATTGTCCTAGCTGTACCAGATCCCTTATATTTAGATACAAGTAGCAGCCATCAAAACTATATGGTACTGGCTAAGAATAGTGAATTTGTGGAATAGGCTAAATTCACAAGACACAATAATCAATGACTGTTAATCTAGTGTTAAACCCAAAGATGCCAGCTTCTAAGAATCACCATTTGACAAATTGCTAGAGAAGCTGGAAAAAAAAAAAGTAAGTGTAGCAGAAGCTAAGATATTGCCTAATATCTAACACCTTATAAGGTCAAAGTGAGTTCATGATGTAGATATAAAATGTGATACTAAAAGCAAATTAGGAGAACAAGGGATAAGTCTCGGTTCTATGGAGAGGAAAGGGATTTATGGCCTAAAAACTAGAGAACATTTATGAAATGCAAAATGGATCGTTCTGATTACATTAAATTTAATTTTTTGTGCAAACAAAACCAAAGAAGCGAAGATTAGAAGGGAAGCAGAAAGCTGAGGGGGGAGGGGGAATTTATAGCCAGTTTTTTTGATAAAAGCCTCATTTCTAAAATATATGAAGAATTGACTCAAATTTAAAAGACTGAGCCATTCCTCAATCGATAAGTGGTCAAAGAATACAAACAATTTTCAGATGAAAAATTAAAGCCATTTCTAGTTGTATGGAAAAGCTCTAAAATCACTATTGAGAAATGTAAATTAAGACAACACTAGATACTTATTTCACCCTTCAGATCAACTAAGGTGACAGGAAAACATAATAAATGCTGGAGGAGGGGGTGGTATAGGAAAACTAATATATTGGATGGTGAATTGTGAACTGATTTCAGCCATTCTGGAGAACTATAGCCAACAATGTCTCTGCTGGGCCTGTATCCTAAAGAATCATAAAAAAGGGAAAAAGGACCCACATGTGCAAAAAATGTCTGTAGCAGCCTTTTATGTAGTAGCAAGGAATTGGAAAATGAGTGGATGCTCATCAGATGAAGAATGATTGGAAAAAGTCATGATATATGAATGTTACTATTCTATAAGAAATGATGAACAGGTTAATTTCTGAAGTCAGAGACTTGAAGATACATGAACCTGATGCTAAATGAAGTGAGTGAAACCAGAAGAGAACATCATATAGCAACAAAATTATGCAATGATTAGCTCTGATGGACTTGGCTCTCTCCAACAATGAAGGAATTCAGGCTAATTCCAACAGACTTGTGATGGAGAGAACTGTCTGCACCCAGAGGGAGAACTGGGGGAATTGTGTGGATCACAACACGTAGTATTTTCATCTAATTTGTGTTGTTTGCTTGGTTTTTCTCTAGAAATGATCTTGTGCAACATGACATATGCAAAAGTCTAGAGGAATTGCACGTTTAACCTATATTGGATTGTTTCCTGGAAAAAAAAAAAAAGTCAAGGACAAAACTCTAGCTCAGTGATGATGGCATTTCTTTTGGCAGCTGAAATAGTGTTAATTTGCTCCCTGCTCGTCTGAACCAGGGCATAGTTTTTATAGTTGCCTGTGAATAAGACTTGGCCAGGGAAGGGGCTTTTCAAGTCATGTAGTCCAAACCTCTATTTGACATCGGAAACCAGAGAATTGTTAAAAGCTAGGATTCAAACCTAGGATTCAAGCTTTTCTGCCCCTACATCTAAAACTATGGCTCCTGGTTGGGTGTCTATTAGATTGTTTATTGTCTTTTTTAAAAATTTAATTTATTGTCTCTCAACTGAAGGGCCAAGTGAAGAGAAATCCTTCAGAGGGAAAATGGTTTTGAACTTGTCACAGTCAAAGGGGCTTGAATATAGTATCACAGTCCACTAAGAAAGCCTAACAAGGAGTTCCTTACTTAAAGGACTTCTTGGTGTTAAAGATTTGATTGAAAAATGGGGCCAGTGTTGGAAAGTTACCAGGTGGGAAAAACAGCGTGATGTGGTATAGTGGGTGTAGAGTTCCAGAGAAGAGGGGGCTTGGCAGCTGGCTACTGATGTTGTTCAGTTGTGCCCCAATCTGGACGTTTTCTTGTCCGTGTGGTTTGCCATATCCTTTTCCAGCTCCTTACAGATAGGAAACTGAGGTAAACAAGGTCAGGTGCTCAGGATCACAAAGCACAAGTGTCTTCCTGACTCTGGGTGACTCTTGTCCACTGCAGCCCTTGCTGTCCGAGCACACTAGCACACAGTAGGGAGAAAGAACAGCTAGACCTACAATCTCAATAGTATTGAAAGCTCCTGGGTGAACATACTCTATTAAGGATATAGTTGTTTAATGAATGTATTTAAACGGAACAAAAAGAAAGCCCTTTTGCAGCCATAGCTGGAGGAGAAAGCTGCCTCTTGCTCTGGAGGCCATTTCTCAAAGCTTGGACTTGTCTCTAGACATTGTTGCTGGAAGTGGAGCTTAGGACCATGTCCCAGCAGATTCCTCATTCCTTAAGTGGTTTTAACATAAGTAATCAATCTTGTTGAGATTTTGGAGTCCACTTGAAAGATGAGAAGATGGCATAGATTACCTTTTTGTATGAGTGCTTGCCATAGATCGGGAGGAGGAATTTGACCCCTTGTAAAAGCCTACACGCTGGTTTTTTATTTTGCTTTTTCCTGGAAATTTTCCTGATTTGTTTTTCTTCATTAAAACATGGAAAGCAGTAAGTCACAGGTTTGCATTAATAGTGCTTTTAATAATTCCTGGTGTTTTTATTCTTGCAATTTTAAATAATGTCTTCCTGATGCACTCTCCCTAACTACCAAAATCAACCCATCTTTTGTTGTTGCTTTTTTATTTCAGTAATATTTTGGGTTTTTCTTTTTTCAATTATACGTAAAGATAGTTTGCAGCATTGAGTTACAAAATTTTTTACCTCCCTTATGGTCTGGTATATATTACACATTTTAAGTCTGTTTTTATATTGGTCATTTTTTTTTTTTTTTTTGGCCATATGTTTCTTTTTTTTTATTTAATAGCCTTTTATTTACAGGATATATACGTGGGTAACTTTACAGCATTAACAATTGCCAAACCTCTTGTTCCAATTTTTCACCTCTTACCCCCCCCCCCCACCTCCTCCCCTAAATGGCAGGATGACCAGTAGATGTTAAATATATTAAAATATAACTTAGATACATAATAAGTATATATGTATTGGTCATGTTGTGAAAGAAAAGTCAGAAAAAGAGAAAAGCTACATGAAAAAAGCAACCAACCAAAACAGTATGCTTCAATCTGAATTCAGTCTTCACAGTTGTCTCTTGGAATGTCATTTTCTATCCCAAGTCCATTGCATTGTCTTGGATCACTCTATTGTTGAAAAGCCAAGACTTTCTGGAGCCATCCTGTGTAACAGAAAAATAGTTAGGACAGAGTGACCAGCCTTGTCGTATTTGCAACATTCTTCTCTTTTACTCTTCCTCCACCTGAGTGAAGGGATGTTCATGTTCCTTTTGTCGCTCCAAGGAAAAAAGATTGATTATGATCCCTCCCTTCATCCTCCCAGTTGTTGAGTCATTGGATTCTGTCTGGCTTCTCCTTGACCCTATTTGAGGTTTTCTTGGCAACGATATTGAGAATGTCGTTTCCTTCTCCAGTTGAGGAACCTGAGGCAACTGGGCAGGGATAAGCAACTTGGCCAGGACCACCCAGATTTAAATTCAGAAAAGATAAGTCTTCTTGGCTCTAGACCTAGAGCTCTATCCACTATGATACCTTGGTGCCCCCAGCTCAGTACCAGGTGTTTGATACATAAGCTAATAGATTCTTTAATGAATTTATTAGCTTTAATAAGAGTAGTAAGTTGCTTTGGGCCTCTAAAATATCTATTCTCATGAATTGAGAGAGCTCATTACAGTTAATCCAAGTGGTTTTCATTTACCTTATGGCAATCCTAAACTGCTTCCTGATGTTCCTTGCTCTTTTTAAGGTATTGACGTTGACATTGATGTAGAGCATGGAGGGAAAAGGACCAAGGTGACTCCATCCTGCTCTCAGTCTTACAGTGAGAAGAATAGTCCTCAGCCAAGTGACTGCTCGTCCAGCCAGAGCCAAGCCCAGAACTCTGAAATGGAGATGGCGTCCCTCTCTGAGCAGATGCAGAAGGTCGTTGTGAAGTGTTCAATGCAAGTGGATGAGCGCCCATCCTCAACCCAGGTGAGTGGAGAGCCTGGTCCCCTGAGGTCTGGGACAGCTGGGCTGTCCTACCCCTTCCTTGCTAACGAAGGCCACGTGTCTTTATGAATTCAGACACTTTTGTCCTGCTGAGCCACCTGAGGGTGATTGATCTCTGACCAAAACTTGAAATCTCAGAATGTCTCAGAATGAAACTCTGGAGACAGAATTATTGGCTCTTGAGTGGTTCTCCTGTTAACCTCTCGCCAGGCTGCCATGACAGCTTGGATCCCTCTGGTGTGTGGGCCTCCCCAGCTTCACGCTGTGGTCAAGCATGGTCTCCCTCCTGTAGGACCAGACCGAGGCTGGTAACAGTTCAGGAGGAGATGATGACTGGACTCATTTGTCTTCCAAAGAAGTGGATCCTTCCACAGGTGAACTTCAGTCCCTACACATGCCAAAAACAGATGGTCCCCACTGCGTGGGCCATTTCCAAGAAGGGCCCACGGGGCTCAGGGAAGCTGCCTTATACCCACATCTTCCACCAGGCAAGTGGTTTTGAGCAACTGAGAGTATTTGTTTTGGGGCTCCATCCCCTCCCCAGAGCAGCTGCCATGGCACTACAGAGGCAGGGTGGGGTGGTTCCCCTCTGGAGGGCCCCTTCAACTTGTAATACAGAAGTCCCAGTAGCCAAAGGCCCTGGGATAGGGTGGGACTGGGACCGAGCCTGGGCCTCGGAGCCTGAGTCTTGGGTAACCATCTTGTTTTCTGTAGAAGCAGATCCACGCCTGATCGAGTCCCTCTCCCAGATGCTGTCCATGGGCTTCTCCGATGAGGGCGGCTGGCTCACCAGGCTCCTGCAGGCCAAGTCCTTTGACATCGGGGCTGCTCTCGATGCCATCCAGTACTCCAAGCACCCGCATCATGCCTGTTAAGAGTTCTGCTCTTAACTCCCTCAGTTCTCAGTTGCTTTCCTGTATCCATACCACACTGACCTGTTGTCAGTCCCAGTTTCTCTGGAAATTAAGCTTATCTTTGAAGTTTAGTTCTGTGTTCACTTTTTGCTTAGGCCATCATGAGCATCTGTGCACCCACCTCTGACCGTCGTGTCATTGTTTCATGGGGGAGGCAGGAAATAGATTGAGGGGGACCGGCTCACCTTGGGCCTTGTTTCTTCACTGCTTTGTGAAGGAACAAATTTGTGAGGAGGAGGAGAAGACAGTCAGGTAGGGGAAATGAAGGGCCAACTTTGCTTTGTTTCAGTGTTCCCTTAGCTCTGTAAGAGAACTGGTTTGTGTCAGTTGTCTTAAAATTAAGTGGTGTTAACCTTTCACCTCTGTAACCAATTCTGCAGTTAACGTGAAGAACTGATGTTGCTTTCTTTGGTGGAAAAATTGCCATATCCAACACCATTCATTCAATAAACATTCATTCAGCCTTTTACTGTGTTCTTATCTATGGGGGAGGTAAATTTAGGTAAAACAATTCCTGTTTTCATGGACATCCACTTTTCCCTTAACGTGCACAAAATCACATAATTGTGTGTTGAAACTGGGACTAACAAGGCACAAATACTAGCACATAACTTCGATTTAAGATTGTTTTACACAATTGGAACTGGAAAGATAGAACTTATTTTAAATTTAATTAAGGGAAATTGTTTGATACCATGGATCTCGATGTTAAATTAACTAGGCTATTCCAAAACTATCCTACTTGCCTTTTTGTCCCTCCTAGTAAAAGTTTATCATCTCTTCAATGATAAACTTAATTTTAACTGGGTTGGTCCCCTTGCTTCAGTAAGTCTGTGAAACTTTGAAGAAAAAAGGTGCCAGTTAATTTGGTGATTTCAGAAAGAAGTGGTCCTCTATTTGAGAGGAATGGAATATTTGTTCCTAGCCAAGGCTGTGGTTTGAAAGACTCTGGAAAAGGAGGCTTCTGATAGAGAAGGCCCCAGGATCATGGGAGGGGGTGGTTTCAGAAAAAGGAAGAGGATGGGAAACAGGAAGAGGAGCATGCTACCCTGGTTAGAGCATTTTACAGCCCAACAAGCCAGGGAGGTTCTTGGAGATATAGCGGAACAACTATTCTGAATAGGGCTAGAATCTGGGGAGCAGTTTACTCATCTGTAAGATGAGGTTTGGACTACATGAGTTGTAGAATGGCTTCTAGCCTGAAATTATCATCCCATTTGAAAGAATGAGGCAGGAGCACCAGAAAGAGTATGGTTCTCAGTTATATGTATGGACGTATGAAGTATTTCCATATTCCATGGTTATGAAAAGAAATGGGAAATTGACAAAATTCCAACAAACACTTTGAGAGAATTAAAATGAGCAAGAAAATCATGAGGAAAAAGCTTACAACAGGTAAAAAAGAAAGGGTGATGCATATGGAAAATAAAAGAATCATCCAAAAAAATCAACAGAAGCAATCAATAGACAATACTGTTAAAACTATAGTTATTCCAGAGGCTCAGGAAGTAACTTCAAAGGGGATAAGAAACTATGCAGCTGCGATGTGACAGATTTGGAGGAAAGGCCAAACTTGGAACTGCTGATATCACAACAGCCAGAGAAAAGACTCAAGAAAACTGAGAAGCTATTTTTGATAAAAGGCAAATACAGAGTAAAAAAATTTTATTAGCAGTAATAAAGAATGGTTTAAGGGAAAGATCAGTAACAACTACAATGGTAAATGTAAATGAGTTGAGCTCTTTAGAGAAGAAGGTTAAAGAATGGATTAAAATGCCCACCATGTTTGTTAACATACACATAACGTAGAAAGGGCTTGCACAATTTTGAATGGAAAAGTTGAACCAAAATTTATCATGTTATTTGCAGTGGCATTCATGAGATTAACAAAAGTTAAATTCAATTGAGAATGTAGAAGCATATTAAAATTTTTCTTCTACTCTAGAAATATTAAGAAATATTTCTCTTGCCTTTTCCAGACTAAAAACATAGTGTATGATAGGATTAATATTTTTTCCCCTTTAACAAGAAAAATAAGTGAGGACACACTTATTTAAATGATGCTATTCTAAATTAGGGGTAGGCAGGTGATACAGTGGATAGAGGTTCGATGAGTGAGGAAGTTTAATTTCCTGAGTAAATCTGGCTTCAGGCACATCTTAGCTGGGCATGTAATTTAATCCTGTTTGCCTCAATTTCCTTACCTGTTAAGTGAGCTGAAGAAGAAAATGGTAAATCATTTCATATGACAGGTGGAAATAAGTGTAGTACAGTCTTACATTGATGAATCAATGATAGTGAAGAGATGAAAGTAAACTTACTGGAGTGGAAAAGAGAATACATGAGATTTTGGAAATCAAATGGACAGAAGTTAACAAATGAGATATTTACGGGGAAAAGGAAGAATCAAGATGATTCTAGCATTAAATTCTTAGGTGACTAGAAAGATGGTAGTGCTCTTAATGGAAATAGAGAAATTTGGGAAGGAACAGATTTGGAGACTAAGTTTGGTTTGGGATATATATATTGAGTTTGAGGAAATAGAACATAAAATGGAATGAAAATAAAGATTTTGGAGCTATCTGTGTAAAATGATCATTAAAGCTATTTGAGTAGATGAGCTCCCTAAAAAGCATTGAAGGTGAAGAATATATTTTAAGAGCATATTTGCCAAGAAAACCCCAAGTGGAGTCATGAAAAGTCAGACAAAATTGAACAATAACAAAAAATTCAAAATTGGAACGTATCAATTTTAAAAATATGTGTATTTACCAAATATTTCCATGAAACTTAGAAAGGACAGGTCACCATTTTTAAAAAACCCACTATATATTTTTTCAAATCCACATTAATATAAAAAAAAAATTGATCTCAGACTAGTTCACAAAATTGTTATGGATTAGAAAAGTAGAAATTTTGCATATGTATGACTCAAAATGCTATAGTGCAAATTTTCAGTGGTTCTTTTATCTCTTCAAAATTGGTATTTCAATAAATGAAGATTACATTCATGTATAACTCGTCCTGTCATTCTTATCTACTATATTTTCTCTTATACTTCCTAGAAAAGATGGACTCAATATTTGATGACCTTCCTTTAGATCTTTTTTTTTAATCCTGAACTTAAGCATTTCCATTTTGAATACAAAAAATGAACTGACTCTTCATTTCATCATTTGATTTTTAAAAAGTATTATCAAACACATTACTTTGAAAACCATCGGCTTGTCAATGGGTTTCCTATTTTTCTCTGTGTGTGTGTGTGTATTTTAGTATAGTATTTTATCTTTTCCTTTTCTGTATATTTAAAAAAATATTATAGTGGCTCTCCCTTTTGTTTTAAATCAGTCACAAGCTTTCCCCCCTTCTTTAATTAAAACCTTTGAGAGAAAAAGAGGGGGAAAAAAAAATTCAATCTTTTTTTTTTTTTTTAAACAAATAAACATAGTTAGAGAGAAACAAAAAAACTTTTAAAATAAATAAGCATGGTCAAGCGAAATAAATCCACAATGGCCTAGTCCACAAATGTGTGTCTCTTTCTGTATGTTGTGTCCATGACCTATCTGGCAGAAAGTGGATCATGCTTTATCAGAGATTCTCTGGAAAAAATGGTCAGCCATTATATTAGTCACAGTTCTCTAGTCTTTCAGTTATTCTTTTTCTTTTTTATTCATCTGGTTCTTTTCATTTTGCATCAGTTCATATTAACCAAGATGTGCTGAAGCCATCTCATCATTTCTTATAGCTCAATAATGTTCCATTATATTTATGTGCCACAGAATGTTTATTGTACAGAATGCAATTGTCTAAGAAATCTAAGACACTCTTTAGGTGTCCCCTACTTTTCTAGTCGGATAGTTTGTTTTGTCTGTGACTGCTCCTTCCTTGCTATTATCCTTCCTCTTAAGTCCTATTCCCTATTCCTGCTTAGTTCTCTGTTGGGTTTGGTGAATTTCTGCATCAAATTCTGTGTGAATGTATATATGTATAGGTTTCAACCTTTCCTTGTCCATTTCGAAAATCAGAAAAGAGTGAATGTTCATCTCGTGTCCACTCCCTCTTGATGCTTGTACTTTGAAATATTCTTATATATCACTATTATGAAAAATAGTAAGTTCCATCCACTCTTCCTCGTTTCTACACTAATGTATTTCTCCTTTAATCTCCCTTTTTCTTTATTCAAACCCTTAGAAAGGAATCAATTTATGTCCAAGAACTGTTTTTCTTATTTAATGTCTTCAACATCCATTATTCATTTTTTATTTATTTTGATTACTTCCCTCCACCCTCATATCAACTCTGTTTTCACCCTTTCCCTACTGAAGGAAAAAAGAAAAATAAAATCCTTTTAAAACAAATATTCATAGTCAAGAAAACATGATCATATTGTCTCTATTCCTTAATATCTCTGAAAAGTATTAAGACTCTGGAGGTACCCAGTTCTCTTCCCTCTTTTAGAATACATCATCAAATAACTTCTTCCAGTTCCTCAAATCAATTTGCCTTTCTAGGTTTCTCTGCTTTCTTGTGTGTCTATTTCAAAATTTCTATTCCACTCTGGTCTTTTTATCAGATGTGTTTGAAAATCCTTTTTTCATTAAAGGTCCATTTTGCCCCTTGTAGGATTATACCTAGATTTGCAAAGTATGTTATTTTGGGGAGTAAACCTCATTTACTTTTTAGAATATTGTTTTTCAAAAACTCCTGGTTGATAGTATCAGTTGCTAGATCTTATGTAAGGTTGACTGATATCTTGGTACTTGAATTGTTTCTTTGTATATGCCTATAATTTTTTTTAAATTAAAGCTTCTTTTTATTTTCTAAATATATGCAAGGATAATTTTTCACTATTGATCCTTGAAAAACCTTGTGTTTCAGTTTCCCCCCTTTATTCCCACCCTCTTTCCTAGATAGCAAGTAACCCAATATATGTTAAACATGGTAAAAATATATGAAAATACAATATAATGCATATATACATATAGACATGGAAGCTCTGGATTTTGACTACAACTTTCTTGGGACTTTTCCAACTGGAAGTCACTGATGGATTCTATCTTCATTTTGCCCTCTGGTTCTAATAGATTTGTGTGGTTTTCCATTACATTGAATTCCCAATCCCTATATTTATGCCCACCTGCATTTTTGATTTCCTTCACAGGCTAATTGTACAATATTTCAGAGTCTGATTCTTTTTGTACAGCAAAATAACGTTTTGGTCATGTATACTTATTGTGTATCTAATTTATATTTTAATATATTTAACATCTACTGGTCATCCTGCCATCTAGGGGGGGGTGGGGGGGGGTAAGAGGTGAAAAATTGGAATTTTTTTTTTTTTAATTTAATAGCCTTTTATTTACAGGATATATACATGGGTAACTTTACAGCATTAACAATTGCCAAACCTCTTGTTCCAATTTTTCACCTCTTACCTCCCCCACCCCTCCCTAGATGGCAGGATGACCAGTAGATGTTAAATATATTAAAATATAAATTAGATACACAATAAGTATACCTGACCAAAACGCTATTTTGCTGTAGAAAAAGAATCAGACTCTGAAATATTGTACAATTAGCTTGTGAAGGAAATCAAAAATGCAGGTGTACGTAAATATAGGGATTGGGAATTCAATGTAATGGTTTTTTAGTCATCTCCCAGAGTTCTTTTTCTGGGCATAGCTAGTTCAGTTCATTACTGCTCCATTAGAAATGATTTGGTTGATCTCGTTGCTGAGGATGGCCTGGTCCATCAGAACTGGTCATCATCTAGTATTGTTGAAGTATATAATGATCTCCTGGTCCTGCTCATTTCACTCAGCATCAGTTCATGTAAGTCTCTCCAGGCCTTTGTGAAATTATCCTGTTGGTCATTTCTTACAGAACAGTAATATTCCATAATTTTCATATACCACAATTTATTCAACCATTCTCCAAATGATGGACATCCATTCAGTTTCCAGTTTTTAGCCACTACAAAAAGGGCTGCCACAAACATTCATGCACATACAGGTCCCTTTCCCTTCTTTAGTATCTCTTTGGGATATAAGCCCAATAGTAACACTGCTGGATCAAAGGGTATGCACAGTTTGATAACTTTTTGAGCATAGTTCCAAACTACTCTCCAAAATGGTTGGATTCGTTCACAACTCCACCGAGGTTTGGCAATTGTTAATGCTGTAAAGTTACCCATACATTTAACCTGTAAATAAAAGGCTATTAAAAAAAAAAAAAAAAAAGATTTGTGTGGTTTTCGTTTAAATCCTTGAAAAATATTATACAGGTTTTTTTTAATAATGGTTTTAAGAGAGTACAGTGATTCTTAAATTCTCTCTCCCTACCCTATTTTCCCAGTCAGTTGCCTTTGACATTAGATATCTTACATTTTCTTTTACCACTTTTGTTCTAATATTTCTTTCTGTTTCATTGAGTCATCATTAACTTCTATTTGGTCTATTTTAGTTAATCTCTTCATCTTTAATTCCATAATTCGAGTTTTGTGCTAGGCTATGCTTCTGGTGAAGGGCTTGACTTTGCTTGATCTGTTCTTGGGTCCCCTGAGTTACATCTGAACTTTATTTCCACGAGATTCACTCCTTGAATGTTGGAGGTTTAGAGCTCTCTGGGGGACCTTTGGTACCCTGCGCTCCTCAGCTGTTTTGGTTTGATTACTGCTCAGCTGCTCCTCCAGGACTTCTGCTGTTGCTTTATAATCACCTGGGACTCTTTTCATGAGTCTTTTTATGGGAGCTCTCGGTTCTTGATGCTTCAGAACACAGAGCCCTTTAGGCTACCGTGTCTCTGGCTGTTTTCTGGTAATGGTGAGATGCTGACATGGGCTACATGTGTTCCACACATGTCTTCCACGTGCTTACTGCCACATGGAAGCAGCTTCCCCCTTCCAAATCAGAATGTTGCTCACAATAGTCTGGGATTATTTGCAGAGAGGAGAGAGGTGAGGAAATGAACCCTTCTGTTGGATACTCCCATTAGCTTCTCTGGTTTGACAACCAGTAATGGGGATCATCATCTCAGTGCAAACTTTGCAATAGTGAGTCACATGTTGGCTCTCTAGTGTTTTCATGTAATTGCCTGAACTAAAGTTGACAGGGAATGGGTAAGAGAACTGGAGATGGTGCCTGTTATTCTAGGAAGAGAACTTTTCATTAATATGATAAAACTATTAAAACTGTAGCCAATAGAAAAACAAAGAGTAATTCCACAAAAACAGATAGAAACCTGGATTATATTTCCTTTTCTTTTTAATTTTTTAATCTTTTTTATTTAATAGTATCCTATTTTCTAATTTCATGCAAAGATAGCTTTCAACATTTATTTTTGTAAGATTTTGAATTCTAAATGTTTTCTCCTTCCCTTACCTCCCCCCAGCCCAAGAAAGCAAACAATCTGATATAGGTTATACATGTACAATCATTTTATTTTTAAAAATTTTATTGAAGCTTTTTATTGAAAAAACATATGCATGGATAATTTTTTAAATTGACCCTTGAAAAACTTGATTCCAAATTTTTCCCTTCTTCCCTCCATCCCCTCCCCTTAGATGGCAGGTAGTGCAATAAATGTTAAATATTGTACAATCATTTCAAACATTTCCATATTAGTCATGTTACAAAAAAAAAGATAATAAAAGGGAAAAACCATAAGAAAGAAAAAGTAAAGTTTTAAAAAGGTGAAAATAGTATGTTTTAATCTGTAGTCAGTCTCCATAGTTCTCTCTCTGGATGCAGGTGACATTTCTGGATTATATTTCCAAGAAATCTTAATAGCAATGACATGAAAACCAAGGACAAGTAAGAGGCACAATGGAAAGAATGCCAGACCTGGATTCAGAAAGATTCCTCTTCCTGAGTTCAAATCCTGCCTCAGACCTTTCCTAGCTGTGTGACCCTGGCAAGTCTCTTTACTCTGCTTGCCTCAGTTTCCTCATCTGTAAAATGAACTGGAGAAGGAAATGGCAAACCACTCCAGTATCACTGCCAATAAAATCCCACATGGTCTCGTGACCACAATTTATACAATAATATCAACATTAGGAAAAGAACAATTTTAAAGACTTTAGAACTCTCAACACAAGATAAACCATACTGCTCACTCTTGCCAGAGAAATAGCTAATTTAAAATAGAATGCTTTGGTCTGTATTTAGATAATATCAGTTCTTTCTCTGGAGGCAGATTGTATGCTTCGTGGATATTATATATGATAGATATAGATATTAAGAATATGTATTCTTAATGGATGGGAAAGGGGTGAGGAGAAGGAGATAATTTGGAACCAAAAATAAAAATAAAATTGGATTTTAAAAAACTTTAACATTGATTAGAAATCTTCCCTTTCTGCAAAGCATAGCTACTTTTAGCTATTACATCCTGGCTATTAGCGTCCTCATTCTCTTGCATGGTTGTATATTTTTGTCTATCTATATGCCATATCTACTTGGTAGAATATGAACTCTTTGGGGGAAGGAATGATGGTCTCTCTTTTATGCTATTTGTTTGCATCAACAAGGGGCTAGCATAGGGTCTTATACATAACAAAAAGGTAATGCCTGAATTCTTTAAAAATAAACAACTAAAACTAAACATTGGTAATTTTTAAAAAACTTAAAATGCAGAAATAAAGATTTTTAGACATGACTAATGGGGAAATTTTTTCCCCTGAGGTAACTGGGATTAAGTGACTTGCCCAGGGTCACACGGCTAGGAAGTGTTAAGTGTCTGAGGTCAAATTTAAACTCAGGTCCTCCTGACTTCAGGGTTGGTGCTCTATCCACTGTGCCACCTAGCTGCCCCTGGGAAATTTGTTTTGCCAGACTATACCTGTATATATTGAGGGCCTGAAAACATTTCCTCAAATGAGGACAGGAATGGAAAATAGCTGGATTAATATATATATATATATATATATATATATATATATATATATATATATATATAATTTTTTAAAAAATAATTCAAGGAAGATATTAGGACAGATAAGTCTGGCAACTTTGAAAGTTACATGTTGACTTTATTAAGCAAGCTGTCCATAGTACAGACCAGCAGTTTCAGGTAACATTCCCTTTGTTATGTGGAAATACTCATTTTATTGAGTATTTCTTAAGTTCAGAATTTTTAAAATGTTGTTTTAGAAAAAGACTGTATAGTTGGTTTTAGATATAATGTATGTAAATTAATACTCTTCTGTAGTAAAATTCCAAATGCATTTTGTTTGCCAAGAGAAAACAGAACAAAACAAACAGACAAAGCAAACAGAACAGCTGTGAATCTCTTTCTGCAGCTAGAGTCTTTCTAATTTTAAGGATATATTTAGGATATGAAATCCTGGGATTGGGGATGAAAGGTAGAGTGAATCTCCTTTCAGCTGTTCTCTGTTTTATGTTTGTTTGTTTTTTAATATTCTTCCCCATATGCTCTTGCATATGAATTTAGTTATTACTTTAGTTTTTGGAAATAAACTATTGGTATTTTGATCAACATTGCATTGTCTCTGTTAATTTAAGAAGAAATGAAGTTATCTCATGTATCCTGTTCCATGAGCAGGAGATAGATATCTTCAGTTAAGTATGTGTGTGTGTGTGTGTGTGTGTGTGTGTGTGTGTGTGATTTGTTAAAACTAACTTTGGAACTGTCTTCATAAAGATCTCTTGTGTGTCTTGCAATATATATATAATACATTTTGTTATTGCTATTTGCTATTGGGACCCTGCTACCTTCTTTATCCATCTAAGGGAAAAAGCGTGTCACTAGGCTAATTATGATAGCTAATTATGATACAAGGCATTTTAATCGGTTGTTTCAGCCTCTGAGTTGTTCTAGAGATACTGCCCTAGGCCCCTTCTCTGATTCTGGTACATATTCAAGGGATAACTACAATCTAACAAACTTCAGCCTCTACTTAGATTTGGAAATGTCTAGACTTTTCTCAACACCCAATATGGCATTTTGCTACTAGAGTATTTGACTCAGAAATATAGCCCCTTGCTGGATAATTAATTCAGGAATATTTTATATACCTGAATGCTTAAGGAAGGCAGAAGTAAGCAGAAAATATCATGTGGCTTCCACCCACACTGAACAACCAAACATAATTCAAAATAGGTAGCAATTCTCAGCAATTCTGGATCTTTCTTCTTGTAATTCCTTTTTGGCTTCACTATCAGCTTCAGAGTCCCTGAACTTAAGTCATTATTGCTTGACTGTCACTCAACTGTCTGTATCTATCTCTCCCCAGAAATTTCAGTTAAAAAGGTCAGTAAAGGAGAAAAGAGATAGAGTACAAAGTACAAATGGCATCTTTTTATCCTACTGTGTTAGTCGTTGCCCTGAGATGAACCTAAAACTAGGCCTGCTTTCATTATCTTTTCCCTGACGCAGAAAGTAGAGGCAATCATGAAAAGGCTCATAATTTCTGCTCTATTTCTTTCTATAAATCATTTCCTGGGCCATTTTTTTTTTTTTTTTTTTTTTTTTTAATTTTAAGGATTTTATTACTTGTGGTCAGTAAAAAATGTGTTTTATATTTATTTCTTTTCTTTTTTTTTTTTTTTTAATTTAATAGCCTTTTCTTTACAGGATATGAACATGGGTAACTTTACAGCATTAACAATTGCCAAACCTCTTGTTCCAATTTTTCACCTCTTACCCCCCCCACCCCCTCCCCTAGATGGCAGGATGACCAGTAGATGTTAAATATATTAAAATATAAATTAGATACACAATAAGTATACATGACCAAAACGTTATTTTGCTGTAGAAAAAGAATCAGACTCTGAAATATTGTACAATTAGCTTGTGAAGGAAATCAAAAATGCAGGTGTGCATAAATATAGGGATTGGGAATTCAATGTAATGGTTTTTAGTCATCTCCCAGAGTTCTTTTTCTGGGCATAGCTAGTTCAGTTCATTACTGCTCCATTGGAAATGATTTGGTTGATCTCGTTGCTGAGGATGGTCTGATCCATCAGAACTGGTCATCATCTAGTATTGTTGTTGAAGTATATAATGATCTCCTGGTCCTGCTCATTTCACTCAGCATCAGTTCGTGTAAGTCTCTCCAGGCCTTTGTGAAATTATCCTGTTGGTCATTTCTTACAGAACAGTAATATTCCATAATTTTCATATACTACAATTTATTCAACCATTCTCCAACTGATGGACATCCATTCAGTTTCCAGTTTTTAGCCACTACAAAAAGGGCTGTCCTGGGCCATTTCTTTATGGTGTCTGCAAAGAATTATCTCTTTCTCTTGATTTCTCTTGGTTTTTGTTGGTTTTATATAAATGTGCAGATAATTTTTGGAGTTAATCTTATATCTTGCTACTTTGTTAAAGTTATTTAATTTAAAGCTAATTCATTTTATAAATTACTTTACTTTAATGAATTAAACAACTTTAGTCTATAGCTGAGATTGTCTAGATAGACATATAATCAAGTCATCTGCAAATGGAGAGTTTAATTTCACTAATAATACTTATTCCTTACTTTGTTTTTCTTGTTGTTTGGTCACATCTGGGGGTCAAAAGATTGAGAAAATAAACTGTGGCATATCTTATATCAAAAACAACTGACTTGGAAAACAAATGGAGGAGATACTATTTAAGAATTGTTAAACTACTTGAAAGCCATGATTTTAAAAAAATTAGCCCAACATTATATTTCAAAGGATCACAAAATAAAATTCCTCAGATCTCCTCAGATCTGAGGGCAAAATGAATTTGCTAGTTTGCTTCCTACATAATCAAAATTCAGAACTTTTAAGTCAAAGCAGAAATGCTTCAAGGAGACAGAAAGAATGAATTCAAAGAGTCAAAACAGTGATTATATGTCTTATCAGCCAGCATTGTAAAGGAGTACAGAGCTTAGTATACAATTTGATGTTTGGGTCTTTTAAAAAAAAAAAAAAAACAAGGTTCAGATGTCTGTAAGCTTTTAGTGCATTCATTCAGATTAGTCTGATCCAGGGGAAAGTCTTAGTGTTGTCCTTGTAGTCTGAGATCTGCAAATTTCTGACCTGAGTTTGGGTTTAAGCAAAATAACTGTGGGCTTTCCCCTGGCAGGAACTCTTTATACTGCTGCTAAATTCGGACACTATCAGCCAGTTGGTCCCCAGGTTGAGGCTCCCCTTTGTTCCCTCCCTTTCTTGCCTTAGTTCTGCTTCTGACTGGGCTGTGGACTAGACTCTCCATTCCTGGGGCAGAGCTGTGCAACTGCACCTTTCTTCTCCTGAGTTATTGTCCAGTTTCTGGCCCTAGTTGACAGAATGACTCCTTGTGTGACCACTAAGTGAACTGCCTATATAGCAGCAGGAAGTGCCTATGTACTCAACAACTGGCTTGGTCAGCTAAATTTCTGATTAGGAATTCAAGGTTAGCAAATTATCAACTTACCAAATTTCCATGGAAGGTTAGTAAACTTTACTCATCACAGTGCCCTTGTGGCTGATAATAGACACATTGCAGTCTAGACTACTCATTGTTGATTGTACCCATCATCCCCTTTCACTAAGCTCCTGTGAATCTGCTCAGCACCAACAAACATAAACCAGAAACCCAGGAGATCTGGGAGCTGGGGACCTATTCTGCTATATGCCCTCTTACTGTGAAGGGCTCGACCACCTGCCCAATTGCGTAGGCTCATAACCTGAGTGTCATCTTTGTTCTTGACATGTTCAGAGCCTCTTGCTAGTGTTTTTGGAAAAAATAGCAACTCAAAAAGGCAAATTCAGGAGACTCAACATTCCTTAAAACTAAGCAGCAGTGCGTGGCACATAGTAGGTGCTTCATAAATATCTTTGGTCACACTTAAAAGCTCCTCTGACTGTGCTAGCCACCTTCCTATTATTCTCGGTCTTTTGGCTAACTTCTTTTACAGTTCTGCAGTGGAAGAAGTCTATATTTTATTGGATTTCTTGATTATTATTGGGTCTGGTGTGAACTTCTGGTTTTTGTTAGAGTATACAGGACCTAATAGTCTGCCTCTGGTTCAGGCAGCCCTCTAAGCCAGAAGTTGTTGGGGAGTAATAAATAGTAAGAATGACAAGGACGATTATTCAAGTGAAAAATGCGCCAAAGGGCACTGAGCCAGGATCAAGAATGGCAGGAAAACAGATGAATCCTATCTTTCACTTCTCATTGGTATGAGATGAACAGAAAGGGGTAAAAATAACCACCAAGAGCAGAGGTAAGGAAGTATTTTATTTTGGAGAAAACTTCAAAATTAGCTTTTGGTTGGCTTTAGTATGGAGAATAACTTCCCTGTGTGGGTGTTTTTAATATTCAAAAGCTAAACATTCCCTGCAGACTTTGGGATATAGAGAGAAAAGTACATTCTGCAAAGACAGAGACTTTATGAGGTGGGAAAACTATCAAGGTTCAAGTCTAACAACTTAAAAAACCATGAATTTTTGCTTTAAAAAATTGCTGAACAATTTGCTGTCCATGAGTCACTAGACCATTGCCATTCTCCCAATGAAAGCATCCTTTGGGGAGCAGATGAGCTATGAGTAACACCCTATAAATATGGTACAGAAACAGAAATGGCAAACATTCTGCAAACTGAATATAATTACTATTGAGACTAGGAGGGGGAAACAATCTAAAATCACTGCAGGTCTGTGGCAGAGCTTTTGAGCCTAGTTAAGCATCACTACTATGCAGAAGCCTTATAGTGGTGAGAATTCACCATATCTAAGTGCCCTCAAAATCCCCACTCTGGCCATCTCCCTGCCATGATTCTGTGTTCTGCCCTTCACCTCTGACTTTGGCACTCCAGTGCTTCTTGTGACCCTGCAGCACTCTTAGTTGGTGAGAAATCATATTATCCAGGTGCCCCCAGACTCACATCACAGCTGCACTGTAATCTTGCAATAGCTCCCTCCTTCTCTTCTCTCTGAAGGAGGAAATGGCAAACCACTCCAGTATATTTGTTAAGAAAAACAAAAATGGGATCACAAAGTGTTGGATATGACTGAACAATTCTAACAACTTTAAGTAATTTGTTTCTTTACATTGAATTGAGACATTGAATGAATGGATAAGGATTATAAGGATTATATTCATTCTTATAACCTTATCCATTATTACCATTGTCTCTTATAACCTTAAGTAGGTTACTACCCAGTGATGTAGATGACAGTAATTTAAAATATTATCATGTATATATTTATTGTTGAACTCATGAATTCAGTCTATAAAAACACAAGAGCAGGAACAAACTCTTTTTTTCCCTCTGAAATTTATTATTTTTTTATTAAAGCTTTTTATTTTCAAAACATTTGCATGGATAATTTTTCAACACTGACCCTTGCAAAACCTTGTGTTCAAATTTTTTTCTTCCCTTTTCCTCCACCCCCTCCCCTAAGATGGCAAGTAATCCAATATATAGGAACAAACTCTTAAAAAGTAATTTTAAAGATGTCTATACTTTAACATATAACCTAAAATGAGAGGGCAGTGACAATTAGTTTTTATTCAGGGTGATGGAAGGATGAGAAAGTAAAAGGTTTGGACTTGGTATAGAATATGTATATAATTTTGCTAATCTCTCTTTTATAAAATCAGTTTTGTCTTTCTCCAATGTTTCCTTTTTGAGTACTCAATTTATTTACAGCTTTTATAAATTTCAATTGAGGAAGGGAATGATTCTGCTTCTGCTTTTTGACAAGGATCTTTTTTTTTTTTTTTTTTTGCTGAGGCAATTGGGGTTAAGTGACTTGCCCTGGTTCACACAGCTAGGAAGTGTTAAGTGTCTGAGGCCAGATTTGAACTCAGTTCCTCCTGACTTCAGAGCTGGTGCTCTATCCACTGCACCAATCCTTTTTATTCTGTAAATCTTACAAGAGGATATAATGAAAATACGGCAGCTGATTTTCCACTGTGATGGGTGAAAAAGAATTTTTTTTCCTCAAGTTTTGAAATATTCTTGATCAGAAAGCTAACTTTATGTGGGCCATTCCCAAAATAACAGAGACGGTACTACGAGGACTGACCCTCCCTGATGACCAAGTTAGATTACTGGGGGTACTGAGCCATTGATTTGGAGTTGTTCCAGTGGGCAACAAATCTGTTTGTTTATTGAACCTAATCTGAACACCGATAGTTGTAACAATTACAAGGACTTTCCCTTCCATGCCCTCCTACTGCCTCGACAACAGCCTGGCTTCCAGCCATAGCCTCATGTAATAATCCTTGCTTTTCATGCCCCTGTAAGTGAACTCTATCAGCAGCTGTATGCTGGCTTCTGCATACCCAACTATATACGGCAATGATCATGTAACATCAGGAGTTAGCAGAGGGAAATTGGGAGGGGTTAAGGACATTAGGAGGTATGGGGGAGGTGGTTTACTGAGGGAAAATTGACGGATCAGGCTCTGCTCAAGAGAGATTATTTACTCAAAGAGTTTCATTGGGGTTTCTGGAATGCTCAGGGAAAGTTCTGGAAGGCAATAGAGGGCTTAGGAGAAGCATAGGAACTTTGTGTGTGATGCTTATGAAGCTGAGAGAATATGAAGAAAAAATCCAGGAGGATCAGGGAAAAATCAAAGGACAGCTAAAGAAGTAAGGGGTTGAGTAGAGAAAAAACAGAGGGATCAGTAACATTGATGGGGATGGGGTTCAGTATAATTTAACAAGCAATCTAATACAGCACCAGAATGGTTGCATCTACTACAAATTCATGTTAAATTCAATTGATTTCTCACTATTGCACTGGAATCCTTTTTCTTCACTTTCATATGATGTTTTGTAATTATTCCAAGAGTCTTTTGACCTTAGAATCTCTTATATTTGGTAGTTATGCATTTTGGCAAGTTGTATTCAACAACTCAAATCTCACAGATCTTTCTTTGAAAGGCCAGTGAATTTATTGAGCATCCAGAATTAATCCACACATTAATTTTCTATTCAAGTTCTATTCAGATTTTCCTTTCTTTAGTGTGAAGAGGATTCTGGATTCTCAAATGAAATGCTAGTGGGAAACAATTCTTGGTAGGTTCTATCAAACTTTCAAAGATGGCCTTGGCAATGTATCGCACCTCTGTTATTTTGACAATCAGCATAATTTTAGTGCAGCACCACCAGTGCTCTGGTTTGGCCAGAGCAACTGATGATGAGGGTCTACTTGATCAGAAAGGGGTTGTATTATTCAATATGTAGGCTTCACTGATGAATTTGCAGAATCTTGAAATACTGATTAAATTTAGGGATATTTCAATTCAAAATTAAATATATAAGGCACTTCCAAAAAAATGGGCACTTAGCTCAATCAGGTAATTGCTTTGCATGAGGAACTTAACTAAATTTAAGAAGTAACTTAATCAGGGGGCAGCAGTAGATAAAGCACCAGCCCCGAAGTCAGGAGGACCTGAGTCTTGGACACTTCACACTTGCCAGCTGTGTGACCTTGGGTAAGTCACTCAACCCCAATTGCCTCAGCATAAAAAAAAAAAAAAAAAAAAAAAGGCAATTTAATTATACCAACCAGGCAGACAAGACAAGGGAAAGAGATGACTCGGGGTCAGGCCCAGGAGAGGGAGCCGCGCACGCGCACGGGATACTGATGACAGAAACGGTGGCGGGAAGATGGGACAGAGCAGAGCTCCATTGGACAAAGGACTATTCTTGCCAAGGTGTGTTGAAACCGCAGTCAGAAAAAATTCTTTGTTGAATTACAAGATTGTCTCCTAATTCTGAGACTGGTGCCTTCCAGTGCTTCTTGCAAAAACAAAACAAGCAAACAAAAACGCGGAGAGCGCCGGTTTCTCTGAGCTGCCTTATCATCTAGCCTTTTGCTAGAGAGAAAAGGAGGTTTTGGCCGAACTCCTTGAAGGGACCGGAAAGATCAAACCCGCCTCTCACCAGCTACAATGAAAAAACCCAACCCGCCCAATAAACAAACCCTGACTTCAGCGCACTGACTGCGTGGTTTTAGATATTTTTCCCAAGTGCTAAACACCTAAGCATCACTTGCACTCCCTCCGCTCCCACGGTCAGACTGCGCGGGAACGCCTTTTTTTCTGCGCTAGCTAGCTTAATCTTGAGCCAGGTTTACCTTAATCCCGCCTCCCTTCCCCCGCCCCCAATCATGTTCCCAGGAGGGACTGGCGAGTTTGAGGGAAGGGGAAGGACGTTGCTCTGGACGGCGGTCCGCAGGTTCCGGCCGGGGGGAGGGGGGGGGTGTCACACGCCGGTGTCACGTGTTTTGTCGGGCCTACTTGACGGCGCTTCTGGATTCTTGGGCGGAAGTCTGCCTCCGAGTTCCGCTCGCTCCGCGCGCGCTGTCTTCCCGCTGCCGTCTGTAGTAGGCAAGGGAGGGCAGACAGGAAGGAGCGGAACTCCTCTCGGGACGGAGGAGGTTGGGGTTTGCCGCTGCTCGGAGGCAGCCGCGGGCCGCGGCCGACGCTTCCCTCGGGCCCACCTTCCGAAGCAAATGCGCCTGCCCCGCGTTCCGTGACCGCGAACGCCCTCTGGGGGACCCGCAATTACGTAAGCGTCACCAGGACACCGCCGGAGGCGCCGCCCCTGCCGGTCATCGTTTCGCAGCAAAAGTGCCGGGAACGGGGCGGGGCTGCAAGCAGCAGGTGTTTCCCGAGGCCTGGGCAGAGGCGGAGTGGAAGGTCAGGGGTGGCGGGTCAGGGGATTGAGTCCCGGCCTGCCTGCTAGTATCACCCGCGTCTCCGTCCGGGTCGACCAGAATAACCAGAACCCCAGCAATGCCGATACAGCGCCATGGCGCCTGCGCAGAGCCCTAGAGCCTCTCTAGTCAGATCGGGAGGTTCTGGAGCCTGTCTCTATGATCAGCGGCGTCCGCTCTCCCGAAGTTGGAGTGCGGCTGCGCCGGGCTGGTTCTTTCCCCCCCCCTCCCCCTCTCCAGATGCTTTGTAGAGTGTAAGTCTGTTTCCTCCGAGTGCCTAACCTGGGCTGGGAGCGTTTGTTAAATTTCCAGCGGTCCGTGGAGCCGGGGACCAGATCTAGAGCTGGAACGGACCCTAGAGGCCGTGTGGTGCAACCTCCCTTTTTTTTTTTTACGTTCCCCCAGTGGTCAAAAAGGTATTTTGTTTTTCACTCCCTCCCTCGCTTTGCAATAAAGAAAAATAAATGCGAAAAACAAACTATTGCATTAAATGTTTATGTAAAACAATTGTCTCTTCTGCAGTCCGAGTGCCTTCCATTTCTTTCAGGTGAATAGCGCCCTTTATCATTGGTCCTCTGGAAGTTAGACATTGCTCAATTACCTCATTTTAAAGATGAGGAAACCGAAACTAAGGTGAAATGAAATAAGGTGAAATGGATTCCCCCAGATCACGAGATAAATCTATGATTGAACCAGGATAAAAAATTAAGTCTTTTAATTTAAGCACAATTTTCTACTTTCTTAGCACAATTCTACTTTCTACAATGAAGTGTTAAAGTATAAAGAAGTAGAAAGATAAGGCTACACTTATGTGAAGTTCTCAGATCAAAGATTTCTGTCAATCATTACATAACTACTGATAAGCCTTTAAAAAGTAGTCACAGACTCTAGAAAGTAGTTGAGACAATAGATAGCTTTGAGGACTTAGGTGATTTATGAATCAAGAAGAGAAATAGCCCTCAAGGTAAGGAGCTGAGCCAAAGAGGAACAGAACCAGGAATTCTATCTGAATGACCAGCTTGGATATGGCACCCAGCTACATGAAGATACCATAAAAAGGAACATTGGGTCTACCCATGCCAGAACTCTGAGTCGCCTTGGCCATATTTCCAAAACATTTCTTTCCACTAGCATCTTCTAAGTGTATTCTCACCACTCTGTACAAAGTGTTTAGTTGTGAGACAGTACTCACTGGGTTTAAAGAAAGGAATGTTTTCTTACTATCCCGCCACCGTGACAACTCAGTAAATGCCTTTGCTTTAAACTAATTAGGTATATTGGCTATAAAAGTTGAGCTTACCCAAGGTTAAGGCTTGTGAGCTATAGTTTAGAGTGTGGATTCATAGTACCTTGAATCTGGGAATAGTTTTGGATCTGGATGAATGGGAGCTGGGAAGATGGCAGTTCCATAATAGAAATAGTTGGAGAGGGTAGCTTTTTTTGGAAAAGACGGTGAATTTGGGACAAAATGTCAGTATGACATAAGGTACAAATATAGATGGAATTGCAGGGCTAGTTTTCAGAAGAGCGATTAAGGATGAACATACAGATATGGGAATCAGTTTGTTGGGAGGTGAACCATGGGAAAGTATGAATTCACTAATAGGGACTGAACACAGAAAAAATTCTGAGTGTGTATGTGTGTGGTGGACTTCAGGTGTCCAATCTGGTGAAGCTTATGAACTCTTAAAATAATGTTTCTAAATGCATAAAAAGGAAAATAATTTTTAAATATTAAAATTAAAGAAATAAAAAGGAAAAGGACACGTACAAAATTATAACAGCTTTTTTTTTTTTTTTGTGTGTGTGTGTGTGTGTGTGTGTGATGGCAAAGAACTGGAAATTGAGGGAATGGCCATCAGTTGGGAATTGCTCAAAAAGTATATGATTATGATGGAACACCACTGTTAAAAGAAATGACAAGCAGGATGATTTCAGAAAAACCTAGGAAGCCTTATGTAAAATGGAGTCAGGATCACTGTATAAAATAACAGAAATACAGTAACACTAAGCAATGGTGAAAGGCTCAGCCTCTCTGATACAGTGATCCATAACAACTCCAAAGGACTAAAGATGAAAAATCATCTCCACTTCTCAATGAGTAAGTGAGGGTTTGGAAGGAGTGAAAGAATTTGGACCTGGAAATAAGAATAAAAAGTTTCTTTTTATCTTGCATCCTTCCTCCCTATAAGAGTAGGCCTAGGATGAATGAGGCAGTGGAAGAGGTATAAGGACAGTTTCCCATCTTAAGGCTTGTTAGAGCCTTTTAGAAAAGGGCATTTTAGAGCTCAGAATCTTGAAGGTGGAACAGTCTTGGTGGGTAGTGAAGTCTAAGGTAGCTGAGTGCAGAGATGGAGGTTGTGGGATGAGCTGAGGGGCCAGTGTTTTCAGTGTTTGCCAACATGAATCACCAACTCTAAAGACAGTGGTTGAAGTAGTTAAAAAAACTGTGAATCAGGAACTATCCTCACTGAGGGAGGAAGAGACTCAAAGATTGGTAGAATATAGAGACAATGATCTGGATAGGATAATGATGAAAGAAAATAATCACAAAGACAGAGAGTGCTAAGTGGTGATGGAGGATTGTACTTTGGACCAAGGTGCTGAAAAATAGACTTTTCTTAGTTCTATGTGATGGGTGGAAATGGAAATCGCTGATTAATTATTAACCGTTGATGTCTTCTGTAGAGAGCCACATTTCTTTCCCCACCAAAAAGTGAGAAGAAGAGGTCTTGAATGGAAAGTTCCTTCAAGAGGAGAGCAGGGGTTCCAGAAGGCCCAGGGAAAGAGAGGGCAGAAGGAAATGGTAACATGCAAGGCTGCTCTGGATATGGAGGAATGAGAAGGGAGAGATGACAAGAGAGCAGTTTTTGATCAGATACTGAAAGCTTTGAATCATGGAGATAGACATTGGGAGGTAAGACTTTGTGGCCCCACTGGCCTCTCGGTTTTGATTACACAGTTGGGGTGTTGCTAATGCTGTCTTGTAGTTGGGACTCTCTCAGCTGATTGCAGAAGGCTTCTGTCCAACTAGGAGAGGACTCAGGGAAGGAGGCTCCAATTTATGGCAGCCAAGCTGCTGGTCCCTGGAGGTGACACAGATCCAGACTTCATGTAAAAGCTCTTGTCTGTTTGAACAAGGGAAAAGACTGGGCCCTTATGGACAGACAGAAAAAGAGGATGCTAGGGCATGAGGGGGATGAAGGTGATGAAGAATGATGTGGACAGAGGATGTGGGATGGAGAAGAGGAAGCAGGAAGCAGAAAACAGGACCCAAGATTGGGACCTGAAGAAGGAAGGATTATTTGGAGACAGGTTTCCAGATTTATGCAGCTCCAATCTGCTGTTTTTGCTTCTTTCACTAATAACATGACAGATCAGGCTGGAGAAAGTAAGATCATGTAGAGTATTTTTATTTTAAAATCAATTACAATAAGTTACAACATTTAGTAAAAAGCAGGAGGGTTTCTAGCCACAGCTGAGGAGGCAGAAGTAAGAAGCTAAGGATGTGGCATCCCTCTCAGGTAAAAGGCTGCAGAAGGCCCTACGCTGAAAACTTTTTTCCTGCCTTTTAAAACTTCCTTCCATGGGTACCTTTTGTACTGGGGTTAAACCAGAGCACAGACTCTTTCCTCTCTCTCCATGCCTGGCTTTGTGGAAGGTCTGTCCCTTTCTTCTAGGTAAGGCAGACCTAAGTCTTAGCCTGAAGGGCTTAGGAGAAGCCTGTGTAAGCTCCTCCTCTTGAGCCCATGCCAGGTACCTGCAGAACTTTCCACTCCCCAAGAGGGGCTGACAGGGCAGAGGCTCCTTTTGCAGTGCGCTTTGCTCCCAGCAGCCTCTGAGAAGCCACCTTTTTGGACATTGCTCTGGAAGCTGCTGAAGCCTACTGGCTCTGGGCTTCTGTATCACATACTGGGAGGAAGAGCACTCTCCTTTCAGGGCATATTATAAGGTAGGCACTGAACAGTGATTCACTTTGAAGCAAACTTAAATGACTAAAATAAGATATGCCAAGAATATCTGGTGCTCTTTTAAATGTTAATAGTAAAAGAAATGAAAAGGATAATAGTGAAAGTAACAGTAATTATGACTGCCTATTCCCCCAGGTTGGAGGCCTGCTCTAAGAAATCCTTCCAGGCTTCACCCTGGTGAACTCTGCCCTCCCTACAGAGCCCCCTGAAGGGATGGACAATTTTAGCACCTGACTCACATATGAAGGGTTAAACCCAAAACCTATCTCCTGGCAAAAGGCCAAGTGACAGCACAGCCAGAGCTGTGCCTGTGGGTCACTGAAACCAGGAACCTGCAGCACAGGGACAAGCGAACTAGAGCAGGCTTGCTGCGTTACAGCGGTGGTCCTGGGAGTCTGTCCTCAGAGAGCAGGCCCTCTGGCATTTACAGGTTTAGAGGCGGGCAGCCAAGGGAGGGGACAGTTTCCTGCGAGGCTGCCTCCTCTGCGCAGTCACCTAGGAGCCTGAGAAGGCAGGATACAGAGAGGGCAGCTGTGCCCCAAACACTGCTTTAATAATAACTCCTGAAAACTATACAAGCAGAGGCAGACATGCATAATTTACTGTGTGGTTCTCAGAGCCGTGGGCACCAGGAGTTTCTGATAGCAATAAGATTACAGCAGTTTTGCCCCTCTGTGTCTCAAAGAATTTTGGCTAGAGAAGCAAGGTGTCTATATTCCTTAGTCACCTGGGAAAGGCTCTCCCTTCAATTATGCTTGTCACTGATGCTATGGAGAATTCTGGGCTTGTTTGTTAAAATAAAAAAAAAATTCTCCCATCTTGTGCCACAGTGGTCCAATTCTCACTCATTTACCTTCTAACACTTTACTCTTCATTTACATGAGAGTCACCCTGAAATGGAGGAGAGTTCATAGTCACTGGATGAACTGAACTGCCTTTCCATCTTCTTCTGATCCTTGATCTTCAGGCCAATATCCACCTTTTTCTCAAAGAAGTTCACCAGTGCAGTCTCTGTCAATATGGAAGCCAAGATCTGCTCGAAGGATATGGACCAATCAGTATCAATGGTGCTGCCATACCTGGAGGCAGGACTGCCTGCTTCACAGCCCACCAGCACTGTGTCATCGGCAATGTCCTCACACTGCAGGGAGCTGGTGCTCACCATGGAGTAGGAAGACATAGACATGTCGTCTTTGGTTTCGTCATCTGACAGCAGCTGTGAGGGAGATCCCTGCCCTTCTCCTCGCCCTTCCTCACTTACAATCTGGTTCTCCCGCAGCGTCTTTCCAGAGTGCATGTCTCCCCCAGCTCTATGTTCAGGGTCCACAGGGGAATGTTGCTCACCAGCTGAGCTCTGCTTGTGTTCTGAAGGGAGAGACTCTTCCTCACTTGTCAAGTCCTGGTCGTTGCTGGCGGCTGAGTTACCCTCTGGTTTTTTGTGGGGCCGGCCAGAGAATTTCTTGCCAACCTCTCCAATGCGGAGAAGGAGGCTGGCCACAGTGGCGATGGCATGATACAGCTCCTGTTCTACTGGGTCCTCGCTGAACATATTATAAAGCGTCTTGCACAATTCAATAAATTGCTCCTTTTATGTGGAAAAGATAAAAGAAGAAACACGGGTTAGAGAATGAAATAGCAGCCAGCTTAATGCTATCACTCTGGTAAACCTTAAAGCATTAAAAAGGAGTAAGACATTGTTGGAATTACAGAGCTTTACTAAGGTAAGTAAGGACAAGGGACAGTAAAGGTTGAGTTTGGGTAACAATACATTTTTGGGGAACTGGACCTGTTATTTAATTGGTATAGGGAATACCCAGTGAGTAAATTCCTTATACCAATGCAGATTATCATCTGCTTTGCAAATTATGACCTCAAGAGATTTTTCTGGGACTGTTGAGAGGATAAGTGAATTGCTCAGTTACAAGTACCTGCGACTTCCTGCTTCTGAAGCCAGCTTTCTGTTTTTTATGCTATACTAGTTCTCTGTGGAAAATGCTATTCTTAATTAGAGGATGACCACGATAATATAAACATAATTAAATAATGCAGAACTCTGATCAATGCCATGTCCAATTTTGACTTCAGAGTACCGATAAGGATGATGAAGCCTTTCATTAGAGATACAGGTACATTGCAGGTGTGGAATGAGGCTCAGTGTCACTGTCAGATGTGGTCAAAGTGTTAACTTATTTTTCTCTACTTCTTTGTTACATGGGAGACCAAAAGGGGGAATTATCCATGATGGGGGTTAGGGGACTGGGGAATATGAAGTCCCTGAAAAGTGACAATTATCTAAGAATTAAAAGGCATCAAACAAACATTAAAAAAGAATATTGCTATTTAAAAATATGGAACCAAAGTGTGTGTGCCCTGTCTATCAAAGCAGGCACCAAAGCAGCCACATTGTTGGTCCTGGCTGCCAATGTCACTCACTCCTGGAGCTCAGCAGAGCCATCAGTGAGGTTAGGAGAAAGAGACGCCTGCTGTGGTATCATTAGCAGATCATAGGAATACTGGGATTTCAGATTCTGGAGCTCTGTTACTTAAGAAGGAAACCTTAAAACCTTTCTAAGTGAGGAGGTCTAATTTTTGGCTGTTTTTGTGTCTCAGGATTGATCTGAGCATTAAGATTCATAATGAGTCCACATTAGGAAGCATGTGATTCTTGTTGGTCTGGGCCAGGAGGGTGAAAATGATGCCCTCCTGGTAGGCATTTCAAGCTGTCTAGCCTGGTATTATGCCAAGACAAACCATCTTGTAATGGCTAGGCTGGCACGGAGGTAGAATAGCACCTTAGGAGGGTCTTAAAAGGCAAGGGAACAAAAAGAAACATTCCCATGCCCTGGGAGAAACCTTTCACTTTCATTCCTTCTGTTTCCAATACTTTCAAGCCAAGAGTAATCCATACCAGGGTGTAAGTATCATGATAAAGTCATAGGAATGCAATAACCCCCTTGGGAAGACCCCAGGCAACCACAACCATTATTTAATTGGCACTAGAAGAGCCCTAAAAGCTGCAAACAGAAGAAAGGGACAGCTTGCCTTTTGCTGTCCCAAGAGGTACCCTCTTAGCAAACACAGTAAAATGTTGTTCTGGGCCCAGAGGTGGGGATGAGGGGGTTAGGAAGGGGAGGAAGGAGAAGAGTGGGCACACAGGTTATTGTATCTGAGTGTTCTACATTTAAAACTATGCCATAACAAATGTATTCCTAAGGGGTAAGTGAAAAGTATACCTGGCGTAATTAGCATTAGAAAAGAATATGACATATAAGGCCAGAATTGTGTCTGGAACATTTATCTAGTGGCAGGGAAGGGAGAAGACCTCAGCCTGGAATCAGTATGGGAGGAAAAACACATAGATCTGGGTATGGTGAGTTACTGAATGCTAGGACTTTTAATCTCATTTGTCATTTTTCCCAGAACTTCAGAGGCTTTTTACCATAGAATGCTAGGGTTAGATGAGGCTATTTAGTCTAATCAGGCTATCTAGTTCAAATCCCTTATTTCACCAAGCAAGAAACTGAGCCCATGGGAATCTCAGACCTCCCATAAGAGACAACTGTCCTCATTCTTAAATAAAAAGCACTTAACTGCATACTCTGTATCTTCTACTTTCTCTCTGACTTTCCTACCTGGCTCATTTTGGGAAGATCCTTAATAGTTTCTTTCTTGGACTCTTTCTCATTGGCCCACATTTGAAGGTAGTATCTGTAGTCTGGGGAGCTCGCCCCCTTATCTTCTGCAAAGAAAGGAAAAAACAGAAAAGTCAGAGGTTCTATAGGATGCAGAACTTACTTCCTTAATGAACTTAAGGAAATCTAAAAATGATCAAGGACTAAAGTTGCTAATGCCAAGTAAGATCCATTTAACAGAGAGGGCTACATGTCAGGATTCAAAAAGTCGATAGTACTTTCCACATGTCTTTTCATTGTGTCTTTTTTTCATTATCATCGCTAGGAAGACAATAGGATATAGGAAAGGGGTGTGGGTGTGGATGTGAAATGCATATATCACATTAGTATTAATAGGTCCTATCTGATAATGTGCAGTAGCATATTACCTTTTTTATCTTTGAAGTCTCCATTTTTATTTCCTTCTTCAGGAGATGCTGCTTCTAAGCAACCAGAAAGAGAAAAAAAACCACAGAATATATTTGTCATAAGATACAAATGAAAATTTTGAAATTTATTTTAGGAAATTTTATTTTCAGAAAAACTTATTTTAGAAAATTGTTTTAAAGCCTAGTTCAGTATTTTAATTGCATAACTGGACCCCATTTTTTTCTCTCTTTCCCCATAGCAACTATCTCCCAACCGCATCATATTATAGCTTCCCTCTCTCTTCCCTCCCTTTTACCCCCTGCTACCACTTTGTAATTTCTGCTGTACCCCTAGCTCTCTTTTCCATCTTCTTTCCTCTTTTGTTCCTATGCTCCACCTTAGAAAGAACTCCCATAAGCTCAGGGAAAACATTACTTCTGCAAAAGGTGAAACAAAAGAAAAATGTTATTGTGATCCTCATAAGAATGAAAATCATGCTATAATTGCTTTTCATATATAAAGGACCAAAGGGGCCATGAGATGACATAGTCTCAGGGGTAAATGGACTCCCTATGAAAATCAGTGCTCCGTTGGGAGAGCTGAAACTCAAGGGAATTTCACCTGCAATTTAACCTGTATTAATATCTTGACTGATTAAGCAGTATGATAATAAAGGCTTGTTGACTGGCTGACACTATAGTAAGAATACTTCCAGTCCAAGCACCTGGGCATCCATCTTAGCTCTGCCATTTACTGAGTATTTGACCATTACTAAGTCATTTAACTTCTTTATAAAATATAAGGGTGGACAAGATGATCTCTTAGGTTCCTTCCAGCTTCAACCTCTTTTATTCTATGATCTAGAACACATCTGGTATTTAAATTTGAGGTTTTTAAGGCAATTTGTTTTCCTGAGTCTGTACTAGAAGCATATTACAACTAGCACACACAAACTATCTCTGAGAATTGGTATTAAACTGGGTAAATGCAGGCCAAACAAATATCCTACAGCTAGCTACTTCTTTTGACTTGGCTGAAATGGTGGTATAGGAAGAGAGAGCAAGTGAGCATGCTTCTCTTCTCCCTCTACTAGTTGAATATGATATAAAAAGATTGCTCTAGTTTGTCTAATTTGATATACTTGGAATCTTTCAAACTCAATATTTACATTTAAGCAAATAATTCAAATCAGGTGTGTCCCAATGTCATGCAAGTTGTCTTGTAACTTTACCAGAAAATATGTGTGGCTGCTGCTTGCCATAAATAACATTAAGTATTCTTAACATCTATCACAGCAGAAAATAGTAGATGTCCACAAATGCTTGCTGAATTACATTTAAGTAAGGAGTGTTTTACCATTTCCAATTATTCCACCCCATTTCCCTACACGACAACATCATTTTGTCCACTGTGCAGATGGGAGAACTAGGGTGCTAAAGGTTACTTTTTCTTGCCTTTAACAATAAAGTGGATATTAGAGTTTATAGTGCTTCACTTTTGAATCCTGCTTCATCTCACTAGGCCACATCCCCTCTCTCACCATGCATCAGAAAGGCTCAAGCACCAAGAACATTACATCCTAGATAGATGTGCCATGACAAACTCTGAAATGATGAATCTACAGAAAAGACTGACAAAGATAATATTTCTTTAGGGATTTTCATTCTTAGTACAAGAAGGCAGCATACTGCTTGGGACTGACCTGGAGTCTCACAGTGCAGGAAGAGATCCAGGTCTGAGACAAAAGGAGATACTGAAGCATCCCGGAGGGAAGAGAGGGGATAAAAGGAAGAAGAAAAATTCAGGGAATACACAGAGACACTGAAGAATCCGAAGTTAAGAAAACAGGAACAGAAATGCCAATGAGCTTCTTATGCAAACTGCAGAAGCAGGAAAGGCAGGTTTGCCTCAAGAACATCTTTCTGGAGCTCCACAACATGTGGGCTCGTGTACTGGCAAGCAGCTCCTCCTGGTGGGGAAACTCTGGCTTTTACAAGGACATTGCTAACTCCCAGAAAGTGGGCAGTGCAGTTAGCAGCCGTGCTAGGCTCTGATAACTTATGGGGAGTCTTGCCACTTTCTGAGGGGCAAAAGGCCCTTAATTACTGAGGAGGGCAACCCTGAAAAATCTCACGCCACTCAGGGCCCAGCTAAGGCCGCCGGGGTCAGCCCTTTTCTGCTTCCCTTACCTTCTGCAGAGAGGTCTTCTGGGAAGTACTGCGCTGCCTCCAGAGCTGATTCTGCTTCCTCCGTGCTCAGGGCTGGGCAAAAAGAGCAAGACAAAAGGGGTGAGGAAGAATGATGCAGCCGTCTTAGAACTCCTGTTCCCAAAGTGACCCTGGTCATTTCCAACACCATCAGCTGTGAACCTGAGCTGACAAAACACCTCTTGGCAGGCCCACAAGCTCTTCCAGCAGCTTAGGAGAAGAGGGAAAGCTGAGCTCCTTCCTCAAGAGGAGAAGGCCGCTGTCACTAGACATGTGATATCTCAGAAGAACCAAGACCCCGCTTTTCTCCACAAATGTCCTGGGATAACATCCTCACCGTGCCTGTTCCCAGCACCCTGACACACTGTGAGCCTCATCCCTCCCCGTGTCCTCAGCCTTTGTGTCAAGCTCTGCCTACCTACAGCCTCTCGCCCTTGGGCACCCTCTCCGATTGGAGAGGAGAACCAGGGTGAGCCCATGGCCAACTGCTTCTCAAGCCTCCTCCTCAGGTGAATCCTGGAGTACTAATCATGGCTCACATTTCCACCTCTTCCAGAAATTCTTTTACTACTGGCTGCTCTGATGCTTGTTAGTCCTGAGGAGGGAAGCCATAAACAATGAGTTCCCAAAGCAAACAGATTTATCTTCTCTAATTTCAGTGCTGTTTAGCCAGCGCAAATCTCCTATTCTGGAATATGGTAGGATAGAAAAAAGCAAAGAGGTGAAGCCTGTCCTTCAGAATGGACTTTATCATTATATGCACCAAAAGTTGGCTTTGAGGACATAAAATTCTAGGCTCATCCATTCCTGAGCAAATTACCTTTAGTAGAAGACTAAGGTGGATGGAAGGAAGAGCAGCAGGTGCACTTTCCTCCCTTTGCTCCATTACCCTCAGCCTTCCTTCTCACACTGCTCAACGTGACTAGAACTCTGCAGTGACCATGGTCACTGCCCCCACTCCCATCTTTTACCAGAGGCAGTGAGGTTGGCGAGTGGGAAGTGATAGCCCTTGTCTCCCAGGCCACTTATTCATCTGTCAAATGAGGACAGTGATAGCTAAAGCAGACAATGTGAAGCACTCTGACTCTAAAGGCACTATGCAAGGCACACATGTACACAGAACATATGCCCATATATTTTAATGTGTGGGTTCCATCATTGTTATTGTATTTTTTTTTAAGAGAATTTAGCTGAATATAATAAAGTTGAAAGTTTTCCCTTGATTTCTAGGCCCATGGCTGTGGTTTTTTAAAAGTGCCTTGCTGGAAGTAGGAAGGAAAAGAGGGCCAAAAGTAGACAGGGATGAGAAAGAACAAAAGCATTTTCTTGGTGAATCCTTTTGGGTCTGGCTTAAGATCCCTCCTTTTGTATTGTATATTAATTTGACCTGTGGTTTTGTTGGCTGACATTGTTTATCATAAACATTTTTAAAAGTGCTTTAGTCTGGCAACTCCTTTAGACCATACAATGAAGAAGAGCAGGTGCTCAGCATTAGTAGAGAGCATTTTTTTTTTAACCAGGAAGGCACTAAAACAGGTGTAGATAAATAATAAACCAATCAAGAACACTAAGAAGCTGAGGGAAAGGAGGGATAGAAACAGGGATTAGACTTAAGGAAACAGTGAAACTAAAAACCACTTGCTCATAGGGGAGGAAAAAGGAGGCAACCATTCCCCAGTCCAATGGGATAATGAATAGTTTCAGAGCTAATGATCCAATTTTAAACTTCACTGAGGAACAAGTTAGTGTTTCAGTCCTCTCTCTGGGTTTGAGCTGGGCCCTCCCCCTGACCTGCTAAGTGATCCCCTTCTGCTTTTTCCTCTGTATGATAGAGGGTCATGACTTTTAGGGTCTCTGCTAGCTAAGACAATCGAAGAATTTACCCCAGATTGTTTTTCACAGCTGGCCACTTTGTCCTCTGTCTCCAACTGAGAAAGACATGTGATCCACATAAAATCTTACTCCTCCCTATTTTTTTTTTCTGTTGCTGAAGCAACTGGGGTTGTGACTTGCCCAGGGTCACACAGTTAGAAAGTGTTAAGTATCTGAGGCCAGATTTGAACTCAGGACCTTCTAACTTCAGGGCTGGTGCTCTATCCATTGCACCACTTAGCTGCCCACTCCTCCCTGCTTCCTGAGATGGTCATTGTGGCTTAACTGTGTCACAGTAGACAGTTGCTGAGCATCTTATTCTCTCTGTGGTCATTTCTGACTCTTTGTGACCCCATTTGGGGTTTTCTCATTTTACAGATGAGCAAACTGAAGCAGACAGGGTTAAGTGACTTGGCCAATGGCACACAGCCAGTGGATGCCTGAGGCAGGTCTTCCTGACTTCAGGGCTGCTGCTCTAGCCCACTATCACCTAGCTGTTCATCCTCTAAGCAGTCACCAGCTAGACCTTGACAATCACAATGATTCTATCATGACTTCTTTAAGAAGGCCTGTGGATCAGGTACACTGGTTCCTAGGGACTAACTTTCCAGGGTTAACTACATGAATCAAAAGGGAAAAGTCAAGATCAAAGGGATTTATTATCATAACCATATGTTAGACAGCAACGTTCAAGGTCTAAATTTAGGAGAATCTCACCCACAATTTTAGCCAATGGGTGCCAGTGTTATTGACTGTGCTATGGAGCAATCATTTCTTTCTTGATTATCCCTCTTCATTGAAGCCATCAATTCCCTTCTAGAACTTATTTTCACCTTCATCAGTCTGATCCCACATCCAAATGGAATGGTGAAACTACAGGGATAAGGAGCTTAAACATGGAATGAACATCTCTCCATTGGGGGCCGGGACCATGTCTTTCTTTATCTTGAATAGTTCCTAGTACCTCATACATACTAGGTGCATAATGAATATTTGTTGAGTTGAATTTTAGAGCCTTTTGGGACAGCTTTTATTCTAACTATACCCTATAACAGGGGTCTTCAAACTATAGCCCGCGGGCCAGATGCGGCAGCCGAGGACATTTATCCCCCTCACCCAGGGCTATGAAGTTTCTTTATTTAAAGGTCCACAAAACAAAAGTTTTTGTTTTTACTATAATCCGGCCCTCCAACAGTCTGAGGGACAGTGAACTGGCCCTCTATTTAAAAAGTTTGAGGATCCCTGCATAACATATTGCAGATAGGACAAACATAGCCTTGGTTATCCTCTGCTTTGGAAAACAGAGAAACTGCCACACTGTTTCTTGATTCTGAGTGGACTGGCAGAAAAGCAGAAGACTATGGATACCATATGTATGGTATCCATTTGGATACCAAAAATGGAAACTGGTTAAAGCTATTATAATAATCACTAACAGTCACAGTGTTTCAAAGTTTACAAAACACTTTACTTATATGATCTCACTGAATCTTAACAATTCTATGAAGTAGATGCTATTGGGCCCATTGTACAGATGAAAAATCTAAGGCTTCATGAGTGGATCACATAGCTAATATATGTGTCTAATCTAGATGCCTATACATAATTAAAATCCTTTAAAAAAGAAATCTGGATCCCTTAGATTCAATTTTAGATATAATAAAGGCAGAAATGGATACATTATCATCCACATGGCAGCTTTTGCAAGAAGAATACCAGAAATACAACTTTCGACAATAACTGAGCAAGTTCTCTTACTTGTCTTATTATAAAAGAACTATTACATTTCAGGGAACTGACTCATACAACCTATATCTATAAGCAATCATTTGAAACTAAAAAAGACTCTAGGAAGATTTCTTACTAATGCTTGAATGGCAATTTGATGCAACAGAAAGAGCAAGAGATGTATACTCAGGAAACATTGGTTTAAAAAGTCCTGGCTCTGATATTTACTGTGATCCTGGGAATATCACAACTTTTTCTGCCTGTTTTTTCAGCTGTAAAATGGGAATGATAATTCTTGTATTCCTGTTTTATGGGATGATTATGGGGGAATTGCTGTATAAATTTATGTTGGGAAAATGGGAGTTATTTTATCAGTACCCGACTTAGAGGATAATTGTCCAAATTTTTACCTTGATTAATGCTATAAGTACAATATCTCCCAGATAGGCACAAGCTGTATTCTGCCTCATCTTCAGAAATAGAAATACTATATATGCCTATGACCAGAGATCAATCACATTAAATTATATGACCTTGTTGATGGAGTCTCGGCTGACATACTTTTGTAGAGTGTGTGTAATGACAATCACTGCCACTACTCTAGTACCCCAATACATGCATAATCTATAAAGAATTTTAAGGTTTACAAAACACTGTTCTTTTTCTCACCTGTCTTCTGCTGGGAGGCATTGTCATAGGCTTCTGCCCAGTCAATTCTACATAATCCCCCACTCTGTTCCCCTGTTCTGATTCCAAAGCCACAAAGCAGTAGCTTTTCTCCTTAAGAGGGAAGCCCTTTACTTATTTGTGTCTCTGATCTCATATTCTCTTTTCTCCTCTGGGAGTTTGTCTCATTCATCTTCTGACTTCCTTCTAGAATCTTCAATTTGTCCTTGTCCATTACTTCCTTTCCCTGATGACTGTGTATATCCTTCCTCTTGAAGCCAAATTCCTAGGGAAAAAAACTGTATATTTGTTGCCTCCAATTCTTTACTTTCTATTTCGCAAGTGTTTGCCACCTGCTTCCAACCCTGTCATGTGACTACATTTATTTTCTCTCTGATGTCATAAATGATTTCATAATTGCCAAACCTAGCTCTTTTTCCTGTCCTCATCCTTCTGGACTACTCTGTACCTTCTAACTCCTGACCCTTCGACTTCTATAGCCTAATTATGACTCCACCCCCTTTGCCTTCACAACGCAGCTTTCCTAGGATGCTCTGGTCTGATCACACCTTCTTGATCTCCTAAGAGTGGGTGTTTCCTGAGGCTCTGCCCTAGCTATGCCACTCTTTGCTCTTTGGATGATATCATTAGGTTCCAGGAGTTTAATTATAATTATCTAATAATAATGATACTCTAATAATCATTATCTAATCCTAGCACTTCTCTTGAGCTCCAGTCTCGAATTACTTTTAGTCTGATACCTCTACCTGGATATCCTATGGACATCTTAAATGCAACACATCCAAAAACAGCCTATAATCTTTCCCCTTAAATCCATCTCTCCTCTTAGCCTCTATTTCTTTGGCAGATAGCACCACTCTTCCAATTGCCCAGGATCTCAATTTTGGGGTCTTCCTTGATGCTCTTTCTTCACAGAGTTAATCAGCTGCCAAGATTTACTGACCCTCCCTCCATAAAATCTCTTTATATAAGTCTCTTCTTTTCCATTTCTAGGCTTTCCTTCAGGCTCTCATTCTATCAAGCCTGCACTATTGCCACGGGCTCTTAATAAGCCTCCCTGCTGCCAATCTTTCCCCTTTGTCAAGGACAGGGCTGAAGATGCCATGGCCCTCCCAAGAAGCTCCAACAACTCCTTACTGGTGCTAGAATAAAACTCAAATTATATATACATTCATATTTCTAGCATTTATTTTCTAACTCTAAACTACCTCCTCTGTAAATGTATGATTTCTCACGTACCCAATTACCTAGACTCACAGTAAATGTCTGTGGAGCTATATCGTTAAATGGAGATATCCACAATTCTGTAAGGTGGGCAATGCCAATATTATCACCCAGTTTTACTCAGGAATCTGAGGCTAAAGGAAAAGTGACTTGCTTTTTATTACAAATCCAGGCTTTTTCAGTACCCTGTGACACTTTATAATAATATTGTGCTATAACAAGTTGTTAAAGTCACAACGTTGTTAAAATGGACAGCAGGGGATTTAAGACTGGGATGCCTCCACGTTCTACAGCTGGATTGTTACTTCCCTTTTAGATTTATTTGTAAATATCTGTGGGAGCCCCATCTATTAACTCCTCTAAGAAGAGCCTGAAGCCAGCCAAAGAGATCTGTGGAGTTGTAAGCTTTCCTAAGCCAAAGAGCAGGTCCCCCGGGGAGCTCACTCTCCAGAACGGAGGCAATCTCCTCCAGATGGAATCTGTGGTATATATGCACAATTTCATAGGACCCACCTCTTGTACAAGACAGTACAAAATTCACTTCTCCCTCAAATCCTGTCTGTCTCACTGCCATCTCAATCTTCACTGCCTCAAAGTCAGGGGGATGCCCTTCAGGTCCTGAAGGGCTTCAAAACTTCCAGCTGGGATCTTGCTGCATAGAGCTGAATGAATTCTTGTCTAGGAAGAAAGTTGCTCTGTGCCTCCTCTTCTTGAACCAATGTATAGAGATCTGAAGGGCCTTTTCTTTACTAAGGAATGCTCTAGACACCTTGCATTTCAAGATCTGAAAATGTTGAGTAGGGTTTCAGGCAGCTAGCTACAAGTCACTTAAAAAACACTTAACAGGGGCTTCCACCTGGGGCTGAAGTGAGTACAGAGTTCTCCTACCTGGAGGAAGATGTAGCTTGTAAAGAACTTTAAGCTTCTCTGTTAGGTCCCCATGATACATTCCACCTATTTAGAAAAGGAAAGTAATTTTATCTGGATTCATTCACAGAGATATCATCACACAGAATTCAGAAAAGCACAACAGGGTGCAGCTATTACTTCAAAGAAGTGTGTCTAGTGGCAGGATTTTTCTCCCTACCCTATGAATTATTCATAAAGTAACATGGGACAATATTGCTTTGTCTTCTACCAGCTCCTGTTAAGATTTAGCTGGCTTCCATGTTTAAAGCTTTGGGCTTCTTGAAAGATTAATAATTACTTAAGTATAAGGTAGAAGTCTTATTAGCATTATTACCACACTCTCACTAGTCCTGAATTAAGAACCCTGGGGGAATGTGTATGAAGAACCCAGTTTCTATTCCTAGTAACTGTTACAAACTCATCAATTCCCTTTTCTGGGCTTTATTTTCAGCTATATGAGAAATTTGAATAAGATAAGGGTTATTACCAGTTTTGTGATTTATTATGCAATATTAACAAATTTGGGAAAGCAAATAAGCCCTAAAGACACTTACTCATCCCAGTCACAAACTCCTTGAAGTTGATGAGAGAGTCTTTGTTTTCATCTAGAAGTCTGAACATCCGTCCAGCTAGTATTGGAGTGTGAGAGCCACAGGTCGTGGGAGTCAAGCTGATAAAGAGTTCCCTGAATTGGTTTCCATCGATTCTGTACTGCTCCAGATAAGGGAGGCTCTGGTCCCGGCGAATGGCTGCCATGCGGTTATTGCCCCAGTAACAGCTCATTAAGTATTTGGCCTACAAATGGAAGGAGTGGTTTGCTGAACTGAAATCTTCATATTGTTTCCAGAGCATAGGTTCTTAAACTTTTTTATATCATCAATCCCTCTGGTAGTCTAGTAAAACCTATGAATCCATTCTTAAAAATTTTAAATATATAAACTAAAATATACAGAATTACAAAGAAAACCAATTATATGGAAATACAGTTATCTACTTATCTAAAACCCCCAAGTTCATAGACTCCATCTAGGAAAAAAAAGTATTAAAGCTAATTTCCATTCTTGTTTACCCCTATATTGTCTTATTATAGTTATTTTTGTCTCACTGTAGGTAGAGAGTTAAAAGAAAGCAGCAGGAATAAGGAGGTAGGAAAGCAGCTCAGGAATTATAAAAGTTTATCAACTTTTGTTGCATAACTGATGAAAGCTGAAAGTAGAAAGATGTGATATAAGTGGACCCAGGGCATATGATGACCAGAGGAATACCTTATGAAAATCTCTCTTTTAGCAAGAGGCCCTTGGCTGTTCTACTTTAGGAAAGTAGATTTGATGAAGAAAACCAGGAAAATTCACTTTCAGAGCCAACAAAGATGAAATATGCAATGTCCATTCTAGAATCCTACCTTAAACACCATATAAAGCTCTTCTAACTCTTCCATGGAAAAGCCAATATCACTAGATATAGCTCGGACCTTGGGATAAAGAAGAAAACATATTTATTGAACTTAAAAGTAGGCAGAATAATATGGTTCTATAATGGTAAGTGTGCGGTAATGAAATAAATTGGAGAGACATGAATGACTAACTACTAGTGTCTTCTACTGTCCCCAAGCACAAAGAAGACTAACCAGAAGACTACAAGTGCTTGTCACAGATAGGAAATCCTAGATCTACAATATTTCTTTCAGAAGGAAAAGAAACATATATTTGCCCACCCCAACAGAATGGTAGAAAGCAAACTCAAATTTACTGCTTTGTGAAGAGGCGTAGTCATTTCTGATCTCAGTTCGGCAACTACCATCATTTGAAAACTCCAATAATTGACCAAACCATATGAGAATTAATCAGAGCTAAATAATAAGTGGTACTTTCAGTGCTCAGCAGCTCTCTCTACTGAATAGAAAATGATCTAGGAAAATCCTAGAAAGAGAGAAGCCTAAAAACAACATTGGCAAGGGTGTGCCGATATCCTGATAAAAGCTTCTGGATCAAATTTGAGGTTTCACATACCACACTCCTTTTTGCTGTGTCTTCCAAGGACTGAATGACTTTAAGTCTTTGCTTAAACCGCATTTGTTCAATATCATCTCCTCTTAAACTGCTAAATTTCTAGAAAAGTAAAAAAAGTCAGTTAAATAGCTTCAGATAAAGGCATGTCAGCATATACCAACATCTAAGTCATTTAATTGGGATGTATGTACAATTGTTAAAGAAAGTCAAATCTAGTGTGATTCCTGACCTCATAGGATGTTTTCAAGAGTTCAAAAATATCAATCTCAGGAGGAGGCTCATCTCCACTGGTGAGTAAGGCATGTAGGTGTGGGATAGGTGGAGAAACACTTTGTTTATTCACCACATTATCCAGGTATCTATGATTAAAAAAGGGGAAAAAATTCCGCAGTTTAGAAAACAGTAAATAAGAATAAGAAATAGGCAAAAATCAAATGGAAGAAGCTCCTTGAGGGGTCTGTCTTTGACTACTCATTTATTTTTCATATATACTTATATAAATGTAAATGTCTTATGTTTAAGTAGACTACTGGGAACCTTCTCTGGCTTGGAGACATCTTCCGTCTAAATCAGAAAATTCCAATGCTTCATGACACTCTTAGAAATTTAAGTTGCAATAAATAGTCTGTAACTCTAGTTTAGCTACATTTGCCCTACGAGGAAATCCCCAAGTCTGATTTTCTTTTTAAAACCTTTGGTTCAAGAAACTCTGACTGCTTTGTCTCTATGATGACAAAGGTAAGGATAAGATACACAACTTGAATAGAGGCCAACTATCTCCACTGAAATTGGAAGCAAAGAACAATACAGAAGTGAATCACCACTTTAAGGCCATAGCCAAAACTCAAGATTGGTTGCTGGCACAGTGATACATATTGCTGAATGCAGTTGGAGGAAGTCACACAACTCTGCTGACTGAATCTACTACAAACTTATGTTATTTAATCTTAGATCCTCACTGCAGCAAAGCCATTTTTTACTTCTCCCAAATTGAGTGTTTATTCCACTCTCAAAAAGTAGCTGTCCTATACTCTTTTTTCTCCCCTCAAATCTCATACTTGGGGCCTGGCCTCATACTTCATCGAGAAAGAAGTCTTTTGCCATCAGCATCCTCTTCTTTCATTGACTCCACCTCCTTGCCACAATCTTCTATTCTCTTCTTTCCCTTGTTTCAATTTCTAATAAAGAGGCCTCCCCCCCTTTTTTTTTTTTTACTAAGATCAATATCTTTATACATACTCTTAATCTCCCCTTTTCCTTCCTTCATCAGCAGATTGCCCCTATCTTGCCCCACTTTTCAATCTTCCCCCATCTCCTGGTTTCTTTTCTATTATCTACAAGCATACCCATATGCCTCTTCTTAAAAACAAAACCAAACCAAACCCATTTGACCCTTTCATCCTCTTAGGCTTTATTCATTGCCAATGAACTGGAAAAATTATCAATACTCCTTGCTTCTACTTCTGTTCCTCCCATTCATTTTTAAGTCACTGCAATCTGGTTTTCAACATCATCTTTCAACCGACCCCACTATCTCCAAAATTACCAAGGATTTCTTAATTGCAAAATCAGATGGAAATCTTCTCGATTCTCATCCCACTTGACCTCTTTGTGGCATTTGACACTGTTGGCCACCTCCTCCCTCTGGAAAGTATCCATTTCCTGAGTTGTCGTGATGCTGCTTTTTTGGCTTTTCTTCACTTTGCTATCACAGAGATGTTCCTAAAGCACAGGTCTGACCAGGTCACTTTTGTTTTGTATATAAACTCCAGGATCAAATATATAATCCTCTTCTGGCTTTTAAAGTTCTTAATAACCTACTTTCTTTTTACATTTCTAGCCTCTATATGCTTTCTTCCCCTGCTGCACAGGTTTTCCTGCTGTTCCTCACACATAACATTTCACTCCCCCCCCATCTTCTGCAGGAGACCTTTCCCAGTCCTACTCCTATCTCTCTAACTACTAGCATCTTCTTCTGAGCTCACCTTCCATTTATATATATATATATATATCTTGCACATATTTTTTTTGGTATGTTTTCTCTTCCATTTAAGATTCTTGAGAGATTATATTTTTACCCTTCTTTGTATCCCCAGTATATAGTGTAGTGAATGGCACATATTAAATGCTTAATAAATGCTTGCTGATTGACTTGTCTGCTTATTTTCAGATTCCTTTGCTGAGTGAAATTATCATTCATATCCTGCCCCCTAACTGTGGCTGTGGGTTAAGAATCTACCTTGGGACTTCTCTCTCTATATATATATTCTTTGTCACCTCACCAGTTCTCATGGATTTCTTTTTCTTTTTTTTTTTTTTTGCTGAGGCAATTGGGGTTAAGTTAACTAGTCACACAGTTAGGAAGTGTTAAGTGTCTGGGGTCATATTTGAACTCAGGTCTTTCTGACTTCAGGGTTGGTGCTCTATCCAATGTGCCATCTAACTGCCCCAATTCTCATGGATTTAATACCATTTCTATATATTCTGGATATATATATATTCAACCCTAATCTCATTCCTGAGGCCTATTAGATATTCAACTGGATGTCTCAGAGTCATTCATCCTTTTTTCAAATTATCCCATTACTAACTATCAAGGCTACTATCATCCTTCCATTCACCCAGAGAAACAACCTCATTGTTATCTTCATTCTTTCTTATTCCATATATCATCTCCCCTCTTTCCCCTGCCCCAGAGCTGCTTCACTTAGGAGCTGGGCAGTCAAACTTGAATAGTACCTAGAAAAGAAGGGTGGCTGGTGCTCCCTAACTCTTCTCTCTGTTTCCTACTGATCATCTAATACATCAGGTTGTCAAGGTTCTCCAAAAACTGACACTATCCTACTTTTCTATTCTGGTGTCTTATTTCCCCCTACACATCTAATTACTACTAGTGCCATCTAATTACTACTAGTAATTATTCTCTGCCCTCATTTCCCTAATAAGCTTACCTTCTTCTCATTGTTCTTGCTATTCCTCATGCTTGGAATGTCCTCCATCTCCTTCTACAACCGTTAAGTCCCTATACATCCTTTAAACTTAATCTCTATGTTCTCCAGGAAAACTTCCTTGGTTTCCCCCATCAATAATGCTTTCCCCTTTTGATCTTACACAGCATTTTATCTATACTTCTCTTATGTATTTGTTATTTATATCTGCGTCTTGACCCCTCCACTAGACTGTCAGCATCATGAAAGCTGGGATTATGCTTTGCCTAAGTCCTACATCCTTACTACTGCCTGGTTTGTGGGCAGTAGCCCAATAGATAATTAATTAGCATTTGCTGAATGAATAATGAGGCTGTGCAAGGCTGCCTTATTCCCCTAAAAGGACCTATTCTTATCTGAATGGTTACAGCAATCCTAAGGTATCAGAAAACAACTTAAAGAACCACAAAATATTATAGATGAAAGAGAAGTTAGAGATCATTGAGTTCAGCCCCCTTAGTTTTGTCCTGTCATTAAGAAGTTATCACGGTATCATTATTTAGAAGGATCAGAGAATAAGACATATCAAAACATGGCCATGCCTGAAGCTGTGCCCTCTCACAGCTCAGTATAGCTATGAGAAGGCCTGCTGGCCTTCTGGCTGCCCAAGAAGGAGGGGCTGGGCAAAAGGCAGGAGAACCGTGAATCACCTGCCCAGAACTGTCATGGCTTCACCTTCGTCACTGCAATTCAACAACTGTTCCATGTTGGCATCCAGAATGGCCAAGGAGACTTGCAAAATGAGCTTGATCCCCTCATAGAAGAAACAGTCAACAATGACCACAGCACTTTCAAAAGGCATGACGCTGAGGAAGAGAGTAAGAAACCAGGAGAGGGAGATGGTGGAAATAACACCTAAGTCCTGCATCTTCTCAGAGAGCTGAGGCAAGAATTCCCTTGTGAGCTCCTCAAAGATGCCTTGGTCCACGAGTGCACCTGGAGGAAAAGAAAAGGAAATTTATGGTGAGCCAGGGTATCCTTCATCTTCTCTGTAAATCTGGGTTAAGAATATTCTAATCCTGGAACAGATTTTTATAACCAAAATCATTTATAACATGATAATGAAATAAAAGCTATTTTGGTGACCCTTTACTATAATCTCTGATTAATGGTTTCCTTCCTTGCCAACATTCTTTTCTTTCTTGGTATAAACACTCATTTTCTCCTGAAACTCTAACTGAAAAAAGAATATAATTCAGTCCTTAATGGCACCTGGCTTTTGCAGTAGATAGAGAGCACTGGGCCTGCAGTCAGGAAGTTCAAATCTGGTCTCAGGCATTAGTTGTGTTACCCTGAGCAAGTCACTTAACTTCTATTTATCTCAGTTTCCTCATCTGTAAAATGGGAATAATAAGCACACCTACCATCAAATAAAAAATATATATATTTCACATTTTCAAAATGTTCAATGTAAGAATTCAGCTTTTAGGCTCAAAAAAGCTTAGATCTAACAATTCCTATTTTTTAAAAATGGAATTTACATCTAACTATTTTCATCAACATGCTAACTATGGGTACTATGAGTAAAGGCAGCACTTTGTTAAATATTATGGAGAGGGAGTCTATCAGTGTCTTTCTTTGATGACTCATTATAGTATAAAGGAACTCATAGATTTTTCAAGGGTTAGGCTAGTGGCTTTAAGCTTGGGTAGGTTTTATTATATGGTAAAGGGTATGAGGATAAGTTTGATGACAAATTGTCTGTCCATTATCCAAGTGAAGTGTTTGAGAGTCATGGTTCAGTTAGTGTGAAAGAATTCAAAGAGATTTTCTTATTTTCACAAAAGACTTTGTTGATGCCATGGCTGAAGAATTAAATTCTGAGAGAGTGGCAGTTAGAGAAAGTTTGGGAAAGTTTTATTTATTGAAAATCTGAGGTTTCAGTTAGCAAGCTAACAAACTTACATGTGGAAAAAGGGAGAAGCTAGGATATCTTTTCATTCAGGTTAAGAAGACAGGATGTCTTTTAGCAAGGTATTGTTATTTAAGGAAGGAGACAGGTAAGAAGTCAAGATGGGATTTTTACAGGAGACAAACAGGGAACAAAAGATTTCATTGCTCTACATTCCTTAGCTAGATATGTAGTTTTGAGTAGTCCCTGGACTTTGACCCATCACAAGGACTGGCTGAATTAAGTACAGAGAGGCTCATCTTTGTGGTATAAGACAGATTATAGGGGAGTTAAGTTTTTCTATCACAGAAACTCCTCGAGGCTAAGTCCTAGAGGAGACCCCCCCATATTGGTAAAATCATAGCTCTTTAAATGACTACAATATGGATGGAGGTGATGGGAGTATGAAACTTTGTTCCCTTTTGATCTGTAAAATTAACACTCTGAAATTGTGTACCCTTTGATCTGTAAAGAAAGGAGATTCGAGTCTCAAGCCCTCCTAGGAAGCATATCTCCTCAGACAAGTTTAGTGGCATCAGGAGACTGGGCCTTTTCTAAGGCAAATAACTCCCTTCCCTCCCCACTCTCCCCTTTGGTAGCTGGATCCTCATTCAGGAAGCCTTAGAAGTAATTTCCATTCAATTGGAGATCTAGGCCTGGGGACTTTGGCTTTCTTTTCAACCTGAAACCTGAGCCTCAGATATTCCTATTAAAGGATATTTCTAAACTCTTTATCTTTGCAGAAGTCTGAAGTAGGGCATAGCTGCCTGCCAGGACTTCTGTCCGCTGAGAAGACAGTCTCAGTGCCAGACTCTATTTCCCTAATAGGACTTGCTACTGAAGAAATCAGTTTTTCTAGCAAAGCTAACTTCTCATCCAATAATAAACTTCCATTTTTGCCAATTAATATTTCAGGTTCATGAATTCTTTCACGAAGAACCTATGCCGACCAAAAGGGGATTTTCATAGCTCTCTGACTGCCACTAAACCCTATCAGAGAAATGACTATGATAAACCCCTCTGACATCTGTATAAGGCTTTGTGGTTTTCAATATTCTTTTTCTTCTAGGATCTTATGTGACCCTCACAATGAGCCCATGAGAAAAACAGGGCAGAGATTTCTATCCCCATTTGACCGATAAAAATACTGAGGTATAAAAAGGTAAATAATTTATTAGTGATTAGTCAGTCAGAAAGTTTCAGAAGCAAGACTAGAATTCAGGTCTTCTAATTCCTTTGGCTCTTACTACTTATAACATGTTGTCTCTCAAAGTAAATCTTTTTTGTGCTGACTGCATCTTTTATTTTAAAATACTTGTGTTTAAAAAAAAATTTTATTTTTCTTATTGCTCAATAACAAGACAGCTTGACTCCCAGAATTCCAGGTATAGCTTTGGGCCAACTCACCTACCACCCTAGTGTTGTAGTAGTCGGGGAGCATCCGCTCACAGAGTGCCACCAGCAGCCAGAAAGCCTCTTCCTCATTGCCATACAGAAGCAGCACCGATGTCACAATGTTCATAGCCTATGAACCATCCCATCAGGACAGACATAAGAAGACACAGAGAACAAGCAGTGTTGGAAACTGGGAACTCCCATTTCAAGCCATTGGATGGATCAGTCCATCCACAGCAGGTAAATCAAGGTCATTCTGCCTTGAGACCTGGCTCAGGATTGAATACAATGGGCACTTTATGTACGGAAAAGTGAATGAGAAACCTCTATTCTCTGTGACTAAAGACAATTTACTTTGGGAAGGAGGCCCTCAGAAATGGGTGAAAGATATTACTTTAATGAGGGACAAGAGCAATTACTGGAATTTGTTTTTCTATTCCTTCTTTGTGTTGGACATATCCAATCTTGTCAAGGGACTGCCTGCTTCCTAAGGATAGGGCCTCTTCCCTGGACTTTGGCATTAACTACAGAATTGCTTTGGAGTTTGAGAGGCCGCAGGAGACTTTCTAGCTCTAGCCATCCCTTCTTAAGGGCTGTCAAACTGGTGGTGACTAACCTGGCAGTATCCAATTGTTGGGTTTCGAAAAGCATATGCTGTGAGCACTCGGCGAAGGGCAGCAATGCCCATTGCATTCTGGAAGGCTGGATGTTCAGGCATGGAACGGTGCAAATCTCTTTCAATTTCCTCGGCAGCAAGACTTTGTATGCCCATGGATTTCTCCACCAGCTCAGCATAGTATCCAGGGTGGGTCACCATTTCATTCCAGGCTCCTACAGTGGGAATACACATCACACTGTCTGACATTCTCAGAAGAGCTTCAAGACTAGGGGAGTTGATAAAATCCATAGAGTTTACAGAAAAGAGCCTGGGGATCAATTCCAAGCAGTTCTGTTTCAGTCTGTAGCATCTTTGTTAGATTACAGAATTCCAAGAGCTATTAAGACTAAAGTCATAAAGAGCAATGGGCTATGCAAGTTCACCATAAGCAACTGGTAGGTGAAGCTATCTTGTCTCTGCCAGCACACCCTATTCCCTACTCCAGTGGAGTTACCTTGTAGTGAAGAGCAGTTTTGACTTTAAGAACTTCCCAATATATGAATATTATGGAATATTATTGTTCTGTAAGAAATGACCAACAGGATGATTTCAGAAAAACCTGGAGAGACTTACACGAACTGATGCTGAGTGAAATGAGCAGGACCAGGAGATCAATATATACTTCAACAACAATACTATATGATGACCAGTTCTGATGGACCAGGCCATCCTCAGCAACGAGATCAACCAAATCATTTCCATTGGAGCAGTAATGAACTGAACCAGCTATGCCCAGAGAAAGAACGCTGGGAGATGACTAAAAACCATTACATTGAATTCCCAATCCCTACATTTATGCCCACCTGCATTTTTGATTTCCTTCACAAGCTAATTGTACAATATTTCAGAGTCTGATTCTTTTTGTACAGCAAAATAACGATACTTATTGTGTATCTAATTTATATTTTAATGTATTTAACATCTACTGGTCATCCTGCCATCTGGGGGAGGAGGTGGGGGGGTAAGAGGTGAAAAATTGGAACAAGAGGTTTGGCAAGTGTTAATGCTGTAAAGTTACCCATACATATAACCTGTAAATAAAAGGCTATTAAATGGAAAAAAAAAAAAAAAAAAAAAAAAACTTCCCAAAGAGAAGAAAACTCCAGCTGTGTGACAGGTGTGATGTAGGAGCTCACCTGAGAACAGGAGCCAGAGTTCTCCACGGAGGCTCTCAGGGATACCCTTTAAAACCAGCTCCCGGGTCTTTGCTGTCCGATACATGCACATGCCACGTCCATACTCAAAGAAGTGAATATTCCAAGATTCTTCTTTCATCTTCTCTTTTGCCTTAGAAAAAAGATTGTTTGGAATTGTGGCCTCCAGAAGAGTTATGTGAACAGATCACGCCAAAGCAATATACACAGAAAGCCTCTTTCATTGCTAAATAAATCGCCCATGAAACACTGACCACCTCTCTTACACCGCCAGATCCTTACAGTCAAAAAATATATGCACTTAGCAAACTGAAAAGAGACATGGACTCCTTATGACTTACAGTGAATTAATGAGAAATATAACGGCCTTAAGGCTCTTTTTGAATAATTTAAGTCAAATGCCATTTTATGTCAACTGAAAAAAAGCTCGTTTCCATTTATTTTCCAAAGATTCTTTCTTCATTTCTCCAACAAGAAGACATGCCAATTCTGTCTAATTTATAGTCTGATTTGGGGTAGGTACATCAGGGCACTGAAAGTTTTGGTAAAAAATGCTGATAGCACAGAAGAGAAGGCACCTACATGTGTGTCTGTGTCCAGTGATACTATGAGCCTTTTTCTCTCTTGAGAACCAAACAATCCTTCAATTTAAATCTCTTAATCACAACAGAGAAAATCTTACCCCCTTCGGTCCAAGAACCTCTGTGGATGAGTCTTTTTGAAAAAGTTTGAGAAGTCCATGAGAAGCAGTTGGAGCCTCCTCCAAAAAGGAGGTCAGTTGACTGCTGAGAGTAGAGGATGGGCTGGCAGGCAGATCACTTTCCTGAGGAAATGAAAGAGCAGGTTAAAAAGGTATTTCAAATTATCTGTTAGCTTGATTGTATTGGCTAGTCAAAAACTTCATTATCCAAGGGCCAGACATTGACAGATTGTTTACTTTCTAAATCTTATTTTTTTATTCTGAAATCAAACATTTGAAAAAGGGCATTTCTATATATACAGAATCAAAAGAGAAGCTCTCGATTCACCTACTAATCTATTTCATGGTTTGCTATTTAAAAAATTACATAATAAATTATATACATTATTTTCTTATGAAAAATCCTTTTCTTTGAGCTTTACTGATTTTTTAAATGAAATTTTATTTTATTTTTAGATCCTCATTTTCTCCTCTCTTCCCTCCATTTAAGAAAACAAGAAAAAAAAAACACTTGTTATAGAATATATAATCAAACAAAGCAAATTCCTCTTTTGATTACCCTCAATATCTCAACCCTTACAAATTATCTCAGTTTATGGACTTCTCTGTCAGAAGGTGAGTAGCATGTTTCACCTTGAGTCTCCTGATTGGTCATCGTGTTTATCTAAGTACCTAAATTTTTCTAGGTTGTCTGTCTTTACAATATTGTTATCATATTACTTGTTCTCCTGGTTTTGTTGACTTCACTCTGAGTCCATTCATACAAGTCTGCCTAGATTTCTCTGAAACCAACTTTAATAATATTTTTAATAGCCCTCTCTTTTAGGGAGTATCACGATTGTTTACATTCCATTCCTCTTAACTCCCCTCCCCACTGAAAGAAATAGATTATGACAAATTAGGGTATTCATGTTTATAGGGCTATATTTCAAAATATAAATTCTCTTTCTGATGATGGGACATATGTCCATCATCTGTTAGGAGATGAGTAACATTTCACCACAAGTCCTGCAGAGATAACAGATTGGTCACTGCTCTGAGTCCTTCTTTGAAAGTTGTTTTTCTTCCCAAAGTTGTCATCTATGTGTAAATTATGCTTCTGTTTCTGCTTACTTCACCATGTATCAATTCATAATAGCACAATATTCTGAAATTGTTTCTTCTACCACTTCTTATGATGATATTCCATTCCATGCATGTACCATCGATTAGTTCAGTCATTCTCCAAATGTCTATTGTTTACAAGCAATCTAATGAGCTCCCATAGATGCTAGTTTTTTTCTTCCCCCCCTCGAATTCTCTCTTTTAAGATCACAAAGTTTGTTTCTGTGTTCAGCTATTTGTTTCATGATATCAATCTATCTCTTAACATCTCCTTCTTGTTCTCTATTACTTCCTTTTACTTTCACATTTTTATACCAAATTCTTTGTGTCTGTACTGCTTGCTCAAACTTCTTTAAGCCAGTTTCAGAAAGGTTTATATGATGTCTACTCCATATTTGCATATTCTTCTTAAGTATATTCTTTCTTAAGTTAAGAAAAATAACACGTTCCATCTCCCTTTCTCTTTCTCTTCTTCAAACCCTCAGAACAGGAACTCCCTCCCCTTTTTTCTTATTTAACTCCTGAATATCCTATAAAGACATTAAAGTTCTGAAAGGATACTTGTTTCTGTTCCCCTTAGAATGTTAGCATTATATCATCTTACAATTCTGTCCAATTGCTGAAATACATTTATCTTTTTAATTTTTTAAAATGGATTTGTGTCTGTATCTCAAAGTTCTGACTCAGCTCTGGTTTTTCAGTTATTTATTTATTTATTAGCAGCTCTGATTTTTTCATCATAAATTTTGAAAACCTTCTATTCCACTAAAGAGCCCTTTTCCCTTTGTAGAATTATATTTAGCTTTGCTGGGTGTATTATTCTTGGTTGTAAATTGCCTTTTGCAATACTGTTTCCAGATCTCCCTTTGCTTACTATAGAAGCTTCCAGGTCTTCTGTGATCTTGATTGTGGTTCTTTAGCAGCTCAACTGCTTACTTCTGGATGCTTGAAGTATTTTTTTCTTTGATGTAGGAGCACTGGATTTTGGCTATGGTATTCCTGGAATTTTTCTTTTGGTGGCTGGTGGATTCTTTCTATTATCACATTGTCACCAGGGTTTTAATATTTCTGAGTTTTCATTTATGATTTCTTGGAATATAGTATACAAGATTTTTTTTTTCATTGATCATGGCTTTCAGGAAATCCAAAGATTATTAGATTTAATTTTAACCTATTTACAGGTCCATTGTTTTGGATATTAGCTATCTTACACTTTTATTTTTTCAATATTTTGATTTTATCCTAATATTTCTTGTTCCTGCATGGAGTTATTAATTTGTTTTACTTTTTTGGTTTTCAGGAATTTCATGATTTCTTGGGCAACATAACTATTTATTGTCCTTCCAATTCTTTTTTTTTCACAAGTTTTTAATGTCCTTTTAAAAAAATCTCTTATTTCATTTCTTTGAGGTATTACATAGTCCTTGTGGAAAATCCATTTTTTAACCTTTGACTCAATGTCTACAGATATTACGTAGACTGCAATAATTTTTTATATTGGTTGGTATTTCTTGGATTTACTCATCTATTCAGCTTTAATTCCTGCATTGGGGCTTTATCCCAGGGTCAGGTTCTGCCCCTCTTTGCACTTTTTGGTAGAGTGGTAAGCCCTTTAATGTTGCCCTGAGTCTCCTGGGTTTTTCTGATTACTTCTACCCCTCTGGGAGATTCAGAGTTGGATATTTAAATCCCTTTCTCACATCTCAGGATAGCAGTAAGGACTCTAAGCCTATACTATCTTACTGGTTAGAACCTCCTATTAGGTTTAGGCTGATCTTTTTACCCTCCCATGAACACACCAAGCAAACTATTCCTGCCTTTTTTTCCCTTTACTCAGAGTACTTCTACATATAGCAACTGGTTATCCTTATCAGGAGGGGGAGACTGAAAATTCCTATTTACATTGCTACAATTCAACTGATCAGCAGAAAGAGGAAAAGAACTTTATGTGAAGAAAATTTCATGAACAAGAGAGAAATAGTGATCAGAAGAATAAATGTCTCTTGATGACCGGCCCTTAATGCCTTTAATTCTGAATTTGACCAACATGTGAGGAGGAGAGAACTGGTTTTTGATTAAGGATCAACAATCTTCTTGAAAAAAAAAAAATGAAGGCCACTTAAAAAAGCAACTTAATGATGGTATGATTTTTAAGGAGGAAAAAAAGTGAAAAGTTCAACTTACCTTTTTCTCAAATGAAGAACAGTGAAAATAAGAACTTTATTCAGTAACTATAAAAAAAAATTTTAAATACATGTCAAGTTTTCCTTTCATCTCACCTCCCCTCGTGCTGAGTCTATGACTCCAGCCTTCTCTCTGCTGCCTGCACGTGGCTTCTTAGCTGATGTTTTCTGAAGGAAATCTGAGATTCTTTGGACCAAAAAATCTCGGTCTTTCAAATTGGCAAACAAGAAGGTCATTTTACTTTTGGTGCTAATAGATAATGGGCTCGGCAACACGCTGGAGCTGTCAGCTTTTTCAACCACTGTCACCTGCAAAAGAGAAAGTGTTTGCCCCATGATTTCCCCTTGAGCTACAATAGAAGCCAAACACACCCAAGAACTATTAATGACATATGTACATAATTAGCCATTCCAGAATCTCTCTTCTTCTCAAAATACACTGAATTTGGAGGCTATTTTCTAGCATGGAATTTTCCCTGAGAAGTCCATATTGAAGACTGTTTCAGAGGCAACTATTAGGTGTGGCCACAGCAATGCTCCCACACTTTAAGAAACTAGATGGATCTTCATGTCATGTGGTTGTTATCCTTACTGGGAATGTTCTCCATCCTTATTACTCTCTCTTAGAATTCCTCTAAGACTAAGCTCAAGTACTACTTTTTACAGGAGGCCTTGTCCTGTTCCCTCAGCTGCTAATTCCTTTCCCTTTAAGCTAACTTTCTAATATTTTTAGTATTTATTTTGGATATCACTACATGAATATTGTATCTCTCACCAGAACACAAGTTTCTTGAGGCAGGTACTTTTTTTTCCCTTTTCTTTTGTATTTCTATAACTTAGCATAATGCCTAGCATATAGAAAGCGCTTGCAAAAGAACCAAAGGATTCCCATGTCTAACTAGTGCATGTTTTAATAAGAATTTATTTTTCTTCTGCTACAAACTAAAATAAAAATCAAATAATAGTTAAGTCTTCTTGATGGTATCTACAAATAGTGCCTGAGGTAGGTAGGTAGCACAATGGATAGAGTGATAGGCCTGGAGTGAGAAAAACATGAGCTCATATCCAGCTGCAGACACTAGCTGTGTGACCCTAGCCAAGTCACTTAACTTAGCCCCAGTTTCCTCATTTAAAGGATGAGCTGGAGAAGGAAATGGTAAACCACTCCAGTATCTTTCCAAGAAAATCTCAAAATAGGTCCCAAAAGTTAGAAAGACTGAAATGACTAAACAACAACAAATGTATAGTTACTACAATATTTTACATTTAAATAATAACTTGTAGTCAAGACTCTCCAAGTGTTTCTTATACAATTAACTATTTGCAAATCTTGTTGGCAAATCTCTCCAATGAGAGATACCATCCCAAATATTGCTCTGAAACTCTCAATCATTGTGATGTCCTGAAACAGAGCCCAGAACCCCAGGATTAGTTGGTGTGTCTCTTTTTTATGGCCTAATCCCCTCTGAGACACAGAATAGCTGTTCTTGTCCTTCACGATAGATCTTCCTGAAAGTCACGGAATTATCACCCAATGAAAAAGAAAGTTCTTGGTATGCTGGAAGCTGCTGAAACTCATGACCTAAGTGTTGCTCCCTGGGGTATACCTCATACGGTATGGCTAACAGCAAACATTATATAGAAATAAAAGACTATCTCCTGCCATTTCCAAAGAAAGATATTTTAGATTCTTCCCACGCCCCGATATGTTTTTTCTTCCATTTTCTTCCATAAATTTCCTAATGCTACCTAGAAATATAAAGGACAGTTATACCTAACTGCGCTTAATAGATTAGACATAAAGAAATTAAGTAATGGCTGAAGTAGTTAGTCAAAAAGAGAACTCAAGTCTTCCAATTCCAAAACAGAAGCTCTTCCCATCATCTTGGCTGCCACTATAATGTGACTGCTGATCTTGAATATTAAAATTCAGACTGAAACAATACTTCACCTCTCTCAGTGGTATTATGAGATAACATGCCTCTTCTTCTTTACTGGCAAAGCAAATATAATTGTTGGAGATGAACATCTGACCAGGGATATGCATCTTATTGAATGGGGTCCACAAGGTACAGTCAGTGTGTCCATCTAGTCGTTCATCCTTTGGCAACCGGAAAGTTGCCCGGTAGCATTCATTTTTAGCTCTGGCATCTAGGTCTCTGAAGGCAGAAAAGAGAAACCAAAGTATATGAGCCAAGTGTTAGCAATGATGTTACATTCAGTTGAAGTACTATTATCTAGTAAAAGCTATACTGTATCCATCTATACCAGGGAACAAGATGAATTGCTATCTGTTTGAATTGAGCACAGTTCACATAAATGACAGATGGGCATAAAAATGAGAAGACTGGAATTTAATCTTATTCAAGCTGAAAAAGTAACCTTAAAAATTAACTTTTTTTTAGGATACCCATTTTCCTTGAGAATGAAGGAGGACTCCCCCCACCCCCCCCGAATCCGAATTAAGATAATTAGTATATATTGTCTTCCTTATAGTGTCTGAATTTTAGACATTTATGCTGGCAGATCAATATAAACAGTTCTATATGCCAAAGATTAGCTTTTTTTCTGGAATTTAGAAGGCCCAAATTTTGACAAGTTCTTGTATTGTCATCATGTTCCAGACTGTGCAATAGGAGCACTTATTCCCTCAGATCTATAGCTCAATGAGGAGAAGTATGAGAAGTTGGCAAAACCTGAGTTTATAAGGAGCTGTGCTTCAAGGTTGAGTGGTCCTCACTGGTAAATTAGTAAAGGCAAACTCACCTAACCCACCATATCTCTCTGGCCTCAAACCATGCACTACCTTCCACCCATCTTGTCTCATGTAGCCTGAAAACCACACATAACGCTCCTTCTTTATCTCCACCTTTCCACTTCTTGTTCTGTGAATAGTAATTAAATCAATCCTATTATTGCTTCTAGAAAGAGCATGGCAACAGACCACTTTATGACTCTGCTTGTTATCCCTGTAATTCTTGAGACTAAAGTTCCCTTCCCTGACCATCATTGCCTAATATGTGTTATATTCCTCTGTAGGATACAAAGTTCTTGAAGGCAAGGACTGTCTCACATTTGTATTTATGTCCCCAGTGCCTAGCACAGTATGTAACCCACAATGGGTAATCAATAAATGCTTTTTCATTCATTTATTCATCATTTATTAGATCATGCACAATTATAAACTGGACTAGAATTATGATTGTATCGGACCTTCAACTCTCCTTGCAACATTTATCTGTTTCTCTTAAGGGAAAAGAGACATACCTTTTTAAGGCTGAGATGTTTTTAAGAGGCCTGACAGGCTTGGGGAGGGATCTGTCCTCCAGGAAGCCTTCATTGTCCAACAGCTGTCGCATGGCAATATTGGCCAATTGCTCCATAAGCTTGAAGGTCTCATTAATATTGAGGAACATGGAGAAATACAGCTCCTTATCCCTGGTGTTAACTTTGATGCACTCAGGGAATAGCAGGGTGGCATTCTTCTCCAATTCAGTTACATCCACCCACTGGACCACCAGGGTTACTGAGAACCACCAAACAAAGAAACACCAATTCAAACAGCTTTGAGAGACAAAGTAAAAAATTCAATAGAGAAATAAGTGACAATGTGACTTAAGAATAGCTCACATTAAGGAGTCACTGAATATGACTGAAGCCCTGAGAGGGGAAGAATTTAAAATCCCTACTTTCAGGTGTGTGGATTCTTTTGGTTAGAGCAGCCTCTAGGATCACAACAACTTACCTTCTTTGCCTAAAAGGAAGGAGTAGAAACAAAGGTGGTTGACAGTAAGGTACAACCATCCCTGCCTGGGCACCCGTCCTTTCCAGTAGCTACAAGAATAGTAATTGACCAGCTTTTCCACTTCAGGCATTCCAAACTGTTTCCGCATCTTTAGTTCTGCTTCTTTGAATTTTCCTGGATCCTCATCTCCCTGAGGCTGCAAGTTCTTGTTTTCTTCAGCAATGATACCCTAGAGTGAAGAAAAAAAGAGTAGAGATGGGAACTCCTAAGTAAAATGAATAAGGAAAAGTACAAAAAGAACCATTTAGGTTCCCAAAACAATAATGGCATTAAAAAAAGAAAATAACACTAGTAATTCAAGTTAAAGTCAATCCAGAGTTAACAGTCTTGAAGGCTGTTTGGAAGCCCAGAATACACATCTTTTTATTGCTACTAATGACATTAGGATCATCCTACTGTCTCCTCCATTGCTCCCTAGCTTCCATTTTTAAGAAGAAAAGGCAAAAGGGATAACCTATTAGAAGGATCTTCTCCGTTTCTCAATCTTCTATCACTTAAGGTGAATGAATATTTCACAAAGTGTTTGGCTCACTTCTCTTTCTAAAGTCCCTACCTAAGTGATGTCATTAATTTCTATGGCTATTAATTATGTACATGATTCCAAAATCTTTTTCTCCAGGCCTCTATTCTGAGCTCCAGACCCACACTCAGGGCCTATACACCTGGATGAACCACTAGTAGAACAAAATTGACAAGTTTAAAACTAAACTATCAATCATTTTTTCTAAGTTGGCTTTTCCTTGCAACTGAACCTTCACCTTAGCTACTGTTTTCAAAACTTTGGAGTAATATCTTTGACTCTTTCTTCTAGTTACTTATCAAAATCACTTAGTTACCAAATCCTATTGATTTCATTTCTCTCCTTTATTCTGTTCCCAATGTCATCAAGCTGGTACTGCTTCATTATTACTTGCCTGGTATTCTACTGCTCAAAAAAATCTTCCGTGTCTCTAACATCTATTAAATAAAGCTTAAGTTCCTTTGTTTTCAAGGTCCTTTATGTTTGGCAATGCCTAATCTCTCCTATTCCCCACTATATACTCTCTTTTCTACCCAAATTAAACTATTCTACATCCTTTGAACAAGCCCTTCAAGTTCATGCTGTTTCCTATACCCGAAATGTCCGTTTCTTTTTGTTACCTACAGAATTCCTGGCTATAAAACATTCTATCAGGAAATTTTCCCTGAACAGTCAGCAATGAAAATTTCCCCCTGACTGTCACAAAACATTTCTGTACCTTTCTAATGTGCTTCTGCATTATTATACATTACAATTATCTAAGTATGTCACATCTTCTACTAGGCTTAAGTTCCATGACAGCAGGGATTATCTCAGATTTAAACTCTGAACTTCCACCTAGCAATCTGCTTAATTCTCTGTAGACAGAAGGAGCTTAAATGTATACTGATTTTGTAGGTGAACTAATCAAGGCATGCACTGCTGCCTTGGGGCCTTTTCCAAGTATTCAATCACAAGGAAGATAATTGGATATAACTTGACTCCTCTAGGAGAAAGAGGCCAAAGAAAATATTTTGTCTCACTAAGAATTATGGGTTTGAGTTTTCATTTTACATTGATCTAACAAGGTTGGACCATAAAAAATAAAAATCTTGCAAAGCAAAGGTGTTACTTGCTATTTTAAAGTAAGAAAATTAGAAGCCTACTACCATACTAAGGTAGCTAATGAAAAATCCTGAGCAACTTGATACAGAACATTCTCTTATATATTTTGAGCTTCAAAGGTCAGGGAATAGAGGAAGAATAGTCTGGACAAATAGAAATCTGATGGCTCTCTCTCCTAGTCTTGAGTTATAAGTGCTACTACCTGGTCTACCTGCTGCATTGAGTCTCTCCAGCTCAGGGATTTCCCCTCTGGTGTAGCTGTTGTTTGAACTTAATGTATAACAGAGTTTGAAAAAATATTGTGTTTAAATTAATACTAATTTGTTATAATAGGTGCACTCTACAGATTTCAATCATTTTTTTTAACTAATTAGATATAGCTGAAGTGAATAAAACATGCAATAATTTAATGGAAAGTAAAAATGAGAGGGCTGATAAAATTTCACTAAGTTTCCGGAATAACAAAAAGTTCATCCTTTGCTCAGAAAACGTAGTCAAAAGTATCCATATTCTATCTAGTATCTTAAGAATGCGGAAAATAAATAAAAAAATATTCAGCAAAGAAACAGAGCAGAACTAAGAAGGAAGTCACATGGAGGCAGATTTCAATTGTTTAAAAAGAAGAATTTCCTAATAAAGCTATACAACAATGAAAGGACTGTCTGAAAGAGTAAGCTCCCCACGACTAGGGTTTTCCATAGAACTTATATGACTGTGATGGATGTGGTAGAGTAGGTGGGAGGGAGGACCAAGTAAGGTCCCCAATCATATTAAGCAAGTGCTTCTTACATGTATCTTGCCCTTGACAAAGGTAGTGATGTCTTCTTCATTTTCAAAGATGGACAATGTCTGTAGCAAGTTATTTTCCAGCCATTCCCAATGTTTTGTGATCTCTTTACGGGATGAACCTAGAGGATTTGGGAAGGTAAAAAAGGGGGAAAAAAAAACATCAACACATCAATCTCTCAAACTCATTTGAGGAGAAAAACTAGGAATCATTTCCCATCATAAAAATTAAAGCAGAAGTCTCTGTAAGAAGCCTTATGAAATACCCATTAAATTGATTTTAATTAAAAGATTAAATATAAAGTTTGCACAGGATAGTGGAAAAATAAAAACACTCTTACTCTGCTAGTGGAGCTAAGAAATGATACAATCGTTTTGGAAAATAAAATGGTATTATACAATAAGAGCTGCCAAGTTCTATTATCTAATGATTCCAGTATGAGGGCTATATCATAAAGATGTCACTGACAGGAAAAAAAAATTTCTGTACAAAAATACTCACAGCATTAATCACAATAACAAAACCAAAAAACAATCCATATGTCTAATGATTGGGAAATGGCTGGACTATGGTATATAAAAAAATTCTACTTAATTAGAAGAATACTTATTGAGCACTCACTACGTAAAATGCTAAACCCTGCGGACAAAAGCAAAATTGTTCCTGTTTCAAGGAGCTTGTATTTGGTTGGAAAATAGAACATGATAAAAGTAATAGTTGACATTTTAATATATGAAACTGAGAAGGAGGAGCTAGTTTGGGAAGGGCCTTCAATGTCAGGCTAGAGTTTTTATTTCAACTGGACTCATGTGCAGCTACTAAGGGTTTTTGAGCAGGGAAATCAAAGTCAGACCTGAACTTTAAAAAAAAAAAATTTTTTTATTATAGCTTTTTATAAACAAAACATAAGCATGGGTAATTTTTCAACATTGACCCTTGCAAAAACATCTGTTCCAATTTTTCCCTTCCTTCCCTCTACCCCCTCTCCTATGTTAAAGTATATGTTAAATACAATATATGTATACATATTTATACAATTATCTTGTTGCACAGGAAAGATCAGATTTAGAAAGAAGATAAAAATAACCTGAGAAGAAAAAAACAAAAATGAAAGCCAACAGTAACAGAAAGAGTGGAAATGTTATGTTGTGGTCCATATTCATTTCTCAGTGTTCTTTCCCTGGGTATAGCTGGTTCTGTTCATTACAGATAATCGGAACTGATTTGGATCCTCTCATTGTTGAAGAGAGCCATATCCATCAGAATTGATCATCATGTAGTATTGTTGTGGAAGTGTATAATGGTCTCCTGGTTCTGCTCATTTCATTCAGCATCAGTTCATGTAAATCTCTCCAAGCCTCTCTGTATTCATTTTGCTGCAGACCTGAACTTTTAAGAAAAATTTTTTTGGCAGCTATATGTTAGATGGATAGGAGAAGGGAGAGAATGGAAAAGGGGGAATCAATGAGGAAATTAATGGAATAGTTTAGAGGTCATGGCAACTTGATCTAGAGATATAGCCATGTGTGTAGAGAGAAAGTGATGAACTTGAGAGAGATTATTAAAGAGAAAAGGCAAATTTTGAGTCAAGTCATCTGAATGGAGATGACAATCGAGCCTAGAAGAAATACCAAGAAAGAGAAGAAGTCCAGAACAGAGCCTTGGGGAAATCAAGATTTAAGGAATAGAAGCTGAACAACAAATTGTTAAAAATCAGATAGGTGAGAGGTGGGAGGAAAATCAGGAGAGAGAAAGCTCACAGAAGTCAAGGGGGAAATTAGGAAAGGGTGGTCAACAGTGTCAAAAGTTACAGACATTGATAATTATGAGAACTCAGAAAAAGTCACTGGATTTAACAATTAAAAAGTCAGGGAAACCCTGGAAAAAACAGTGATAGTCATGTGGTGGGCTTGAAAACCTGGTTATGGAGTAGAAGGGGAAGAACGAGTGAGTAGTGAAGAAATGGAGGCAAGGAGAGAAGAGCTTAGCAGTGAAAAGGAAGAAAGAGAACACAACAATTTGAGAAAACATCATGATGAAGTAAAGGCTCCACCCCCCCTTCACCTTTTTAAACAATATAGGAGATATTAGTATATCTGTAGATAACAAAGAAAAATTCAATGGAAAGGGACAGACTGAAGAAAAGAGATGGGAAACAAATAATGAGGAGAGGTCCCAAAAGAGATGGAAGAGAATGGGATCAAGAGCACAGAGGGGTTAACCTGGAAAATTGAGACTGGGACAAAAGGAAAAGAGGATGAAGATATAGAGAGCTTTTAAGATATTGGAGTAAAGGAAAGAAAGGAGATTATAAAGGAATGGCCTATATTTTCTCCATCCAAGTTGGAGGAAAGAGGTGTCATAGGAAACATGAAAAAAGAGGAAAAGATTTGGAACTGCTGTAAGGACAGTGAAAATCAATCAGGGAAGAATAAAAGATTTGCCTTGAAGCTATGAGAGATCAGTTGAGACTAGATAATACGAATTTATAGTAGACTCAAATGGCTGTTCGGTCTTGTTTTGCAGTAGTCTTTAGCAGGTTGGGAGTGGAAGTAGGGAAAGTGGGGGGGGGGGTCAGGGTTGACAACTAGCTAGTATGAATGATGGTGAGAAAACTATACAAGAGACTCAAAGACAGAGGATGGTTCATAATCAGCTTTAAGATCAAGACTTTACAGAGAAGAAAGTGAGATCAAAGTATCAGTGATAACTTAGGAAAACAGAGGCTAAAATGTTTAGAAATCACAGAGGAACTGGTCAGGATAGAGTAAAAGATGTCAATAGATACATGTATGATAGGAAGAGAAGCTGGGCTGGTGAATGACAGGTACACAAAGTCCTGAGATTACTCAGGAAACAATATGGAAAGCCTGCAGCATGGTAGGTGGAGAAGATATGGGAGAACAGGACCAAGTGTTGCATAGGATGGGTAGACATATATAAATTGTGAGCTGTGTAGTTGAGAGGGAATCCAAATTGAGGAGATCACATATCTATTTGATAAATTTGATTTAATTAATTTGATTAACAATAAGGTGATCTTCTGCAGAAATATGATCTAGATTATTTTTTAGTTACACTCTCCTAGAATTGCTATCTTGAATCTTTGGTTTGGAGATATTTCACCTGGAACTTCCAGCTCAGCACCCATTGAGGTATATTAGATATATTTACAAAGAAGAGGAAGACTGGTTTCATCAGTTGTCTGATCTTTGCACTTGTCTATGTTCAGATATCTTTTTGTGTATTATTTTCTTTTCCATTACTGTGATTGTTGATATTTTCATAATTCTTCTTACTTTGGTCTACCTCACTTTATACAAATATCAACACCAGGTTGGGCCTGGTTGGGCTCAGACCCTACTATCTGACCTTTCCTCTGGAATAGAGTTTTGATCCAACTACCTTAATGCAGATGAATTTGGCTGACACTAATTCCAAGATACTTGAGTTCCTATTTCCACTCCCTATTTTTCACCTAGGCTCAAAGAAACACTAAGTGCTAACAAACCAAGCCTTATTTTAACACCTCCCCTCTTGCCTTGCCTCAAGAGTTCTGCCCCATCTCTGATCCTCTGCCACACCAAACAAATCCCAGAGAGACTTGGGCCAGTGTGGGAGGTCAGAGATGGAATGTGTGTTTTTTGGGAGGTGGGTTCTGTCACTGTATCCCTGGCACAACAAATCAGGACCCAGAAAATCTTTTCCTAAAGGAACTCGTACACACTCGTACACACACACGTTAGATTCCAGAGGACAATTAACATATAGTGAACATTCTGGGTAAAGAGGCTTTTGTGGACAGAACTGGAAACCTAACCACTGCATTATATTTGCTTCTACAGGTGAATAAAACTTCTTGAGTTAGATACACCCAACTGATAGATGTTTTCTGAGATATTATGGAGGGTTCTGATCCAAATGACTATCGATGAGCTTGGCTGATCCTGCTTCCAGGATACTTAGTTCCTATATTTACTCTTCAGTTTTCACCTAAACTCTAAAGAACATTGTTCCAAGATCCACTTTCTGTACTTTGGTGGAATTCCTATCTTAGTCTTTTTATTGGATCCCTCCCTGTCAAAAGGGCCAGAGCCATGATCAAATAACCTCAAATAACCCAGCCTGAAACCTGAAGCTTATTAATCATTACTCAACTAATGCACTATTCCCTTTGGAGAAAGAAACCATGATATTTCAGGCTTATACATGACTTCTAAGAGAAGTAAGCCCAGATATGCTACATCTAAACTATAGAATTTCTACCTCATTTTCCATGAAAGGCTTGGAGTTACTCTCTAGGGGTGGGTAAAAGTAAAATGTTAAGGAACAGCAGTGAAGAAAGGAACTGATTAGAACAAGAACTCTTAAATAACCAAAGTCCACTGAGATGGCATTTACAAACTCAAGAAGGTTACTGAACCTGATGGCTCTGGATGTCTCTATTTGCTGAAGCAGGAAGACAGTCACATGTTCTGAGGTATATTCATGCTAGTAGAAACTCCAAGTGTCTAAAATTCTTATTGAGAGCAGCTCTGCTCTCATGCATGCCATCCTCCCTCTATTTTTTTAGCTACTGGACTTGAGAGACTTGGTATATAAACATTCAAGTCCCTCTCTAAGCTATCCTTGATACAAATTTTGATGAGGCAAGAAAAGGAGAAACACAAGTACCTACCACAGGCAACGGCCCAATAGATTTGAGAGTCCTGTGTCTGATGAAGGATTCGATAAGGGGCGACTCTGGCACTGGAATCCAAGACAACATCCAGTGTTCCCACAAGAAGACCTGGGAAATAAGGTGGAAAGGAATGTGATTAGGGATTCAACTGGTCTATGTCTCTGCTCCTACATCAAATGCTATTACAGATGGCCTGATTTCATGAGGTGAAAGAGCAGGAAGGATCAAATGAGATAATGTGTACTAAGACACTTTGTAAACTACAGATTGCTGTATAAATATACGTTAATCACTATCTGTTCCTTGGCCCAGGTAACCAGGACAAATAGCTGTCATTTTCTGTTTAAAAGTCTCAAAGGAAGGCCATTCTTTAGCTTCTTTCAGGTTTCACTTCAGTGTAACTGAACTAGGAAAATCTTCCTTTTATAGAAAATGATAAGGCTCTTCTGGATTCTTCCTTTCAGTCTTTTTACACTTTATTCCCCTCCTCACCCTCAAGGATCCAGCTCCATTGGCTTCCTTGCTTCCCCACGTGTCCCAACCCTACCTTTCCTCTGGCTGTCCCCCAGACCTGATATGTCCTTTCTCCTCACCTGTTCTGTATTCCCTTGAGACTTAGCTCAAATCCCACTTTCTGCAGGAGGCCTTTTCTATCTGTGCCTGCTACTGCTTCTTTCCCTCTGAGATTCCCTTCCATTTACAGTCTCTACTTGGTATATATCTAGTTATTTGAATGTTGTCTCCTTAACAGAATGTGAACTACCTGAGGAAAGGGACTGTGTTTTGCCTTTTTTTTTTGTTTCCTCACTGTTTAGCACAGTGCCTGGCACATTGTAAGTGCTTAATAAGTGCTTGATTTGGGTTTAGCTCAAATGACTGGTATCCATTGTCTCTCATTCTGTACAATTCTCATTGATTTGAGCCCATTTATTTTAGTTCTATTGAAATGATTTCCATTCCTTTAAACTTTTTTTCTAACAACCCATATCTTTGTTTAAAAAAAAGCAAAAAAAAACAAAACAAAACCCAAACCAACCAAATTTTTTTATTGATACTTTTTCTCCCTTTCTGAAATCAAAATCACTTTCCAATTATTCTGTTTCCTATACCCTCTTTCTTCCTCTTATCACCCAGGGGTCCTTAAACTTTTAAAATAGGGGGCCAGTTCACTGTCCCTCAGACTGTTGGAGGGCCAGACTATAGTAAAAGAAAAAACTTTGTTTTGTGGGCCTTTAAATAAAGAAACTTCATAGCCCTAGGTGAGGGGGATAAACGTCCTCAGCTGCTGCATCTGGCCTACGGGCCATAGTTTGAGGACTCCTGCTATAGACCTTTCTCTAGTAATGAAGATTGTATAGGTCAAACAAAACAAGCCAACATATTGGTGATATTTGATAATAAATGCGTCATTTCCCAGTTACAGTATATTGCTCTGCTAAGAAAAAGAAAGGATATTTCCTTGTCAAAAACTCAATTTTTCTTTTTGTAATATTTCTGTACTTATCTGTCTAAAATTTGGTGACTTCATAAAGGCAGATAGGAGTTGTTTTTTTCTGACGATGCTTCCAACACAAATTAGTTTAGTGATAATTTCTTCTAGCACTTACTTAGGACTAAGGTTGGGTTTCCATAGAAATTCATTTTCTAGATCATCAAATCTCGTCCCTTTAACTGTTGAAATATGCATTATGAATGGAAATGTTCTAAAATGTAAGAAATACATCCTTGCCCTTTTAAGCATTATTTTGAGCACAACCTTTTAAGAGTATGCAATAATTTTTATATTTCATATATAAACTGCATAAAAATTAGCCTATTCTCAATGACTAAGGTTTATCATTATGAATATCAATGACTATGCTCTAACTATAATGAAATCATTCCTCCAAGGACTACTAAAATATATGGAGTTCTTTGCTATGCCAAATAGCTTTGGACTGTGTGAGCTGTCTGTTTCTATTTCTTCCTGGATATTAGCTATCTTTTCTCACTGTTCATCATAATCTTTGCCCTTCCATTAGCTACTATTCTCATATCATCTAATTATTCATTCAACATTTTTAAGAGCCTATTGCACAGAGACCATTTATGGATAGGGAATACAGTTTAGATAAAATATGATCTCTGTCTTCATAGAGCTCATGGTCTATTGGGGGAAAAGGCACAGAGAACTATACTATGTAATATTATCTAATTTCATTGAAGAGTTGAAAAACAAAATAACATGAGGTGTTAAAAGGTCATTATGGTCAAGAAGGAGGACATCTAGGAAGAAGTATCATTTTAATTGGACTTTTAATAAAGGTTATGCAGGAATATGACAACAGAAAACAGAGAGAGCATCCAGGATAATACTGGAGGAGGGAGGCCCAGATGGTTGTCTGAGGCACAAAGTACATGCTGATCTGAAGGTCTTTGCTTATTTCTGATCGGGGATATAAGTCATATGTTTGAGAAATCTAGATGTTTGACATCTGGAAAAGTAGGAGTGTTAAAAATACTGTGTTTCTCACTATATAACTATAATATAGTCAGAATCTCTTATCTTTAGTGTTCATTTGTTATATCTATAATTGGTTAGTCTTTTTCTTTTCCTGTAATACTGGCATGTATGTACTTAAACAACCAGGTTGAATAATGACTATCATTTAAATTTGAATGTTTAATTATAACTATATGTAAAATATGGTAATTGGAATGGCCCAATGGAAACATACAAATATATACAAAAATAAACAATAAACAATGACTGAAGGTGACTACTTCATAGGATATTATTTATAGAGACTGGGACCTAGCTATGAATTACCTTCATTTCTAAAGGATCCCAAGAATGAGATCTATCAGCATTCACTTCATTATTTAATTCTTTAAAAAATAATTTTTTAGGCCCTTGTGTTTAGGAAAAGTTTAGATAATACATAGTTGTATAAGAAAGACAAATAACTAATTAAAAAAAACTATTGAATTTCAGAGTCTGGTTCTTTTTGTACAGCAAAATGACGTTTTGGTCATGTATACTTATTGTGTATCTAATTTATATCTTAATGTATTTAACATCTACTGGTCATCCTGCCATCTAGGGGAGGGGGTGGGGGGGTAAGAGGTGAAAAATTGGAACAAGAGGTTTGGCAATTGTTAACGCTGTAAAGTTACCCATGTATATATCCTGTAAATAAAAGGCTATTAAATAAAAAAAAAAAAAACTATTGAGAGAGTAGAGCAAATAGCTATGTGAGGTCCAAGGTCATTAGCAACAATAGAATGGGTAGAGATGAGCAGGGCAATTTCCCACTTTCCCTTCATCTTCAACATACCCCAAAGTACACAGCATTGGAAATATATTTAAAAAAAACCCAACAACAAAAAACAACCCCAAACCCCCAAGTCAATCCTTTTAGCCTAGAGCTGGAGCAATTGGGGTTGAATGACTTGCCCAGGGAGTATTAAGCTAGTAAATATTAAATGTCTGAGGGCGGATTTGAACCACAGACTGACACCTTAACCAAAGGATGTTCTAAAAATTCAGCGGGAGAGAAAGTCAATCAGATCTGCAGAAAGAATTCCGGGGGAGTGGGATGCAATTAGCAGGTTTGAAATTTTCCTAGATTCTAGAGCACTCCAATATTTTGGAGATATTATTGGGAATTATTGGAAATAAAATGGAAACATTAGCATCGAATTTTCACAGAGAAAGCTCAAGCTCCTCCCGGATTGTCACGTCCAGGCTGAGATGCTCACCAGGGGCAGCTGCTACACCCTTGACATCCGAAAGAAGCGTCAGCGGCCTGGGAGAGAGACAGAACCCTACCAGAAACCCCCTCGGGGAATGTACCTTGGGGACCGGAGAGCCCAGGAGCCTTCCCTCCTCGGCGTCTCCCAGAGGCCCCCGGCCTTTTCCTTTGGGGGATTTTAGCCACGAAGCTGGATACAAAGCAGGCCCAGCGAGGGGGCTCCGGGGATGTCCGGGCCGGGAGGAAGAGGAATTCCTGGGCCCGGTGCTGTCAAAGACAGAACCCGGGTGGGGCGTCCCGAGGGCTGGGCTGGGGGTTCTCTGCTTTCGCAAGGGCGAGGGACTTCCCCGTCCGGGGCCGTTTCCCCATCAGGGAGCACCGTCTCTGAATAACCTTGCGGCTCTCGATTCTGGCCGGAGTGGGGGTGCAGGCAATGGGGCCCAGCGAGGGCAGCTTCCCTTTGCCGAGGATGCAGGCAGTCCGCACCGCCCTCCCGCAGCCCCGGGGAGTCTCCGGAGGTTATCGGCCCCGCCCCCTCCATCGCCCCTGTAAGCCGCAGGTTCCCGCCCCTCCCCCTCCCCGAGGGCGCCGGACCCCTCCCCCGCCGGGGCGCGCCTCCGCCCGAGGGGCTTCCCGAGCTCGCCCCGCCGCCCCGCCGCCCCGCTGCCCCGGCCCTCACCCGTGAGGCCGCCGCCCTTGCCGTGGCCGCGGCGCCGCTGCAGCAGGAAAAAGGGGTTGGCGCGCTCCGTCACCCACAGCGCATTCGCCACCAGCACCTCCTCCGGGCTCAGCCACATCCTGCCGGCCCGGAGCCCCCCGGGCTCCCCGAAACGACAGGGGCTCGGCCCGGGCCCAGCTCCCGGAGAAAGCGGAAGCGCGGCGGGCGGGAGCGCAGGAAAGGGCGCGGGAGCGAGCGCGGCCCAGAGCGAGCGAGGGCGAGCGCGGCCGGGCCGAGCCGGGAGGGAAGAGCCCCCGGAGCCGGGCCCCGGCGCGCGCACAGCGCTCTCTGGCGGCCTCCGAGGGCGACCCGGCTGCGGAGTCCGCCGCCTCGGCTCGCCCCCTCCCATCCCCGCCCCGGCTCTCTTTCCGGGTCTCCTCCTCTTTCTCTCCTTCTCCTCGCCTAATCCCTTCCGCCTCCTTCCTCCTTCCTTTATCTCCCCCCTCCCCTTCATTCTCTTTTTCCTCCCTCCCCTCTTCCCTTTTTTCCTTTCCCCTTCCCCCCCCTCCCTTCCCGGCTCTGTCCCCTCCTTTTGAGCCCCTCCTCTCTCTCCTTCTCCCTTCCTCTTCTTTTCGCTCTGCACCCGTCCCCAGCTCCTCCCTTCCCTTCTCTCTCCCTCCTCCTCTTTCTCACCTTTCTCCGCCAGGTCAGGGAGCAGCGCAAAGACGTCGCCTGTTCTCTGATGCATGCCTTCCTCAGTTACGTCCCATTGGTTCAGCAAACATTTATTATGCGCCTGTTGTGTGCGGGGTGCCCTGCTTTACCTGGGAACGGGGACGGAAAATAGCCCTTCCCAAGACATTCACGCCTTTTAGGGGCTTTTGTGTTGTGTAGAAAAATTCATATGGTAGGGAACAAGAAGGATCAGATCACATGCTCTAGGAAAGGTGAAATAGGGGGAGATCACGCGTAGGTGGAAAGCAACCAGAAAAGAGTTCTGAGAAAAAATGCCCTGAGCTGGGCTTTGAAGAAAGGACTTCAATCCTACCTTGTATGTAGTAGGTGCTTAATGAATTGTTAGCTGAAGTAAAGCGCTTGTGCAAGGAGAGGTGTGTTCCTGCAATGCATAAAAGCGGCCATCTTTCCAGGGTTATGATGCGTCCTTCTACTTCTTCTACTTGAAGCCTTCTGATTGTTCTTTATTTACAGTATTTCATCTCTTGTCTTCACAAATGTGCATGAACTGACCCCCATGACTGGAACACGGCCCTTCTCATCTCTTAAAATCCTAATCTATAGGCCCCTCCCCTGTTCTGACTGGCATTTTCTAACCGCCCCCAAGAAGAGGGCATCGTCCTGGGAAAACTCAGACCAACTAGGTGACCGTTAAATAAAATGAGACATTTATTTATTCAGTTGAGGAATTGTAATTCAGGACGGTGCTCCGGGAAAAAGGGGATTCTTCATAAAGAATAGTTGTGGGGAACAGGAGGGCATGTAGTTGGGATAAAACAGCCAAACTTCAGGTAGTGTCGAGGGAAGAGAGAGGGAGAAGGCAGGAGGGAGGAAGAGAGGAAAAAAAGGAAGGGAAGAGAGAGAGACAGACAGACAGAGAGAGAACAGAGACAGAGAGAGAGAGAGAGAGAAACAGGGAGACAGAAAGAGAGAGAGAAGGAGGGGGGAGGGAAAGACAGACAGCAAGAGAGAGACTAAGGGAGGGAGGCAGAGAGGGAGAGGAGAGACAGGAGGAAGAGGAAGGAAGGGGGAAGGAGAAACAAGGGAAAGAAGGTAAGGAGTAGAAAAAGAGGAGGAGGAGGAGTGGCCAGGAGGTGGAAAGAAAGAGACAGATGGCAGAGCAGAGATACAGAGAGAGAAATGAGTCTGAGTCTGCACAAGTGTCCTTGTGATTAATTATCTTTTTCCAGGAGCAGGAGTGGTTAGAAACGCTGGGGTTTGGTAGGGGCCCTGAGGGTTAAGGGTACCATTTCCCACATTAGGCATTTCCTGCTCCTCCTCCCTCAGGTGGTCCCTGAAATCTCCTTGTATGTACTTGTATGTATATGTTTTCCCCATGATAGAATATAAGCTCCTTGAGGGCAGGGGTTGTTTTACTTGTGTTTTTGTATATCCACTTCCTACCTAGCACATTGTAGAAGTGATTCCTAGAGGTTTGATAATTGATCAACAGGGCTCTGATTGGGGGATTAGTTATGGGGAATTAACTCATTTCCTGTCCCTTAGTGTGCCTGAGATCTCCTCTGTTATTTTTGGTCCATAAATTCTGTCATAACTTAGCCTAAGGACCATAAAGTGGCTAATTAAAGCTTTGAGAGTGAAAGAAATTGTCAAAGGAAAGATCTTAGGGAGCGAAGAGGACTAGAGAACAGAACTTTGGGGGACATCCACACATAGGGGCCAGGAGAAGGACCAAGGAAGGATACTGAGAAAATGTTTGACAAGTAGCCTCTGGTCAAGTATCAAAGAAACACCTTTTGTGAAAAATGGCTCCGAATTTGTCCAAAATATTAGAAAACATTGATGGGGGAAACCTGGCAATGTGGGCTCCCTAAATCATGATGGTGGTGCAATCTGTTCCCCACCTCACATGGTTCTCTTAACTTTCATATCCAGTATACTATTTGAGTAAATTTGACCTCAAATTCATAAGCAAGTGAATAATTTAATTAGATTAGTAAAAACATGGTAATACCAAGGACTTTTAGATACATATATGTGTGTGTGTGTGTGTGTGTAGTTGAAGAACTTCCAGCAGCCATATGTAGTAAAGATAAGGTGAAGAACTTCCAGCAGCTGAACTTTCAAGGACATTTAACTTCCTCTTCTGTATTTTTAGTTTCTCTAGTTCTCTGTGACTTGCATGAATATGTTGAGTGGTAGCCAACATGTACTTAGATTTTAAACATATGTATTTAACCTCGAATGATGACATTTATCGCTGTTCAAGTTACCAACATCTGGCCAATTAGTTGCCTGATGTATGGTTCCTCCCGGAACTAGGAATCTGCTGTTTTTGGCACGAATAACATCTAATTAAGGAGTGGGGGAGGCATCTATCTCTTAATGTTCTCCAACTCATGATGTAATCCTTTGTATCTAAAACCTATAAAAACTGTATGCCTTATTCCCTTCTTTAGCCCTTCTACTGTGAGCTCTCTCTCTTTCCCTCCTAGAGGTGGAATTGCTCATTCTCATGAGAATTAATTAAATAAACAACTTTTCTGCTTTTTACTTCAAGAGGTCTCTGAGTAGTCATTTTTGGATAGGATTTTCTATCCCTCACACATAGATACATGGAGTGGAACACTTCCAGTTACTTTCCAGTTTGAGTACTGCCTTCAAGTTTAATCTTTTTAGTTGGTCAAGTTGCAAGGGGGAAAAATAATGTTCACTTATTTAATATGTGCCTCCTGAATTATGACACTATGGATGTGGAGAGTGGTATTAGCAGTTACTTCCTATATTTTTAGGGAAACAGGTGACTAACCATGCAGGGAATAATCACAGTTACTCCAGCAATGAGTAACTAGTGGGTGGGTGCCAGAGGTCTCCACTAGCATCATACTATCATTTAAAAAAATATGCTTATTTATTTAATGATTGTTTTATTCTTTTCTGGTTATATAGGCATATTAACTTTTTAAATATTTCTTTATGAATCATGTTGGGAGAGAAAAATCAGAACAAAAGGGAAAAACCATGAGAGAAAAAAAAAAGAACACAAAAAGTGAACATAGTATGTGTTGAATTACATTCAGTCTCTATAGTTCTCTTTCTGGATGAAGATGGCTTTTTCTATCCATAGTTTATTGGGATTACTTTGGATCATTGAACCATTGAGAACTAAATCTTTCATAGTTGATCATTACACAATTTTGCTGTTATTGTGTACAATGTATTCCTGGTTCTGTTTGATTTGCTCAGCATCAGTTCATGTTTGTCTTTCCAGGCCTTTCTATAATCACCTTGTTCATATAGAACAATAATATTCCATTATTTTCATATAGAATAACTTATTCAGTCATTTCCCAATTGATGGACTGTTATGGGACAGAACTCTGAACTTGAAATAAGGATTCTTACAAGGTGCTAACTCAGTGGAATTGATAAAGACAATGGTTGTCTAGGTTAGCATGGTGATTAATAAGTACTCTAACTTCAGTATGATTGATTTAATCTTACAAAAAATAATGGTTTCCTAGAGATATAATGATTTGTTTATACTCAGTGTGGAGCATATAAGCAGGGACTGAGAGAAGCTTTCAGAGGGCAGAGAAGACAAGTGAGAGCTCAAGTTCTCCAAACCAAGGACAGATACTCAGTCCATCTTCAGACCACTGGTGGCAGGCTTTCTTCCTGAATTTCTCCACTAAGACCAAGGCAGATCTGAAAGACTCTCCAGAAAGCTGCCCAACCCCAGGAAGGAGATAATAAAGGATTTGGACTTTAACAAAACCTGACTATTCTTGTGGTGATTACTCTGACTAAAACAAAAGCTGCTCCCAAAGACCCCCAGGGAAACCTGACCAAAGAACATTACAATGGATATCTACTCATTTTCTAGTTCTTTGTCACCACAAAAAGAGCTGCTACAAACATTTTTGCATATATGGATCTTTTCCCCTCCTTTATGGTTTCCTTGGGATACAGACCCAGTAGTGGCACTGTTGGGTCAAAAGATAGCCTGTTGGGCATAGTTTCAAATTGCTCTCCAGAATGGTTGGATCAGCTCACAACTCCACCAACAATGCGTTCGTGTCCCAGTTTTAATTTGTATTTCTCTAATCAATAGTGATTTAGAGAATTTTATCTGAAAGTTGTCTGTTCATATTCTTTGACTGTTTATCAGTTGGAGAATGATTTGTATTATAAATTTTACACCTTTATATATTTTAGAAGTGAGGCCTTTATCAGAAACATTGACTGTAAAATTTTTTTCTCAGCTTTATATTTCCCTTTTAATCTTGTTTGTGTTGATTTTGTTTGTGCAAACCCTTTTTAATTTCATGTAATCAAAATTGTCCATTTTGCATTTCATAATATTCTCTAGGTCGTTGTTGGTTATAAATTTCCCCCTTCCCCAAAGATCTGATAGGTAAACTATCCCTTGTTCTCCTAATTTGTTTATGGTATCACCCTTTATGCCCAGATCATGTACCCATTTTGACTTTATTTTAGTATGGGGTGTGAGATGTAGGTCTAAGTCTATGTTGAGTTTCTGACATATTATTTTCCAATTTTCCCATCAATTTTTGAGAAATCATGAGTTTTTATCCCAGAAGCTAGAGTTTGGGGATTATCAAATACTATGTTACAAATTACAAATAGCCATTGATTATTGTGTCATTTACATCTAACCAATTCACTGATCCACTACTCAACATGGCACGGTCCTTTTTGAGAATGAAGGACAAACAACTTATTTCTTAGCCAGTACCAAATGGTTTTGATGACTGCTGCTTTATAATAGAATTTTAAGTCTAGTTACAGCCAGGCCACCATACTTTATTTATTTTTTTTTCATTAATTACTTTGTTATCTGCCTACCTTTGTGCCCCCAACACAGTATCTTGCCCATAATAAGAGCTTAATAAATGCTTTGTTTTGTTGACTTGATCCTGCCCATTCAGGTAACATGTTTTGCAACTTTTAGCCTTGGATCACTAATGGCCTGGGGCACTGAGCGGTTATTTCCCCAAGATCTATACTTCCATGTCATGTTGGAGGCAGGACTTGACCCCAGATCTTCCAGATTCCAAGGCCTATTCTTTTTAAAAATTGGGAATTTGTTGAGTGGTTATTACATTTCTTCATCTATAAAAATGAGGTGGTTAAATTCCAGGCCACTATCCTTTATTTTTTTTTTTTCATGAATTCCTTTGATATTTTTTGCCCTTTTGTTCTTTCAGATGAATTTTATTACTTTTTCTAGCTCTATAAAATACTTTTTATATTTAATATCTAATAAATAACTTAATATATATATGCAGCTCTAGGTCTGTAATGACTTTGGTAACAAGCACTCTTGATGGCACCTCATTTCCCAAATCCCACCATGAAGGAGAGTTGTGAGTCCAATAACTTTTCTCCTGCTGTTTCTATGTAAGAGAGGGAAGGGGAAACTAGGCTGTCAGTACTTTATCTAGAGATTGTTAGAAATACACTCTTGACATTGAAAATCAAATATCAAGGAAAATTTGTTAAAGAAGAATCTTAAAGAATCAACATTTTTGTCCAGAAGTGAGCTTTGCTCCTGAGCACAGAAGTGGGAGAAGCTTTATATTTGTTAACTTGGTGCAGCCCCTCCCTTCAGAGACTGGATTGGTCTGTTCTCTTCCAGGTTACTGATACACACACTACATGTGTCCCCTAAATATGTATAAACATGTTCCCCTCCCTCATCATACATCCCATGCTCAAAAATAGTGGAAAACTCCTCCTTAAAAGGTGTATTGTTTAATATTCAATTAGCCTGTTAAGCAGGCACAATAGTGATTTGGTTAAGTTAGGTCACTGATCTCAACTAGTTTGGGCTGGATCAACTATTATTTCAAATTTGTGGTTTCCTCAAAACCACAAAACTCTTTCTGATCAACTGAATCCACCTGTACCTTCCTAGTTCCTCAATTCCTTATTTGCTCAAGGTTTCTATTTAATTGTTCTGTGGAATCTGAATCTTCCTTAACCTCTTACTTTCTGAAAACCCCTTGATCGGTGGTACCCACTATCCTACACTACTTCAAAGCTTGAAAATCTTTTCCCCAGGATCTCTTGGAGTCAGTTCAAACCCACTGAGAGCAGATAGTTAAATTTTCAGTGTGGATCAGCAAACAATACAAATCAGGGCTTGTTTTATTGTTTTGCTGATTGTCTTGACTTAAGATGATGGGGAAATAATAATTAATGAATATTAAATGTAAAAATGGATTATGTACACATTCCCTCCCTGCCAAGAGCTGTTTATTAAACATTTACCAGCATATCCCTGATTTTTTTATATTTGTCCCTTAACTCAATGAGAAGAGAGACTTCCTAGTCAATTCACATGCTGCCATTTGCATGGTTGGCCCTTTAGCTTTTACTGAGTAGGGTAGTGGGCTGGTTGTCACAAACTGAGCATCCCAAATTATTTTTTTCTCTCTCCACCCTGGGTTTTCACAATCTTGGACTTTTCCTGGTTCTTTTCCTATTCCTCTAATCAATTCTTCTTGGGTTTATTTTCAGAATCATTATCATCCATGTCCTTCCTTCTGTATTTGGTCTAATCCAGAGCTCTGTCCCGAGTTCTTTTCTCTCTCTCTAGTCTTTCTTTTGGAGATCCCATGAATTGTCATGTGTGAGAAATACTAAAAAGTTTCATTTCCACAGAGCGTTTCAAGCTTCAAGATAAGGTAGGATAGTGGATACCTCTGACCAAAAAAAAATTTTTTTTAAATTTAATAGCCTTTTATTTACAGGTTATATGCATGGGTAACTTTACAGCATTAACAATTGCCAAACCTCTTCTTCCAATTTTTCACCTCTTACCCCCCCACCCCCTCCCCTAGATGGCAGGATGACCAGTAGATGTTAAATACATTAAAATATAAATTAGATACACAATAAGTATACATGACCAAACCGTTATTTTGCTGTACAAAAAGAATCAGACTCTGAAATATTGTACAATTAGCTTGTGAAGGAAATCAAAAATGCAGGTGGGCATAAATATAGGGATTGGGAATTCAATGTAATGGTTTTTAGTCATCTCCCAGAGTTCTTTCTCTGGGCGTAGCTGGTTCAGTTCATTACTGCTCCATTGGAAATGATTTGGTTGCTCTCGTTGCTGAGGATGGCCAGGTCCATCAGAACTCTGACCAAAAAATTTAAAGAAAGATTAAGATTCCACAGAATAATTAAGTGATCAATAGAAGACTTGAGCAAACAAGGAATTGGGGAGCTAGGAAGGCACAAAGTTCAGCCAATCGGAAAGAGCCTTGTAGTTTTGAGAAAACCAAAAACTTAAGATAATAGCCAATCCAGTCCAAATTAGCTGGGGTTAATGACCTGACTTGACCAAATCCCTACTGTGTCTGCTTAATAGGCTAATTGAATATAAAACGACACACCTTTTAGGAGGAGTTTTCTGCTATTTTTGAACATGGGATGTATGATGAGGGAGGGGAAACATGTTTATACACATTTAGGGGACACATTTAGTGGGTGTATCAGAAAGATTATAACCCAGAAGGGAACAGACTAATCCAGTCTCTAAAGGAAGGGACTGTGCCAAACTAGGAAGTATGAAGCTTCTCCCACTTTTGTGCTTAGGGCTTCTTCTTCCCAAACAGGAGCAGAGCCCACCAGATTCTTCTTTAATAAGTTTTCCTTGATAGCTGATTTTCACGTCAAGAGTGTATTTCTAACACCATGGGTTCAACTATTTATTGTATCTGTGTAAGTGTCTCTCTAAGCTCCTGTTCAACCCACACACAACTACTTCTGGTACAGGTCTGATCATGTCCTCTTGTTCAAGAAGCTTTAAGAGCTACTTATTGATGCTACACTAATATATGTTTGGTATTTAAGGACTTTCACAATCTGATTCCAGACTGATTTCAGGCACTCTATGTGCTCATCAAATTGACCTCCTGGCTCTCCTCAGGACATGGCACTTTATTCTTTTGCCTCATTGCCTTTCCTCAGGTCTTTTCCCCATGCTTGGAATGTTCCTCCTTACCTCCTTGGAATCTCTAAATAACCCCTCAAGATTTAGCTCAAGTGCC